>NW_026020017.1:126606-558149 GCF_900185275.1 Solanum verrucosum | reverse complement strand
TCCATATAAACATCCTCCTTGAGGTCTCCATTAAGAAAGATAGTTTTCACATCCATTTGATGTAACTCTAAATCATAATGAGCTACCAAAGCCAAAACAATTCTTTAATGAGTCTTTCTTTGAGACCGGTGAAAAAGTCTCTTATAATCCAATGACTCCTTTTGAGTGTATCCCTTGGCAACAAGTCTGGATTTATATCGTTCAATATTACTATTTGAATCATGTTTGGTCTTGAAGACCCATCTCCAATCGATTCTTTTAGAACATTCTGGTTATTGAACGAAGTTCCAAACTTTGTTGTATTTCATGGATTTTAACTCTTTATTCATGCATCAAATCCATTTATCAGATTCAGTGCTTTCTATTTCCTATGAAAATGAAATATCTTTATTAATTTCAATATCAAAATCTGACTTTTGCAAATAAATCACATAATCATATGAAATAATCTATTTTCTTTCTCTTTAAGATTTTCTTAATGACACTGTCTGTGGTTCATTTGCGTCAGATACTTGTGAGTTAGTTTCATCTTGAAGTGTTTCACCCAAATGTTGTTAAACATTGTAAAGTGTTATTCAATAAGAGGAACAACATTTGTTATTGGTGCGGAAGTAGGTACATTCATGGGTAATGAAATATTTACCCTTACCTCATTAATTTTCACACTTTGTCGTTCAACACTCCTACTAACTTCATCATTCTCAATGAATTTTACATTACCAGTTTCAACAATTCTCGAACTATGATTTGGACAGTAAAACTTATACCCTTTATATATCTCTGGATAACCAATAAATTAACCACTTACAGTTCGAGAATCTAAATTCTTTTCATGTGGATTATAAACTCTAGTTTGCGCTTGACAACCCCAAACATGCAGGTGTCTTAAACTAGGCTTTCTTCCAGTCCATAGTTCAACAGGGGTCTTTGAAATTGTCTTACTAGGAATCTTGTTCAATAAATATACAACGGTTATAAGAGCATACATCCACAATGATTTGGGTAATGCGGAATTACTCATCATACTCTTAATCATATCCATAAGTGTTCGATTACGCCTTTCTGCAATACCATTTTGTTGAGGTGTTCCTGGCATAGTATAATGTGCACATATGCCATGTTCTTCAAAGAATTTTGCAAATGGACCTGGACATTGTCTTGATTCGTTATACTTTCCATAATATTCACCACCTCTATCTGACCTAATGATTTTCACTTTCCTATCTAATTGTCTTTCAACCTCATTAACATACCCTTTGAGAGTGTCCGTTGCTTGAGATTTTTGTTTCAAAAAATAAATAAATTCATAACATGAAAAATCATCAATAAAGGTGATAAAATATTTTTCTCCACCAAAAGATGGAACATCAAAGGATCTGCAAATATCACTGTGTATAATTTCAAGAAGCTGAGTATTCCTTGTGGCACCTTTCTTGGTATGCTTGGTTTGCTTCCTTTAATGCAATCCAAACATATATCAAGCTCAATAAACTCCAGATTCAGAAGAATCTCATTCTTTACTAATCTGTTTAATCTTTCTTTGGATACATGATCTAAAAGTTTATGCCACAAATAAGTAGAACTTTAATTTAGTGAACTACGTTTAATTCCAACATTTTGATGAATAGTAAGAAGAGATTCAGAAAAATTATTTTCGAGTTTCAATCTATATAAACCATCAATAAGAACACCAGAACCATAAAAAATGATATTCTTATATAAATTGAAACATTCATGTCCAAACTTAAAATCAAATTCAGAAACATCAAGTCTTGATTCCTAGAAACTAAAGGAACATAAATAGTATGTAATAGATCAAGGTGATGTCCAGTCTCCAAGATCAACCGATAAGTCCTTATGCCTTCAGTTTGAGCCTTCATGTGATTTCCCACGAACAAGAAATCCTTATTTGGATTTGTAGTTTGGATCGTAGTGAATCCCTGCAACATAGTGGATACATGAGTAGTTGCACCAGAATCAAGACACCAAGTATTATTAGGAACTTTTACTAAATTTGATTCGAAAGATACAAAAGCACTAAATATATCTTTCTTTTCAAACCAAGCTTTACGTTTCTGACAATCTTTCTGATAATGTCCTTCCTTTTTACAGAAAATACACACATCAACCTTGAGTTCCTTATGAGCATCTTGTGGAGCTTTAGCAGGTGCTTTTGTTATCTTAAACTTGTAGGCCTTAACTTTAATTCCTTTTCTAGCTCCTTGACCCATGAGGTTAATGGAATGACCTCCTTGTTTCTTAAGTCTTGACTCCTCTTGAGTAAGCATACTGGACAATTCACTAACATCCCACTTATCCTTAATAGTGTTATAGTTAATTTGAAATGGTCCATACTCAAGAGGCAACAAGTTCATAATAAACTGAACTAAAAAGGTGTCATCCACTTTCATCCCCAAGGTCTGAAGTCTTGCTGCAATATTGGCCATCTGGATGATATGATTTTTCATACTACGTGACCCATCAAACTTCATGGTCGTGAGTTCAGCCATTAGTGTACTAGCGAGAGACTTATCAGCAGAACGAAAACGTTCTTCCACAAACTTCAAGTATTCCCTGACACTTTCTGTTTGGGGAATAGTACTCTTAATGTTATTAGCAACAGTCATTCTCATGGACATAAGGCTCAATATGTTAGAGCGCTCCCATGATTTATGAAAAGACTTCTCATCTTCACTGCTCTTATCAGTAATGGCAATCTGTTTGTCATTCAACAGAGCCAAGTCAAAATCCATCACACCTAAGTGGAACTGGACTTGTTCATGCCATTCAGAGAAGTTCAATCCATTGAACACAGTAATAGACAAATCACGCGAATAAAGAGGAATAACTGCAAAATAGATATACATGCCCACAAATCAGAAAATAATGTGAATTCAGTAAGCAGTAAAAGTATATCGTAATTCTCCTTTGGGAAGATACTACGACACATTATCATAATTTAAATGTCATTTTTATCTTTAATAGTTAATTGAATATTTTTAATCAAACCTATACGATATCATTGGATATACAATATATGATTGACTAAAAATATTAATTTACCTCATAATTTTCACTATTCGTAGAATGATAGATTCATTTTTGAGTAAATTCTTATGATCTAGCAATAGTGAAAGTCAATTTATCTATTTATTTTTTCAATATAGGCATTTAATTAATATTCATAGATAAATGACAATTTTATGAATGCATATTTTCTTAACCATACTAGTTTGGCCACTTTGGTGACTAACAAGTTATATGAATACAAATGCACACATAATATTATAAAATCTTGTGCATGTGAATAATTTTATACATTTTAGTTTGACCACTTTGATGACTAACAAACTATATTGCAATAAGTATACACATTATTATTATTTATTGCTTAGTATAACGACCAATTTAATTTATTGCACAATTAAAATAAGAATATAATTATTGCATTAGAAAGATTAAGCATCATGGCTGTAAACATCAATTCTAAACTTTTTCTTTAATCATTTTTTTTCCAATAATGACGCTATAATACATTGATTTTCTTGTGTAAAAGTTTATAAGCATATCATTGACTAAAAGGCAAAAGGTTTCTCAATTTGAAAATTGCGATCAGTTTTCCAAATATTATCCGTTCAAACAATCTAGGCTCTGATACCACATGCAAGATTAAATAATTTAATACACATCAAGATCTTGAACACAATAATCTTACATAGAGATCGCTAGGGGCATCTACTTGATGCAAAATACATCATCACAGAGAAAAACGGAAGCGTTAGTTGTAAATTGGTTTCTACCTCTTTACCCTAACCTTACGTTACCACAACTGTCAGCGATGAAATTATTGTAGAGAATATATGGTAACCCTAATGGGTGGAGGGAGGACCAATTTATAGAGGTTATGACTTAATCTGGTACGTTCATCAAATAACCAATGTATGGACAAAATCTATTTTTATTAAATATTATTTATGGTATTACTTGGGTCACAAGTAAACTTGGGTCATAAGTCAGAAATTATTCTTACATTACATGTACGTTCCAAATTAGATTTTGTTAAGTGTGATGTAATGACCTTTAATGTCATTAACATTCACTTACGTTTCTAAGAAATTACTTCTTCTTATTGACAGGGGCGGACCCACTCTTGGTCAAGGGGTGTCTTTGCCGAAAAATTACATTGTATATAGAGGTCAAATTTTGAATTAGTAAATGAGATAAAAAACCTAACTCTACAATTTAAACACCCAAATTTCTCACCAAGGGATTAAAAAAACACACAATTTTTCGTCCCTAAGAAATCTCTTTTTTAATTTTTCTTCCTACGATATCTCTGTTCAATATTTTTACTTCCTGATATTTCCTCTTTTCTAATCTTCTTCCTAAAATATTGAATAAACAAATTCTCTTTTCTCTCTCATCCTTTTTTTCCCTTGAAATATATACACTAAAACCTTTCTAATCTTCTTCCTAAAATATTGAATAACCATCAAAACATATACACTAAAACGTTTCACATTTAAAAATCAACAAATTACCAATTATTGTACCAGATCAACCACCAAAGTATATCCCTTAATACACATCATTATTTAAAATAACATATCATCAACAATTGTATCAACTCGACCACCAAAGTGTATACACTAAACTATTTTTATGTAAAAAAATATTCTGATAATTTATGGACCATACATGATACAAATCATATTCACTATGATCATGCGAATCTTCTTTGAATTAACAGTTGTAGCTTTTTCTCATTACCTCTTTTGCCTGTTTGAAGATAATAATAAGAGAATTTGCACTAACATCTTTCTCCTTACCTTTTTATTTGGCGAATTAGTTGTAACAGAGAAAAAAAATTCACTATTGATGGCATGGATTGTTCTTTCATAGTGACTTATGGAATAGAGTGAATGCATTCAACTAAAAATGTAATTTATAACATACAATGGGGTTGTTAATATAGTGTCGAAACCTTAACCTAAGGCTCTTTCTAGGAGTGAAATCCATGAAATTTTTCATAGTAAAAAACAATGACTAAATAATTTTTGTTCTTGAATTAGAGGTGATTTTTTTAAAAAAGGCAAGAGTAGAAAAGAATAAAAAATATTATCAAGAATGGAGGTTTTACCTAGAATCTAACAATGGAAGAGACGAGAGAGTAAAAAGAGAGAGAAACATATCCCATTAAGAGAGATAATATTCTTGCGATTAAGATGAATAATGGATAGAGAAAAATTATCTTGTTATAAGTCCCAAAAAATAAGCACACTAACCTAAAAATAATAAAAAAATCGAGTATTAATTAAAATTGCTATTTTTGTAATTAAAAACTTAATTTTGTAAATTAAAAAGAGTATATTTTATATTGTAAATTTAAATCTTAAACACAATAACCTTGTAATTTTTCCTTAATAAATGTATATAAAAGTATTGACGCCTCTTGATACAAGTTAAAAGTTTAGACTAGTGGTTAAGGGATTGTGAAAATTCCTTAAGGTTCTGCTTTGAAGCCTTGCTAGCCTCATATTATTTGTTTACTACTACCGTTGATGTAACACCCAGGAACTTGAAAAGGCAAAATTTACAGAAAAATGTTGATGAGTTTTGGTTCTACGAGACATACCTACAGACCATAGAAGTTTTACGGGCCGTAGGATTAGTTTGAAATTGATTAGATTTCGAGGGGAAAGATGGGGATCCACGGAAGGGTCTACAGACCGTAAACTAGTCCACGGGCCGTAGAATGGTCTCATGGAAAAGGATAAGGATTTTTGAATTTCAGTAACTGTTCTACAGATTGACAAGATGAACCGTAGATGAGTTCGGTAGAAGTGATCCAAACTTAGTGAATTTTAGAGTTCGAGTTGATTTCTACGAGCCGTAGGAAGTGACTGAGGAATTGTTCACATTTTAAGGCCCCAGTAAGTGGTTCTACGGCTGACCAATACGAGCCATAAGAATTCATATGGACTGTAGCTCAGAACCTTAGACCACTTCGACATTTTTAATGAAGGGTATCTTGAACTTTTCTCATTCCTTCTAAGCCTAATCGGCCCTTTTACGTTTAGTTAAGGGTTTATTCAGTGTTAAACACATTTTTACGTTCATTAACACTTAGAATAATTAGAGCAAGGTTCCATGAGGAGAAAGCTCCAGGGTTTTGAGTATTCTTCAAGTTTTCATTTATTTCGCCAGGAACTTCGTTCTTCCAGGTATGTAAGGCTATCATGGTGATTGACTGGGTTCGTCCTCATGCGTTACATCTACTTTCTATCAGTAAAGAATAATCTAGGGTTACATCGTTAGTTTTGATAATTCTTGAGATGAGTATTGTTATTGATTTATGAGTTCTATTCCTGATTTTGAGTTGCTATATCTTGCGTTGAGAATCTTGAGTTGATTGTTGATGTCTATTTTTTTCAGCATGAACCCTATTATTGAGAATATTTTAACCAAACTCTTTTGTCTTAAATTGATGTTTGAGAAAGTAAGACAAGTTTTGAGTAGAGTTTAAAGAATGAATTTGAGTAAAATATAAGGGGACTAATTCATTCCCAAATGTATCATTTTTACATGGCGAAATGGTTTGATGATCCTTGTACTTGTATGAGTTTGTATTCTGAATCCTCTTACTCTATACTTTTTCAACTGGACCCTTAAACTTATTAAAACACAATATTTGAAACCCTTCTAATCGTTGATCAAACCTATGTGGCATAAATATTGTTGAGTTAGAAAAATGTATAAATACACTCGCTTCCAAACGCGTCAATACACTATATTCTATTTAAAAACATTATTTTCTTAGAAAACAATATTTTTTTAATTCAAAAAAAAATAAAATCTTCATTAACCCTCTCCTCCCCCCCCCCCCCCCCCAATTTCTCCTCCTATCTGCCACACTTCTCACCCATAACCCTAAACTTTCTTCTCTTCTTCTTCAACAATATCACCCACCACATCCATTCTCTTTTATTTCTTCAAAATCACCCATCATATACTTTTTATTTTATTTTTCTTCTTCAACCCACTCCCCTCTTTGCAACAAATTAAACCCCGCGCTTTATTTCTTTTTTCAGCCCCATTTTTCTAAATTTTTAGTTTTTTTTTATTCTAAAAGTTGAATTTGTGTTGTATTTAAAGAGAATGTATGATATGGATTAATCAATGATGCATCCAATATTTAAATACTAAGATAGGAGAAGGAAGACTTAGAGTCCTAATAGAATTAAAAGAGTACTTAACTCTATCTACAATAACTATATACAAATATTTAAAATCTGCCCATCTTTATCTAGGATTAGTAGATATCCTAACATTCCCCCTCCCCCCCGCAAGCGAAACTGTGATGTTGTAACAATGAGATTGTCTCGAAGAAACAAAAACTGTCGGGCTGGTAGACTTTTAGTTAATGTATCGACTACTTGATCACTTGAGCTTAAAGACAACTTTCTCTTTGACAAAATGGAAATCCAACTCAATATTCTTCGTACGAGCATGAAAGATTGGATTGGCAGTAAGATAAGTAGAAGATAAGTTGTCACACCATAGCTTAGGAGGTTTATGCAAAGGAACATGTAATTCTTGTAAAAGATGTTGTAACCATGTAATCTTAGCTGTAGCAGCAGCTAGGCCTCAGTATTCAAATTCAGTACTAGATCACGAAACAACTCTTTGTTTCTTGGAACACCAAGATACCAGATTAATCCCTAGGAAAATACAATAACCATGAGTGGATTGCCGATCATCAGGACTCCCTTCCCAGTCCGAATCAGAGAAGCCATTGACAACTAATATCGGAGATTGTGGAAGTTGTAAACCAAGATGCATAGTCCCTTTCAAATAACGCAACACTCACTTTATTGCTTGAAAATGAGAAACAGTAGGAGAATGCATAAATTGACATAATTTGTTAACAAAATAGGATACATCTGGCCTAGTAATGTTGATATACTGAAGAGCCCCGGCTAGGCTTCGGTATAACGCTGGATCTTCAAAGAGAGTGCTTCCATGCTTGGATAATTGCAACCCACTGGCCATTGGAATTGAAATCAGTCGTGCACCATCCATATGAGCTCTCTATAAAAGGTCTCTAACATATTTGGTTTGAGATAATACCAGACCAGTAGGAGAAGAAGTAACCTCCACACCTAAAAATAATGCAAGTCTCTTAGATCTTTCACAACAAAGTCAAAGAACAACTTCTGAATGAGAGCATTTATGAAATCAGTAGAACTTCCTGTGACTATAAGGTTATCCACGTAAACCAACACAATAGTAATGTTAGAACCACATGAATGAATAAACAGAGAAGTGTTCGACTTAGAGCTACTAAAGCCATGGCAAAGTAATGTTGAACTGAGCTTCTCAAACCTTGCCCTAGGGGCTTGTCTGAGACCATACAATGCCTTATGTAAATGACACACATGATCAGGAAACTGCGGATCAATAAATCCAGTAGGTTGAGCCATATATACCTCTTCTTGTAACTCGCTATGTAAAAATGCATTCTTGACGTCTAGTTGGCGAAGAGACCATCCTTTTGACAGGGCTAAAGTCAAAACAACTCTAATTGTGGTAGGTTTCATAACAGGAATAAATGTATCATGATCGTCGTTACCAGCTTCCTGATTATACCCCTTTGCAACTAGACGAGCCTTATAGTGCTCAATGGACCCATCTGGATGAAGTTTGAGTTTAAAAATCCATTTGCTACCAACAATGTTCTTGATATTGGATGCGGGTACGAGGGTCCAAGTTCCTTTTTGAATGAGAGCATTGTATTCCTCTTGCATAGCTTCCCTCCATTTTGGATCCTTATTTTCTTGTGTAAAACAAGTCGGCTAGATTGGAAAAGATGAATTTGGAAGTGGATATTTGGTGGAGAGGTTGGCTTGAGGTTTAGTCACTTTACCTTTGTTTCTTGTAATCATGTGATGAGGATCATGATTTGTGGTAGTGGATTTAGTTATAGTGGAAGGGTTGGAATTAGAAATCTATTGAGAGGGTTGATTGTGCAAGAGTGAAGGAGGTAACTCAACTGGTTGGTTATATTAGTTAAGGAATTCGGAGGAAGAGGAGTACAAGGTTGTGTAAAGGGATTTGGAAGGGGAAGTGTGTTGCAGGATGTAGAAGTACTGCATGGAGCAAGTACAATTAACATAGGTGAGAACACAGAAGGTGAAGGACCTGCAGTGATGACATGGTTTGAAGTGACATATGAGAAAAGAGACTCATCAAAGAAAACATAACTAGTAATTAGACACAACCACTTGGAACATGAAGACATTTATAACCTTTATGATTTGAACTATATCCTAACAAAGTACATTGAGAAGATCGAAAAGCAAGCTTGTGAGAAGTATAAGGTCACAAATAAGGATAGCAAGCACAACCAAATACTTTCAAAAAATGATAATCTGGGAGCTTTCCATGTAATTTCTCAAAAGGTGAGATATTTTTTAGGATAGGAGTTGGCATACGATTTATGAGATAGGCTGCAGTAGAGAATGCATAGTCCCAAAATTGAAGAGGAAGAGAGACATGAGCTAGAAGAGCTAAGCCCGTTTCAACTATGTGACGATGTTTTCTTTCGGCAGAGCCATTTTGTTCATGAGTGTGATGTCAAGACACATGATGAAGTATGCCAACTTGTTCAAAATATTTAGAGCATTTTTGATATTCTCCTCCCCAATCAGATTGGTATACCTTTAGTTTACGTTCAAAGTAGTTTTCAATTTGTGATTTGAAACGTAAAAAGATAATATATACCTCACTTTTAGATGACATAGGATAAAACCAAGTATATTTGGTGCAATCATCAATAAACACAACATAATAACGAAATTTATTGCTTGCTAACAAAGGAGCAGGACCCCATACATCAGGGTGAATCAGGTCTAAATGATGGAGTGACAATGAAGTTGAAATAGGAAAAAGGTTGTTCATGACTTTTGCCTTGTTGGAAGAAAGCGCAAACACCTAAAATTTTATTTATAAGAACAGCTAGATTGAGAGCTTTACCAACACTTTGAGCAATTTTTACTGAAGGATGACCTAAACGACTATGCCATACATCTAGAGTTGGTTTCGTCACTAGAAAATCTTGAGGTTTATTGAATGAGTGCAAATCAGATCTGTCAATGGAGAGAAGCTTGTAGAGGCCATTTTCAACTCTCCCTTCCAATAGGACCTTCCCCGTTCCCCGATCCTTCACAATACAAAAATAAGGATGAAATTCAAAAAACACATTGTTGTCAACAGTGAATTATGCTACACTTAAAAAGCTTTTAGTAATTTCAGGCACAAATAAAATATTCTTCAAGTGTAGTGAGCAGGACGAAGAAAGCAACTTAGAATCACCAATATGAGAGATAGGCAAACCTGTTCCATTACCAACCATAATTTGCTCATTACCACTGTAGTCTCCACGGTTAGTGACATTATTGAGATCATTGGTAAGATGATTTGTAGCCCCGAAATCAGGATACCAAGTTGGATCAGAAACCGTATTTGGTTGAGCTATAAAGGCTGCCATTTGAGTATTAGAACTTGTTTGATAAACATGATCAAAATGATGATTATAACATGTTAACGCAATGTGTCCATATTTGTTACACACTTGACATTGAAAAGAGCCCATGGGATTATGAAATTGACCATGACCCATATTATATCGACCACCACGACCACGACCTCGTCCAAACCTGCCATTGTTATTATTTGAAGTATTGTTCTTGCGAAAACGATTCTTATTTTATTTACTAGTATTTGAATTCATTACTGTCAAATTAACTTGACCAAGACCTTGTTCTATAAGATTCAAACTCTCAAGCCTAGTTTCATGACTTAAGAGCAGCCCATGGAGATCAACAATGGAGATAGCTTTTGCCCTAGAGGTAACTGAAACAACCAAAACATCGTAATTCGGGCCTAGGCCACTAAGAATATAGAGTGAGATAGTCATCTTTGACTGGTTGAGCTGCTGCAGCAAGGTTATCCACAATAGACTTCATTTTTTGAAGGTAATCTGTCATGGACAAAGAGCCTTTCTTTATGGTCTGCAACTGAAGACAGATTTTCATAAGTCGCGTCTTTTATTGAGATGTAAACATATTTTCTAATGTTTGCCAGACTTCCATGGATGAGGCACACCCCACAACTTGTACCAAAACTCTCTCAGTGAGAGTTGAAAGAAGACAACTAAGGAGTAATTGGTCCTGTTTTCTCCATGCTAAGTACACATGATTCACAATCGATTCATGTGAATTTTCATTGGTTGAACTGTCGGGCATGAATTTTACAGGGCACTTATGTGATCCATCAACATACCCTTCCAGGTCATGACCTCTTATCACATGTAAATCTGTGACTTTAACAATACATTATTATTTCTATCTAACTTAATCAAATTTGGATGTGGAAAATTGGTAGAGGATGAGCTACTGATTGATGAGTTGGCCATGGTTAAAGGAAGCGTATTGTTCTGTGCTTTTGATACCATGAAAGAGTTTTGGTTGAATTGATAATTTATCAATGATACATCCAATATGTAAATACTAAGATAGGAGAAGGACTTAGAGTCTTAATAGAATTAAAAGAGTACTTAACTCTATCTACAATAACTATATACAAATATTTAAAATTTGTTCATCCTTATCTAGGATTAGTAGATATCCTAACAGTGGGTATTCAAAAAGTTGAAAACTTCATTGATAAGCTTGAGAAAACTTGAAGAACAACAAATGGGTCTTATGAATTTATGAAATTAATTCAAACTAGTGAATTAGTTCGCGTTTCACACGATGAGAAAAAATTTAATCAGATATTTTTAAAAAATCTTTCTTATATTTGAATATCAAAAATATTTTAAGGATCCTTTTTAGTTTTCAAATTCAAATAGATTAAATTTCAAGTTTTAGTTATTGTTAAATCACAATTTAAACAATGTAATAATTAATAACAACGTAATATGAATTTCTTGTTATTGATTATAGTTGTAATTTGGAATAACAAAATATTTTCTTCTAGTTGAATAATAATCGTTTGGGTGAATTTTTGATGTACTTGAAAGAATATATATAATACAATATTAAATATATTATAGGAAGTGTATGACTTTTTTTATAAAAAAAAATAGTTAATTCCACAAATGATCAATTACGCATGAATATGAATAAAATAAATTATATGGTGAACATTAATGTAGAGTTAAAGTTAAAGATTAATATCACAGTTTAGAAAAATATAAAGGTGGCTGATGTGCCGTGAAATATTATCACATTCGTTGCTCAAAACTAAGGATTAATACTAGAACTAAGTGTATTTAAATAGGATTTGATGTATTTGTTGAATGTCTAGACAGATTTACACTTGCACGGGAAAAGTTGAAAAAGAGGCGCAAAGTGAATATACTGAAGGGTACAGCACGGAGCCCATCACGGGTCATGGTTGTCAAGACGAGTCGTCCTGAAGCTCGTGAAGTGGAAGCAGTGAACCTGGAATTTGTACTTGTCACGACCCGAGAGCATCCCCAAGTCGTAACATGCGTGTTCGACCTCTCGGAGGTCTCATACAAGCCCTTAGCATTCATCACATTAGATATGTAAAATAGTGCGGAATTAAAAACTTTTTAAATAAAATCTCATAAGACTCAAAGGTCACTTTTAAAAACCCATTCAAAAGTACACAAGCGGAATACTAAGTCTCTTAGCCATCTTAGACATAAACGTGAAAACATACTAGGGACACGGCCCTTTACAATCAAAAGAAGTCTATTAAGTCTATTAGAATAACCTTATCATAAAACTAGAATAGAAAAGTCTTGTCCTCGACATATGAGGACATACCACAAGATCTTGGAAGAACTTCAAGTTCCAAGCTTACTATAGAACCCGCTCACTTTCCGGAACCTACACTTGTAGAAAATAGAGAAATATGGAATTAACACAATTAAGTACTAAGTATGATGACCATGCAAGAAAACGTGCACCACGGACATTTACAAGGAATAAAAATGCTTTTAAGACCTTCTTTAACAAACCTTTACAACCACAAGCATAAACCCACATTTCAAGTCACCATTCACAAATAAGACCATATTCACATCACTTACAACTCAATTAACACAAGCGTATAATACTTAAACAAGATAACAAAGTAATTCCTTCCTTACCATCTAAGTCTCTATCTCAAGTCACCCTAAGCCACACTTAAGTGAATAATGAAGTGACCGCCCATACAACCTCTTCATATACACCTAAGTGTTCCTAAGAGTTACCATAGACAAGGGTTTTTTTTTTTCATTACATTATAACTTACTAAGTCAACATTCTTTATAAAACCATTTAAGAGACACACAAGCATATAGGGGACAATCACATAATAGCCCTAAGGCTTAGGGAACTCACTTTAGCATCTTTTAAGCCTACTCGTGCCATGTGTAGATAGCATCCCATATTACTACCTACACATTGTAGAACCTATCCAATACTAGAGTGCACATCCCATATGATGGAAATAGGCCTTAACCGACATAGACCACACTAGCAAGGTATGGAATCCGGAGTCTATCCTACTTCGTGGAGGTTGTTCTACTTGCCAAGGGTAGAACTAAAAGAAACCCATGTTGCCTAATCTCATGCTCAACTAGGCCACCATCCTAACCACATCCACTCGATGCTTAGCCTTGGTTTCCATAGAGTATTCAATCACATATGTACTAGAGAGGGTTCCTTTTCTAGTTCAACCAACTCATAGTACCTCTTCCCTAGAAAGGCCTCATTTCTTAGTCATAGCCAATCTAGGTTCATAGGGATAGCTCATTTGACTTTCTTAGATAAGGATTCTCATGCCATTCCGGCTCCATCCATCTCTAAGTCTATCATTTCACTCAAGAAGAGAACATCACCCTAAGGCCCATCCTTCAAGGTTATACATTTACTTAGGAAAACTAGACTCATGAAAGGCACTATGCTTAAGTCTACCAATTCAAGTCTTGGCCTAGAATTCCTCTTTTAGCATTTATAGGAAGAGCTCCATTACTAAGTCATAGCCCAACCAAACATTCATATATAAAATCAAGCTTTCATGACACAAGACAAGATACTCAAGTCTAGCATATGTGCTACAACATCATCTTACAAAGACTCATCATAGTCCATCATCACCACATATCATCATTTCAAGAGAAACATGCTTTCTCATTAGCATACTAACACTTTATACAATATCACATTAATACCATTAGAACATCTTCACATTATAGCTTCACACAAACTTTACATATAGCTTCATATGTGTATAATAATACAACACTATAATAGCACTCATATAATGCCCTTCATGGCCTCAATTTACAATAATACGATATTCCAATATTATACAACAACTTCACCAATGCCTTCATGGCTACAATTCACAATAATACCACACAAGAATACGATATAACACTTCCACCAAAGGTGGATTCAACCTACCAACAACAATCAATTTAATAAAGAGAGTTCAAGCTTTCTTACCATAATCCAAAGCCATAGCCAAAATCACCAAAATCCAAACAATCACCAATATTTCACCCATAAGGCTTACCACCCTTATTAACAATTAATCATGAATAAACATTAAACAACCCAAGAGATATCAATATAATTCACGTTACACCTAATTCCATCAACTTTGAATTTATAGAAAAAGACCCACTTCATAAGCAAATTTATGAGTTTAGGGAAATCATGGGTTCTTCAAGGAATTCCATATGAAATCATCTTAAAAACATTAATCAAATATTAATTCATCAATATAATGGCTTAGAAAACGTTTTGCCAATGAACCCATGCTTAGATTAGAATTTGAGAGTTTTGTTCTTTGAAACATTTTTTTTTTGAAACTCTTTTGATTGGACTCCTTGAAAGAAAGATTGATCTAGGATCAAGGGTCACCATACCTCTAAGTTGAAAACCCACAAAAATTGAAGAAGAAAGAACTCGAAATCTTCAACCATAGCTCCAACTTGACCTTGACCTTCAATGGTTTCTAGAGAGAACCCTTTTTTTTTTTAAAGATGAATTAGAACAATACATTTTTCAAAGTTTTAATACCATATATAGTTATTAGAAATAAAATAAAATATACCCACTTCTTAATTTAACTAAAGTTAATATTTACGAAAACGCCCCTTGCCTATCTGGATGGACCTACCAAATAAAACTAAGGCAAAGTCCAATTTTTTTTTGGAAAATTTCATAACTCCAATTTATGCTTAAACTTTAAAAATTCATACGTTAGGCTCTAGTTTCACCTATCTATTTTTAGGGTCGCTACAGTACTATCGATGATCAAATTCTAAGTGAAGACCACAGAACCCTTGACGAACTGTGGTCCTCATGACAGATCGTGTAGAAGGCCGTGGTTGATGTCCAGTGTGGAGGCCCTGAGAAGATAAACTTTGGCAGTGCTAAGTAAGGACCACAGATTCCCTGACGTATCGTGATCCTCATGACGAGCCGTGATGCTGCTCGTAGTGTTGAACCATTGAGAAGATCTCGAAGAGTTGAAATATGATTTGGCCAAGTAAAGACCACAGACACCCAGACGGACCGCGATCATTATAACGATCCGTGATGTAGCCCGTGGTAGATTTCCAGTGGATAGGCCTTGAAGAGATATGTTTTGAGATTGCCAAGTAAGGACCACGGAGGGCTTCACGGACAGTGAAGCCCTTGACAGATCGTCTTACTGTCCGTTAGAAGTCCCGACATTTTAGTCTTACTTCGAGTAGGACTCTTTTTAGACTGACTATTTGAATTAATTAGGTCGTAATTTTGAATGATCTCGTCATACTGGAACGAGCGATTACTTTCTAAATATTCTCTACTTTGGTTTTTATCGATTCACGATTGAATCGAGATTGGAAGGCTGATTTGATTCTTGAACATCAGTTGTCTTTGAATTTTCAAATCTTTGTAATTGATTCTTCTTAATGCATCCATTACATATCTTTGCTTATTTAATTGCAAGCATGAGTGGCTAAACACCACAACTAGGGTTGTTAAAATTATGACTGAAATCTAAATGTAAATTCATAAAACGAGTAGAAGGTGATTTATATTTGCAGATCATAACTAGGATTTCGTTATTCATTCCTTCTAATAAGTGAACGTGTTAGAACCAGCCTATATCTATCAATTATTCGAGAGAAAACTGATAGTTGGGAAAAAGTCGAGTTAATCTAATGAAATTAAGTAAAAGTTTGAGTTCTAGAGAAGAGAACTTTAACATCATAAATGTGAGGGTAAAATCTGTTAACACTCTAGGACAGAGAGGATTTGAGTGGAAGTTATCTGACTAGACTGAGAAGTGTTAGGTACATTTAACTCACCTGTAATTTGCAAAGAACAAATTACCCGAAACTTGTTCATGGACCAGCACTAGATTGTAACGTCATGAGAAACACAACCCTGGTTTCATTCATTTATCAACGCAATCTTAAAATTAAGACTTTGTTAATTATCAATTTGAATATATTTAATAACATTGGTTACCTGAACCTTACAACTAAACCCATTTTACTTTTCGAAATTACTTTCTTTAGGGAATAATAACAACATTAGAATAAGCGCGATAATGAAACTATTTCTGTAAAGAAATTATCCGTGGGATCAACCTCAATTCACGTTGAGTTCTATTAATTGACTTAGATAGTTTATACTTCTTAATTGAAGTATAAGTTTGGACGTATTAAATTTTGGCGTCGCTGCTGGGGAATTTCAATTTAGAAGTGTTTTACTAGCAATTCTTTGTATTGTAGTGATATTTCCTAATTTTACGTCTTATTCTTTTTCTGTGTCTCTTATAGGTAAGTTCTATTGTGTATGCCCAATACAGAAGTAAGTGAGCTCCATTGATTCCTTATGATCTGGATCTTCGGAAAACTATCCGCAAGATGGTGAATGCACAGGAACTTGAGACTTAGAGGCAAAGATTGGGACTTGAGGCTGAGACCGCTGCAAGAGGTGCTCAACAACATGCTGTGAATAACCCGCCTAAGGTGGTAGAGTAACATGAAAGAGTGGAAGAGATAGCTCCTCCCCACCGACAACCACTAGCTCCAAAGGGTCGAGCACAACAACCAGCTCACAGAGTGTTCGAAGAGTATGACTTAGACTTAGATAGAGCTGGAGCCACCGGAGCAATAGTGTTGCATGCATTACCTCCAGGTGTGAAGTTCACAATCACCAACATGATGATTCAGTTGTTGAACTTAAATGGAATGTTCATAGGGACAACTGGTGATGATGCTCATCAGCATGTAATGAACTTCATAGCGATCTGCAAATCACAGGAAATCCCTCGGGTAAATCAAACGGCTACGAGACTGAGATTATTTCCATTGTCTCTTACTGGAGAGGTGAAAAATTGGTTGAATGAGATGCCAGATAACTCAATCAGGACTTGGAATGAGTTAAAGGAAGCCTTCCTGGAACGATTCTATCCTGAGTCACAAGAGCTGCAGATGAAGGATGAAATAAGCATACACAAGCAACAACTAAGGGAAGTAATGCATGATACTTGGTGGAGATTCAACCAAAAGATGAAGAAATGCCCGAACCATGGTCTTACAAAAAGACATCTAAAATAGGCATTCTATAGATCATTAAATTATCTTACTAAGTCTGTTGTTGATGCAGTGTGTGGAGGATCCTTCATGAGAAAACCATTTCTAGAGATAGTGCAAATAATGGATGAAGTCTCCAATAACAAAGAGCATGGCATACAAGGATTCAGGACTGCGAGATAGAAACTCTAGCTCTAGTAGACTCAGGATGCACAAAAAGTATAATAAATAGAGGTATCCTACCTATAAAGATAATAAAAGAATTTTCAGAACCACAAAGCGCCATGCAAATGGATGGATATTCAAATGTATATAAGCATTATGTTAGCAATGCACCAATAAGTTTTTTAAACACTTGTGCAGACTTTTATAAACCCACGTACAAGTTGGAAAAAATATGGGTTAGAGATTTAAATATTAGAGTAGACTTTGTCTTAGGATTAGACTTCTTGCTACATAACAATGGAAATTGTCTCCTTACTAGAGATGGAGTAATCTTCTCTAAAAATACTACCCAGACCGCAATAACAACGGAATCCATTCCAACAAGATCTAGATATCTTAAAAATAAGCCTAACACAAATACTTCAAAGTGAAATAAAGGAGAAGAATGCACTTGTACTAAGATACATATTATAGATGAAAAAGAAAAAAATGAAGAAATCGAATTATTAGAGATGAGCCTTTCAGATACACATATAGAAAAAAGTTATAAGTTAACAGAAATAAATACAAAACTTTACAATTTCAAAAGAGGTTTACAACATATAGGGGTAATAAAAAATCAGAAAGATTTAGATGAAGTGATTTCTATTTTAGACATGTTAGAAATAATTGGAGAGCGACCCCTAAAACACTGGAAAGCCAATCATATAACTTGTAGACTTGACATCATTAACCCGGAATACACTGTTAAAACTGCTTCTGTAACGACCCTAAAAATGAACTAGGAAGAACTAGAGCCTCACATGTGTATTGAAGTTGGTAACTTGTTTAAATAATGTAAATCGGCTTTTTGAGTTTAGTTCAAAGAGATTTGGGGTCCGTAGATACTGCTAGGTTTTGACATTTTAATTTTTAGTTGGGGCTTTGGGAATTAATTAGTTATTAGATTAAGGGCGTTGGGGGTCGGTTAGGAGTTAATTAAATGACTTATATAAGGTTTTAAGTTTTTTAACAAGTCATTTACTCTCTTTTCCAAAAATCAAAATCCCAAAGTCTTCTCTCTCTATATTTCTCTCTAACTCAAAGAAGAAGATGAAGTGGGAGCTAGAGTTGAGGATTTCATGGTGTTTCTTCTTCAATTTTCGTGGAATTCATGATGGTTAAGGTATGGGGATCCTTTATCCTTGATTTCTTTTCCATTGAAGGAGCCAAATCAAAGTGTTTTGAAAGTTCTTCAAAAACTAAATAAAGTCCTAATTTCGGTTCTAGCATGTGTTCTTGCATTAAATGATTTTTAATGATGATTTATGTTATTACTGATGTTTATTGATGGGTTTAAAAAAGAAAAGTCCATGAACCCATGTCTTTCCAAGTTTCCTAAATTTGGCTTATGAAGTGGGTTGAATGTTTATGATTGAATGATGATGGAAAAATGCTTAGGTTGAGTTGAGTAGTTGATTTCTATTATTATCTATGTTTATCTATTGAGAATTGTTGAAGAATTGAGGAATGGTGATTGTGGCTTTGGAAAAGGGTAAGTTGTCCTAACTTCATTGTTAATGTAGAATTGATATAGAATTGTGATAGATTGATGTGTGATCTACTTATGGTGGAGGTGTTTACTTATTGAATGTATTATGATTATGGCCTTGAAGGCATTATATGAGGAATTGAAGTGTTGACATGATATCATATATGTGAATGTGATGTAAAGGATTTGAATGAGAATCTAATGAAGTAAAGGTAATCATGTTGTGAATATAAATGTGTTCATGGGATCCCAAGGTGAGCTTGAATAAAGTATTATTGTATTGTGATTAAAAGTATGTTCTCTCTTAGCACTTGTGAATGAAGATGATGGAATGTGAAGTGCCTTATATTGTTGAATGACATCTCTTGACTTGGTAGACTTAGGTGCTCTTCTTGATAAATGAAAAGCTATGTTGAATATAAATCGATAGGCTATAGCATTCCTTTCACATGTAAGCGATGAAATCTGTTTCTGAGGTTGGGTAGTGTTTAGTAATTTATGCATATCTCGTTCTCTAGAACTTCGTTTACAATGAATAAATATGATTTGGAAAGCTAACTCGGATACCTACAACTCTTATGTTTATGTAAAACTCTAATTTAACTGTTATGGATACGAAATATGGGACGCAACATAGGGAAAGTTCTGCCCAGATTTCGGAAATTGAAATCCTGTATGATCAGCTGGTGTGTTTTGAATATATCTTTTTGTAAAAAATATATTTTGCGGTGATTCTTATTTATTTGCAAACTTTAGAGATATACCTACATCTTTCATGAAGGTTATAACGTCTAGTTTTGTCATTTTCCTTTTCAAATCTAACTTGCGACTTGAGGTACCAGGCTGGACAGATTCACTGTTTTGGGAGCATAGTTGTATTTGTACATGCTAGGCTTACTTGTGATGATGATCCTATTTTACATCAACATTACTAAGCTAATAGAAGTTATTTAATTGTATTTTTAAGGTTGTATATACTCGTTGGTTGGTCTACGGTCTGAACTCGCAAAATTGTGTTGGACTGGTTCTTTGCTAAAGCACTAAGTTTGTGTATAAACTTGTACTTGCACTATTTTAACTGCGAAAATATTTAAAAGTTGATCTTGGTACCTTGGCTACCTCTTGTCACTTTGCATTGTCATGTTGGTATCCTTTAAGACATTAAAGACGCTCATATAACTCGCTCACTTGTACGGACTATTTGATCACTTGGCACTCTTGTTGGGACCTTGTCCTTCTTGTGGCTGTGACTTTGTAACTCTTGGCATGCCTCTTGATTCGGATCACTTGTCATCTTGACTCTGGATTTTTAGTCCGTCTTATGAATGGAAGTTGTCCATTTTAAGTACGAATTAGAAAGCCATTTTTAATATGGTTCTTGGTTCTCTTGATTATTGGGCTTTGACCCTTCTTGATACCGGGCGTCGGGCCTTCTTGATACTTGATTGTGCTTGGTGTGACGACATGATGTATATATTGGGCGAGCCTTGTTATTGAATCTCTTGGAAATTTGTGCTATGAGCATTCTTGACACTTGGATCTTTAAATGTAAAACTTGATATCCTTAGTGTGAACTCTAGTTACTTGATAGGTTCTACAACGTGTAGGTAGTAGTATATGATGTTATCTACACATGGCACGAGTAGGCTTTGAAGGTGCTAAAGTGAGTTTCCTAAGTCTATATGACTAAAGTGTGAAGTCCCCTAAATGCATGAATGTGTCTTAAATGACTTTAAAGAAGAATGTTGACTTATTGTCTAAATGATTTGTTGAATGAATAGTTTATGTTAATGAAGTGAGTTACTTAGTATGCTACCTTGAAGCATGATGATTTTTGTTAGGTGTGTATGAAGAGGTTGTATGGGCGGCCACTTCATGTCTCACTCAAGTGTGTCTTAGGGTAACTTTAGATAAGGGTTCTTGGATGATAAAATGAGTTACGTGGTGAAAATGTTGAGTATGTCTATGATGTGGTTAATGTCTTATATGTTGGTTATGTTCTATAATATGTCTAATATGTCAATATTCATGAAGTTTTACTAAAATGGCATAGGGCATGACTTTCAACCAAATGTCCTTTTTAGCATGTTTTTGCATGGTTTCCATACTTAGTACTTAATTGTACTAACCCCTTTCTTGCCCTTTTGACTAAAGTGTAGGGATTTGGAGATGTCGATATTTCATGGTTGATGGATAGGTTTCTAAGATGTTTGAAGATGAAGACTTAGTGAGTCCTCATATATTCGAGGAAAATAACCAATATGTTCCTTTATGTCTTGTAGTTTTGTTATAGTTTTGAGTGGGCTTAGTCCCATTGCTGTATTCAAGTATTAGATGGTTTTGAGACATCTTGGATAAAGTCTAGAAAGTCTTCCGCTTGTTATGTGATGAAAGTTTCTTCGTGTGTGAAGAAAGTTTTTTTTCCTTGGGGGTTTTAGTGTCTATGCGATGAATGAATGATCCATGAGGCTTGTATTTGACCTTTTCGAGGTCGAATACGCCGGTTACGACTAGAGAGTGCTCTCGGGTCGTGACAGCTTCGATAAAATCAATGAATGAAGACCTGAAAGAATTCAAAGACCAGATAAAAGAATTACTAAAATTAGGAGTAATAAGAAGATCAACTTCAAGACAAAGGTCAACAACATTTATGGTAAGAAACCATAGCGAAATAGTAAGAGGAAAGGCCAGAATGGTAATAAATTATAAGAGAGCGAAGAGCAGAGCAAGCAAAGCATATTAGAGAGATTAGTTTTAGAGTTCTTAAAGTTTAAGGTTTCACATACTTACATTTTTTTTTTAAAGTGTGAGTGTTTGTATAAAAAGAGTGTGAATATTTATTTTCTTCAAGTAGCTGCAAGGTCACCCGGGGACTCCCGAAAGGGAAACCTCATTCCGACCAATATAATGTAAATAGTTATCAGTTTCTAGATCTTAGTAAGTTCTCCCTATAGTATGTATTGGTATATATGTACTGTTATGATGACTATATAATATGATGTTTATTACCATGTTATTCAAATACTATTTAAATTATTCTTAGTAAATGGTTAGTTCCTTACCTTCTTAGTAACCCCGATGGATTAACCTGTAAAGTCCTAGGAAAGTTAAAAGTCTGTCATGGTCAGGGAACTGAAAGGGATATGTATCCCAGGGTGTGGTTAAAGAAGCAGGTGCTAAGAACAAGGGTTAAAGAAAAGAGATGAACAAAATAAAATAAGGAGAAATGAACAACATTTTTTTAAAAATAAAAATTTATTTTGGAAGAAATTACATAGATTTAGTAAGAAAAAACTACTAAACTAGATAACAGAGCAGGAAGAGGGAGTACTGAGTAGGATTTTACAACCTAATTTACAAACGCAGCATATCCTTGCCTTTATTTATATTTATTTAAATCACTTTATTTTATCTAAATCACCTTCACCTTTATACCACAACATATCCCAGCCTTTATTTATATTTATTTAAATGAAAGGGACTAACTATATCTTTAGCCGATACAATAGCTCTTTCTACATTCTTTGGGGAATGTACACCCGTCTTATCCATTTTGGAATGAGATGGAGAACTCTTTTGTTTGTCTGATAATGGTATGGTCTGGTTGATATCAAATTGTAAAATTTTTATTTTTTCTTGCAGGACATGAATATGTTGGGTCAATTTTTCCTTTTCTTTTTCGAGTCTGTCAATATTTTGGTTTTGTCTTCTAAAACCTTCTGTCATTGATGAACAATGATCACAAAATATGATTTTGTCTGTGTCTTTCTTGATGTTGTATTGTATGAATGGGCTTTGTGGTTTGTCTTAACGCTGGGCTTATAAAAAAAACATGTGACGATGGGGCCCAAAGAGCATCCGACAGGTGAAGAAAGCTTTTTCAAAATTTGAAATCCGAGTTTCAAATCTGGATCTTCAGCTATAAATAAGAGACCATTTGCTAGAAGAAGAAAAGAGCAAGCAAAGCATATTAGAGAGATTAGTTTTAGAGTTCTTAAAGTTTAAGGTTTTACATATTTACTTTCTTTTTTATAAAAAAAAGTGTGAGTGTTTGTGTAAAAAGAGTGTGAATATTTATTTTCTTCAAGTAGCTACAAGGTCACCCGGAGACTCCTGAAAGGGAAACCTCATTCCGACCATTATCATGTATTTTCTTTTTGGTGTACTTTAATCATAGCTTTGTGTTGTGTATATATTTTTTCAAAAACCTGTCTCGTTTTGTTTTAATTATTTTTGTATTTGTATATTTGTACATTTTTCTTGTAATATTTTCATAACATGCTGTATTTTATGTCCAATAGACCAATTAGCGTTTGGGTTTTACATTACTCCTTCTCTTTTATTCCATCTTTCTTCTATTTCTGTTCCTAAGGCACCAGGGAGTTTCTTAAAAAACTTTTTTCCTAGATTGTCCAAATATATATAAACAATAATTAGTCCATTTTCCAACTAATACAAGACTTTTACTCACTCTAAACACTTATAAACATGTTGTGTGTTTTACACTAAGACACGAGTGCATAATGACTAGTGTCATAGATTGCTTTGTCGCATGGACTGACCCATCTATAAATAGTAAGATGCATTTAAGTGTAGAATAAAGCAGGAAGATCCTGTTGGGTTTAGCAAGGTGTGAGTGGGAAATAAAAAGAGAAAATGGAAAGTGGAAAAACCAATGAAAGTGGGGGAACCAATTTTGGAGGGAAAATGAAAAGTCATCATTGCAAAAGTGCAAATGAAAGGTCATTTTTACCATATCGGTAGAAGAAAAGAAATTGTTGTCCTTATATTAGGAAACACTTCCTTTAGTTCTTAAAGGGTTAAGAAGAAGGTGCCCCCTCGTGCCGTCGTCGTCGCTCGCTCGGCTTCGGCTTCGGCTTCGGCTTCGGATTTGGATTTGGATTGATTGATAATATTTTTGGACAAAATTTATTTAATCAATCTTGTTAAATCATTTCCTTTCTCTTATAAATTAATTCAGAATGTCAATTAAATAACATAAGTAATTTGGCGCAACTGAATTTATTTGAAATTCACGTGTAACAGTAATCCTTCCAAAAAGTTGCTTTTCCCAAACGGTATTCCTTCTGAAAAGTCGTTACTTTTCCCAAAGGACACAATGTTCTGGAAAAAACGGGTCTGAACAGACGCGTTCCTTGCTGCAAATGGCTATAAATAAGAGGTCTTTTTCATTTTTTCAAATACTGAAATTTTTCCTCTCTGCATACATTTTCTTACATAAATAAAATTGTCGATCGACTAAGTTTGTGTGTGCTCTTGTTGTTGTTCTTGCGTTCGCTGAAGTTATTAAAGTTTGAGGTACCATTACTTCTTTAACAGGTTAATCCGTTTTATCTTGGGAGGAATTAATCTGCAACCTCGGGTACAGTGAGGGGATTAAATTTCTTAAGGAAACACAGTGGTTTCTGTGGACTCGGATTAAAAAATCATTCTGTCAATTTCATCTTTTTTCTGTTTCTGTATTTTTGACTAACCTGAATACAGGAGATACCAATCTTAAGAAATTTAATAGTTTCTGTATTTGAGGTTTCTGGAGATTAAAACCTTTATGGTTTTCTACTCTGTTTGAATTTTTAAAATTCATTCGGTTAACAATTAAAAGAACATAAAAACTTTATCGTTAAATCAGAAACAGTCTGTGTAAGGATTTAGTCTTTACTGGTAGTATTTCACATACTAAATTGTCTGCCATTTGTGACAGAAAAATGACTAATTCAAGTCAAGTAAATGCTGGAACAGTAAGTGCTGCAACAACATCGGTTGCACACAATCGTTCAAATGCTGCCCTAGCACCGGCTGAAAACCTGCAAAGTTTTCTGGAGTCGACTTCAAGAGATGGTAGCAAAAGATGTTCTTCTATCTGACTACGTTGAGTCTGCAGAGGTTCATTAATGAGAACGTTCCTATTATGTCGGATGAAACTCCACCTGAAGAACGATTCTTGGTAACAGAAGCATGGACACATTCTAATTTTTTGTGTAAAAATTATATTTTGAGTGGCCTGCAGGATAATCTGTACAATGTGTACAGTAATATGAAAACCTCAAAAGAACTCTGGGATGCTTTAGAAAAGAAGTACAAAACAGAGGATGCCGGAATGAAGAAGTTTATTGTGGCAAAGTTTCTGGACTATAAGATGATAGACAGTAAGATCGTCATCACCCAAGTTCAAGAATTGCAGGTCATAATCCATGATCTCCTTGCTGAAGGTATAAATTTATTTAATACCTATGTTGGAAATATTAAGTTTATTCTTAATACACACATAATCTTTAATGTACGATTGGTTGTGAATGATGCGTTTCAAGTGGCTGCAATTATTGAGAAGTTACCTCCATTGTGGAAGGACTTCAAAAACTACTTGAAACATAAACGCAAGGAGATGACTGTTGAAGATCTCATGGTAAGGCTGAGAATCAAAGAGGATAACAAGGCCGCAGAAAAGAGATCGCGTGGTAATTCAGCAATATCTGGAGTAAATATTGTTGAAGAAGATCCCGTAAAATCAAAGAAAAGAAAGAAATCATCTGGTCCAAAGAGCAATCCTCCTAAGAAGAAATTCAATGGAAGCTGCTTCAACTGTGGCAAACGTGGTCATAAGGCTACTGAATGTAGGGGTCCCAAGAAGGACAAGAAGAAGGATCAAGCAAATTTGGTTGAATCCAAAGGAGAGATGGACGATCTTTGTGCAATGCTTTCAGAATGCAACTTGGTTGGAATCCAAGAGAATGGTGGATAGATTATGGTGCCTCATGCCATGTTTGTGCCAACAAAGAATTATTTTCATCATATACTCCAGCACCTACAGACGAGAAGTTGTTTATGGCAAATTCCGTTGTTGCAAAGGTGGAAGGAACTGGCAAAATCCTCCTAAAAATGACATCAGGCAAGTTGGTGACTTTGAACAGGGTCTCGTATGTTCCGGAATTGCGAAAGAACCTAGTTTCTATACCAGTTCTAACTAAGAATGGATTCAAATGTGTATTTGTTTCTGCTAAAGTTGTAGTAAGTAAGAATGAGATGTATGTAGGAAAAGGTTACCTCACTGAGGGCCTTTTTAAACTCAATGTAATTGCAGTTGATATGAATAAAGATTCTGCTTCTTCTTACTTGCTTGAGTCTAAATGTTTATGGCATGAACGTTTGGGACACATTAATAACAAAACCTTGCGAAAACTGATTAACTTAAATGTTTTGCCTAAATTTGAGTGCAATAAATCAAAATGTCAAGTTTGTGTTGAATCTAAGTATGCTAAGCATTCTTAATAATCTGTTGCAAGGAGTTCATATCTCTTAGAACTGATTCACACTGACATTTGTGACATGAAGTCAACACCAACACGTGGTGGGAAAAAGTATTTCATAACTTTTATTGACGATTGCACTAAATATTGTTATGTCTATTTGCTAAATGGTAAGGATGAAGCAATAGATGCATTTAGGCAATATAAGACTGAAGTTGAAAATCAGTTGGATAGAAAGATCAAAATGATCAGAAGTGATAGAGGTGGAGAATATGAATCTCCATTTGCAGAAATATGTTTGGAAAATGGAATAATCCATCAAACTACTGCTCCTTACTCTCCACAATCTAATGGAATTGCAGAAAGAAAAAACCGAACTTTAAAGGAAATGATGAATGCCTTACTTATAAGTTCAGGTTTACCACAAAACTTGTGGGGGGAGGCTATCCTTACAGCAAATCGAATACTCAATAGAGTGCCTCATACGAAGACACATGTTATTCCATATGAGAAATGGAAAGGTAGAAAACCCAACTTGAAATATTTCAAAGTGTGGGGGTGTCTTGCCAAGGTCCAGCTTCCTATACCTAAGAGGGTGAAAATAGGGCCTAAGACTGTGGATTGTGTATTCATTGGATAGGCCACAAATAGTAAGGCATGTCGATTTTTGGTTCATAAGTCCGAACATTCGGATATTCATGATAATACAGTAATGGAATCAGATAATGCTGAATTTTTTGAACATATCTATCCGTATAAAACTAGACTTGAGTCATCTAGTGGGGGGTCTAAACAACCTCGAGAAGAACCAAAAGAGAATGAAACCAATGAAGAGAGTCCAAGGCGCAGTAAACATCAAAGGACAGCTACTTCATTTGGATCTGATTTTGTAACATTCCTTCTTGAAAGTGAGCCTCAGACATTCAAGGAAGCGATGTTGTCTAGCGACTCAACCTCTTGGAAGGAGGCTGTCAATAGTGAGATTGAATCAATCTTAAGCAATCATACCTGGGAGTTGGTTGATCTTCCTCCAGGGAACAAACCTTTGGGTTCTAAATGGATCTTCAAAAAGAAGATGAAAGATGATGGAACTATTGACAAATATAAAAGCAAGACTTGTTGTCAAAGGCTTTAGACAGAAAGAAGGTCTTGATTCTTTTGACACATACTCGCCAGTGACTAGGATTACATCAATTCAGATGTTAATTGCCCTAGCTGCAGTATACGGTCTTGAAATCCATCAAATGGATGTGAAAACCACATTCTTAAATGGAGAGTTGGAGGAAGAAATCTACATGGAACAGCCTGAGGGATTCGTAGTTCCCGACAAAGAAAAGAAAGTATGCAAACTTGTTAAGTCACTTTATGGAGTAAAACAAGCACCGAAACAATGGCATGCAAAGTTTGATCAAACCACGTTGTCAAATGGATTTAAGATCAATGAGTGTGATAAATGTGTTTACATTAAAGACAATACGGGTCAAGAAGTCATTGTATGCCTATATGTGGATGACATGCTGATAATGAGCAAGGACATTGCCAATATAAAAGCTACTAAGCGTATGCTTGCTAGTAAGTTTGATATGAAAGATCTATGAGTAGCCGATTTGATATTAGGAATAAAGATTCACAAAACTCTTAACGGTCTAGCATTGTCTCAATCTCATTATATTCAAAAGGTACTTGAAAAGTTCAAGTATTTGAATTTCAAAAAGGCAAAGACCCCAATTGATGTGAACCTTAATCTTGCTAAGAATAAAGGTGAAAGTCAATCTCAATTGGATTACGCCAGAGTATTGGGAAGCTTGATGTATGTCATGAATTGTACACGACCAGACATAGCTTGCGCTATAAGTAAACTGAGTCGATACACAAGTAATCCCAATCAAAATAATTGGTTGGCAATGAAGAGAGTTTTGGGGTACTTAGAAGATACTCAAAACTATGCTTTGCATTACAACAAATATCCAGCAGTTCTTGAAGGATATAGTGATGCAAATTGGATTACTGGGTCAACTGAAACGAAATCCACGAGTGGATATGTTTTCACTATTGGTGGAGGAGCAATTTCTTGGAAATCATCCAAACAAACATGTATAGCTCGCTCTACAATGGAGTCAGAATTCATCGCCTTAGACAAGGCAGGTGAAGAAGCTGAATGGCTCCGAAATTTCTTAGAAAATATTCCGTTTTGGCCCAAACCAATGGACCCTATATACATACACTGCGATAGTCAAGCTGCAATAGGAAGGGCTGGAAGCGTTATGTATAACGGGAAGTCTCATCACATAAGACGAAGACATAACTCTGTTAGACAACTACTCTCTAGTGGAATTATCACAATTGACTATGTAAAGTCAAAGGATAATGTGTCGGATCCACTTACAAAAGGCCTAACTAGAGAGGGAGTTGAGAGATCATCGACGGGAATGGGACTATGGCCGAGAACAAGTCATTGTGGCGGTAACTCTACCTAGAAGACTGGAGATCCCAAGATCTAGGTTCAGGGAGATAAAACAAAGTCATAGATGACGGTTCAACATTGTCAAAACATATTTGATGGTCCATTCTCATGATGAGACAATGTTCAGTAACCAGGATAAAGGCATAAGGACTTTTTAATGGTTTCTAAGTTTGATACAGGGTATATCAAATAGTGTATCTACGAGATAACACAATTAGAAACCACCTATGTAAGTGTGAAGTGTAAGCCGCTTCAAGGAGAATCCGGTAAGGCCAGTTCTCTAAGCACTTATTAACCGAGATGTGTTCATGGCTGAAACGAACAAAACAATGAGAACCAAAAACAGTTCAAGGGTTGATTGTGTGACTTATGTTGTCTAGGTATACACTAAAGCTCGACGATTCAAAGATATCAAATCTACCGATTGACCGAGTATATCCGATATATGTTCACTACGGAAAGTTTAAAGGGAAACCTACTTATCCAGATGCGATTAACCCTTACTTACAAGACACACAAGTTTTTCATGCATATGTTTTAACAATAGCCATTCCCCATTCATGTGGGGGATTGTTGGGTTTAGCAAGGTGTGAGTGGGAAATAAAAAGAGAAAATGGAAAGTGGAAGAACCAATGAAAGTGGGGGAACCAATTTTGGAGGGAAAATGAAAAGTCATCATTGCAAAAGTGCAAATGAAAGGTCATTTTTACCATATCGGTAGAAGAAAGGAAATTGTTGTCCTTATATTAGGAAACACTTCCTTTAGTTCTTAAAGGGTTAAGAAGAAGGTGCCCCCTCGCGCCGTCGTTGTCGCTCGCTCGGCCTCGACCTCGGCTTCGGCTTCGGATTTGGATTTGGATTTGGCAAATGATGTGATTGATTGATAATATTTTTGGACAAAATTTATTTAATCAATCTTGTTAAATCATTTCCTTTCTCTTATAAATTAATTCAGAATGTTAATTAAATAACATAATTAATTTGGTGCAACTGAATTTATTTGAAATTCACGTGTAACGGTAATCCTTCAAAAAAGTCGTTACTTTTCCCAAACGGTATTCCTTCCGAAAAGTCGTTACTTTTCCCAAAGGACACAATGTTCTGGAAAAAACGGGTCTGAACAGACGCGTTCCTTGCTGCAAATGGCTATAAATAAGAGGTCTTTTTCATTTTTTCAAATACTGAAATTTTTCCTCTCTGCATACATTTTCTTACATAAATAAAATTGTCGATCGACTGAGTCTGTGTGTGCTCTTGTTGTTGTTCTTGCGTTCGCTGAAGTTATTGAAGTTTGAGGTACCGCTACTTCTTTAACAGGTTAATCCGTTTTATCTTGGGAGGAATTAATCTGCAACCTCGGGTACAGTGAGGGGATTAAATTTCTTAAGGAAACACAGTGGTTTCTGTGGACTCGGATTAAAAAATCATTCTGTCAATTTCATCTTTTTTCTGTTTTTGTATTTTTGACTAACCTGAATACAAGAGATAACAGATCCATCAAATATGATTCTCCACCATGCACTTTACAATTAGTGGGTTATGACTTATGATGGACCCAATATACGAACAAACTTATATATCAACAATTATATTGTCTTTTACTAATATAAAGTTAGTATCATGATATCACTGTGTCAAAAAATGATCTTTAATGGTAATTAATTAACGGCAATAGTTCAAGTGTCGTTAAATATGTATTTTTAGCGGTAATTAGCACTCTTTGTATATGTCCCTAAAGTCTTTAGCGACATTGGATCTAATGGTACTTAACTAATACCGATAAAGACTTTAACACTCTTTATTAATGTGTTTATTTATTGCCACTAAAAGTTATTTTTATTGTAGTGTATATCGTTTCGACAAATTAAACTATTGCAGTATGTGTGACGTTTTAACGAAATAAATAGTAACTTATATGTACATTTATATTTGGTGTATGTATAATAGTTTTGAGTCATTCAAATGTTTGTTGTCATGGTTACATGATTGCATTATAATCTTTTGTGTCTAAATGTAGAAGTAGCTTCAAGATTATCATTCATTAGACTTCAGTGTTGATCTCATCTCTTATAATTCAAGAAGGGTAAAGAGCTTTAGTTGCACTAGCATTTTTAAAATTCAAACCTAACCCCTTGATGACTAATTTTTGTTGGATTTTAAAAAGTTCTGAACAAAAAATAAAGAGATTTTTTATTTTCTGAAGGGTCGTGACTTTTTTTGAAGAGTTTCGATTTTTCTGAAAGTTGTGAATTTTCTAAAAGGGGTGTGACTTTTTGGAATGGTTGTGACTTTTTCAAATGATTGTGACTTTTTTGAGAAGCGAAGGCACAATAAACACTTGTTCATATATTATCCTTTGTTGTTTATAAATAGATGGTTTTCTTTCTCTTTTTTTTAAAGTATTTTTTTAAGTTCTTCTTATTCTGCATAAACAAATTCTAGTGTACTTTATTGTCATTGAGTGGTTTGTTGGCACCATGATTTTAGGTACTTAAATGGACTAAGGTGGAAGGGAAGAGCTGCAATTACTCAAAGGCAGCTACGGGAGGAGAGTTACAGAAGCACTAACGGCACTCAAGGCACACCAAGAACTCAAAGCACTCAAGGCACACATTAGATTTCACTTGGTTTAGCGGAATGACTTGATCCCAACTAACTTTAATTTGATTAATGACTTGATCCCAACTGTTTTGGTTATGCTATTGGGAAGACTTTGTTTTTTTTATATGAATGGCGCCTATATGAATTTGTGTTAAGTTGCTATTGGGAAGACTTTGTTTTTCTGTATGAATTTGTGTTTGAATGAAATTGCTATTCAGATTTCTGAAGCAAATACAGTCCATTTCATTATCAAATAACGCCTAGTACAAATCAATATATCTTAAAAATAACGGCTAGAAACCAAATAATAACAATCACAATAACAATGATATCAATACTAGTGTGTGATCCTTGTCTTCCTTGCCTTCTTTGCCTTCCTTATCTTCTTTGTCTTCCTTGCTCTGAACTCGTTGATGGATTCTTAATGTTGTATTGTTCTTGGCATGTTGAATCATTTGCATCAGTCCATCGGAAGAATCCACACCCATTACCGGATGAATATTTTTGGCAACCCCAAAACATTCTTCCAGGATTAGTTGGTGTTCTTGATGTCTTTAGTTCATCATATATTCCACAGTAGCAACATCGAACCGTCATCATGAAGACCAACAAAATCAAACTAACAAAAATACAATAGAATCACACAAAATAAAAGATGAGTAGATCGAAGGAAAAAATAAAGGCGCCAAAATAAAAGAGAAAAAATTTGAAGAGACAAAATCGAGAAAAAGAGGAGGAAAAAGATCAAATTTGTCCAACAATGGTATTGAGTGAAAATAAAGAAGAAGAGATGGCCTTTAAAGGTCAAAATCTGACCGTTAGTGCCTTTTTAAGGCTTCTCACGCTCTTACTTTGTGTGTATCACACGCTCCATGTGGAGTCTTTCCACATAGGATGCCACATCAAAAAAAGTGTTTAAAATATTGGGTTTGGATAGGTTCAGGATCCAGATGACAAAAGGGTAAGTAGAAGGGTTCACAATACAAACAGATACAGGTACAAGGGTCCACCAGACCATTTTGCCAATTTCTTTCAGTCCAATTTCACATCTAAATTTCATGGTTCACATCAGTTTTTCCTTTAACATGATGCGATTAGACAATGGAAAATGCTTTTAGAATTAAAACTAATGATCAAGATAGCATATTTGCAAGCATATTAAACAAAAATCAGATTAAAAATATTCATAACTGAAAGCAGGAAAAAGCAATACCAGAATATTTAGGAACCGCTTATATGAGGAAAGGGAAGAGATGATGAACAGAGGTGGTCATACGCATGTCTCCGATTAGTAGCAAATGGAACACGTGTTTTTTTTTTACTGAAGAGGGACATAAGAGTACTTTTGAAATTATGAAGTAGTACGTGTTCAATGAAGTGACCCCCAATACTATACAATTTGCATTACCTTAGGTACATCTATTTGATGTTGTGTCCGTCCCAATGTTGGTGGCTTATATAATAGGGTACCACATTTCTGAGCTTGTTGTACAGATTGTATTGCTATGTTAGCCCTATCAACTCTCATTTCTATATAGGAGTAACACTTTATGAGGTCGAACACTGCATCAAAATGTGGTACAAGAAGCCATGTAAGTTGTACATCAAATAGGACTTGAGCGGTAAGAATAGGGTTAAAATAGTAATTTTGCCTCATTTTTTCTTCCAAAAGTGCATAGCGTGTACTGCTTTTGGTAGAAACACGTGTATCACTACTTTTTATATCAAAAATGGAACATCTCACCTTCTACTTTACTCTTCCTTTTCGGCATTACAATTATCCATGGCAGCCATTTCTAACCTTTACATCAAAGCCAACTTCTCAAGTTCCTTCCGTTGTCTACCAATGTTGAAAATCACCTCTTTTTCCTATCGAATTTTTACTCTCCCTTATCCATTTTTTACTCTCCTTTATCCCTTATTTACCCATCCGATTATTTTCTTGGAAAGTCTAGAAGATAATTATTTTATTATATTTATTATTCTGCTGATTTCATTTTTATTTTAGGTCTTCCACAAATATTTTTTTTGGATCTTATTGAGTTCTTATGATACATCTTGGGTATGTTGAACTTTTCAAAAAAAATTAGCTACTAATACTATAATTTGAGGGGTATATGTTAAAGAAAAAAATATTGGAGTTACAAATTAGAATAATAAGCATGTTAAATCTGGTGAAATGATTGATTTCAAGTTCTCCAATTTTCAAGCCCTTAAGGAACCATTCCACATTCTTTTAAGAACCTTTAAATTTTTATCGTTTTCTATTGAAAAAGAATTTGTTTTCCCTGTTTTGTTTTATGTATTGATTTCGAGTTCTCCAATTTTCAAGCCCTTAAGGTCTCTTTATTTTTAGTAGTTGTTCTTGGATAAAAGCGGCAACTTTAACATTGAAAATTCTATTACGACATTGAGCTTCGAAAGTCTGTCATGTGATCGTATACTTTCTCAAAGTTTTTGTTTCATGTGTTCATATTGGTTGAATAGACACAATTGACATTACTGAAATATCTTTTATCTGACTAATCTTGAAAAAATTTAAGATAAAAAAGTTAGCAAATAAGTTTTTTTTTCCCTCTACTTTTTGTTCACGGTCTTTGAATCTTTACTATGTAACCTCTCGACTCACACCCAAAATTGTGAACACAAGACAAAGAAATAACTTAGGCTTTGGACATTTTATAATTAGGAGCAATCTTGACGGTATTCATAAAAATAGAGAATCAGTGTTGATCCTTATTTTTGGTCAGTGTTTATGAATACAACAAAACTGTAGCCTCCCTCTGTTATTTGGCCAGTATATTTTCAACTTCATGATTTCACATTGCAACTGAAGACTATTTACATGTTGTATCCTATAGATAACTTTCTGGATTCATGTATCTTCTGCTGCAAAATAGATTCTGGGGTTACGGTAACTAATTTTCTAATGGATTTTAAATGTATCATTTACATGGTATGGAGCTGTAAAGGGGATTTGAGAGGATACAATGTATGTAGACCTTACCTCTACCTCAAGTAGGTAGGAGACACGAGCTAAGAAATGTTATTTCCAAGTACATGGTATGAAACTACAAGTAAAGAATTAAGTTTTAATTAAGCTTCTAACTATCTCCACATTTTTCTAAACATTCCAACTTATCTTTTTTGCTTTCTTATTTTATGTTTTGTGCTATATGTACTTATGACCCTTACATATGCAATGTTTATTAACATTTAAATTAATATTTTACCTCTTTGCCGTTTTCTTCATTTGTTGCAGTGGTGTAAAGAATGTAGTCGAGAGCGAAAGAAGCAAAACTATATTGAAAGGAATATATCTTTTGGTAGTGCACATCAACTACATCTCTCCACCATGGAAGTGCACATGAATTTAATTACCTAAACTTGATTTTTGTGATTGTACTATTGAAAATTAAATATATTTATATGTATAATAGTAGAGTTATTCATTTATTAATCTCTCAATATACATGCTCCAATTTCGTGGATATGGAAGAGAAAAATGGCATTACAATGTGCGATTTTTTAGAATATGTATTCACAATAGTTCAATCCTTTGAGTTGCATGTTGAATTTATAGTCCACTGACTTGGTGGATTAATAGCTAATCCTTGGAATTCATCTGACCCATAATTTTGATTTGGGTAATAAGATTAGTATCATAGGTTGGTAATCTTTAATTTTGCAAGTATATAGACAATGTTAACATAAAAATGGACCCATTTGCATATGTTTTTATCTGTGAGTTTTGAATTGGTGGTAAGTGAGTGGATATCAATATTTTGATATATACAAGAAGTAATAAGCAGAGAACTTAATTTTTTTTACTGTCTAAGCACCACAATGCAGTTTCTTGCTTGAACTCTTGATATCCCAACAAGAAGCAAGTTGAAGCTCTGGATTGATTGTTGGAGGTGAACACTATGCACATAATATAAAGAAATAAGTACTATATTATACAGTGTTGTACAGTAAATTCTTGATTATAGTCATGTTGGGCCCGTGCGACGCATGGGCATCCCCCATCTAGTTTATTTATTTATATATATAAGCCAATATATATAGCCAACAAGAGTTGGACTAACACAGCATATACAAGTTGTACCAAAAGTAAAGTAAATTGTACTAATAGGGTTAATTTGGTAATTTGATTCATGGCTTTCTAACTAATGTGTATATTCATCTGTGAAACACGTGTCCTAGGTATGTGATATATCCCTGTTCCTTTTCATCCACTCTCTGTCCCAAGAAAAATTGCTCTGCAAAATGGAAGGGTTTTGCAAGCCCTCATATGAAATTCTCAATTAAACTACATACCTTCCTAGATATGCACTGCTTCTTCCCTTCCTTCTTTCTTCTCATTTTTGTTTTGCCTTTTGATTTTAGATCCGTTTTGTCGATTTTTTTTTCATTCGATGAGTTCCGACTTTTTTTTATTCATCAATTTTGGTGTTTAGGTTGTGGTAATGTTGCATGCACTGAATCTAAACTTGATTGGATGTTGTTGTTATGGTCGTTTACTCCTCTTCTTCTCCGTTGTCCCACTTTGTATTTCAATTTTTTGTGCATTTGATTATTGAAATGTAGTGTTTCTTCCGCTTTTGTTCTTGATGTGGGTGTTTTTTCAATTTGTTAATTTTTCATAAATAGAACTTTACAGCTACTTGGAGAAGAAAGGAAAGGAAGAAATTGAAAAGATGTCATGCAGGGAACATTGAGCATTATCAGGTACATCAAACTTAATTTTGATTTTTTCTCGAAAACACTTTCAACTGGAAGGATTAGCTATTAGAGTTACCCTATTTTCACAACCCTTTCTCCTATGTGAAAAGTCCAGTATTTCTCCCACTTTAGTTGATTTAATTTTTCCAGTTGAATTATAATGTTGAATACTAACATATGTATATGTAGATAAACATAAACTATAATTTGCTTATATGACAAGGGAGACTTTCTTTGAATATGAAGAATTCTTTGTAAGATAAGTTATTTATTTTTCATAGAGTGCAAGTTTCGGTATATAAATAGCAAACAATCGCCATTTTTAACACATCTTATTCATTTATCTGAAAGCTATGGAAAATTGCAGATTTCAATCAATAGTTATCACCTTCAGGGAATTACAAAATCGGCTCAGAGATTTGTTCCTATATCATTTGCCCCTAATGGTTTAACTGAAGAATTTTATGATCTGGATGCTTATAACCTTGCTGAAAGTAAGTTCATTATGAAACTTCAAGTTCATCCAGGACGAATAAGCCAAGAAGATAGTCACGAATTTGATTTGCTTATCAGGTAATATTATAAATTTCTTTTTCTACTAAATTTTAATAAAACGTAATGAAGATGTACGTATTCAGTTTGAAATAAGCTATACGTGTTATGTTAGTGAAAACTTACAAGATAACAAAAATACAAGATTAGAATTGAAAATAAAAATGAAGAAATAATCTCTTCAGGCTGAGGCGCAGATATCTCGCTCTCTTTAAGGAGATTCAAGCCCACTGCAGCAAATATTTTCACCGGTCCATCAGTAGTCCTCTTGACTTGTCCCCTCCAGGATACAACAACCTTCACAAAGTATAACTCAACAACTCTGTACAAGAGTTGAGTCCAAAGCTCCCAAAAAAAGAACACCTTCCTTCAACTAATAAGAACTCTCTTTTTTTACTAACTCTTTCACTCTATATTTTTCTTGTGTGTTGTATGTTGTGTTATATGTAACAAACCAAATGAAGACCACCACTATTTATACTAGAAGAAATCTTCCTAGCAATGAATAGGAAGATAATGGTGTAGTAAATAGTGAAAATAATGGTCTTAGGAGTTACATAGGTTATAAGGTATAATGGAGGATAATGAGTGAAATAGTGTATGAAAGGTTACAAAAGTTTTAATGGACAATGTAACTTTTCTTGGCTAACCGTTGGTTTGTTGACAAGCTGCAACAGTAACAAATATTGTAACTCCAAAATGGAGTAATGCAGCAATCAATATTGCCATTAACATTCTGCAGCCCATGAGGAGTCAACCAAACAGCAGTATCAATGACTATATGGCAATGTAAGAAATGTAAATTCTTAAAGTATTAAAATGCCATACTAACATGTTATAACTTAATCAGTTTATTACTTAATTGATGTAAACTAGTGCAACTTTTACTAGGAACAGACAGAAGACATACAAATATACATATTAATTAGGCGTCATTTCCATGATCACATTCATATTTATCAGTTTCGTTGACTCCTCAAAGTCAAAGTGAAATTCTTGAAGAAAGCTTTCAAGGTCATAAGGAATGATTGGTATATAAACTCTTCCCTTTAAAAAATTTTATGATTGTTTTATTAAAGACATTGAAGCTTTCCTATAGTTCTTGATCTTGATAAGTTGATCAACTGTTTTCTCTGTACACTTAAACCACAGGCAAAAATTGCTTACATGAGCCAGCTTAGAAGATTAACACAGGATTTTGGTGTGCGAATTCATGCTAAGGGGAAGTTTGGAAAATCATCTATTCAGAAGTAAGTATAGTTCGTGTGAAACCATAACTGCATATTTGACGCAAGAACGGATCCACAATATGAAATGTAGATTCATGGGGACCCAATTGCTTTTTCTAAACCATGTATAAGAAATTTATTTTACTATGAACTTAGTTCATTATAGAAATCCATAAACTTGAAATCTTGAATCCATATCTAATTTGAGGACATCCACTAATATCATCCCTGTAATGTCATTGAATTAACCTTTGGTACATCTTGAACAGAAGAGTGCTTATTTCCAACCACTATCATAGAATCTCCGAATGAAGGTTACTCTCGAGGCAGCTAAAGGATTGACATATCTCCACAGCCCAGAAGCTAAAATTATATATCAGGATTTCAAATCATCTAACATTTTGCTTGTTGCTGTATGTAAAACTACTTTAAAATTTAATCATCTACTAACAATATTTCTGTTACCCTTTTATGATCTGTCCATACCATGAATTGACAGAATTACAATGCAAAGTTGAGCCAATCAACAGTAAAATGGGTACCTTCTGTTGTGTTGCTCCCGAGTATATGACCACTGGTAATATACAATTTCAATTTACTCCTAATTGTTCTTGTGATTTACCTGAGCTGAGCGTCAATCGGATGCCAAGTACAAAAGTAGTTAAAAGATAGAGATGGTGTCATTAGGAATAGCTTGACTGGTCCATTTCCATCCGTTTCTCTGTTCAAGGAGTATCAAAATGCAGCGATCATAGTAAATTGATCAATTTTCACTGTACTATGTCATATTTCCAGCATTAGATAGTACGTTATCAATAGTTTAGCCAATTTTTAGATATAAGTGTATCCAAATTGCTTAAAAGTTGCACAGCTAGACTGTTTTGGCATGATAAATGATGTTGTTCGATCTGAAATTTAATATGAATTTGGTATATTAGTCGTTGTTATGCGAGCTTAATTTTTTGATTCACATGTAAAAATTGACAGTCCATAGTAGCCTCTTTCTCGATGTAGTTGTCAGTTGTAACTTTGCTTTCTGTTCTTTGAGCTACTTTACTGCACTTGAAGAGAAAATTCAGTAAAAATGTGGCTTGGATACTTAAAGGCGGGGGAATTCAAAACTGAAGTAAGATGAATTCCTCATTAATGTGTTTTGATGGATTTTATGGTCAACTTGGTGGCTATGTTATATGAATTTTGTTGCACATCACTGAAATTAGTTGGTGACTGTTTTGTGTATACTTGATGAATTGTATCCACATTACATGGACTCTTTTCACTTTCAATGCAGCATCAGTGTTGAATTAATTTGACAGCGTGTCCATTCTCCTCAACTTTTGTAAATGTAACTCTTTAGGACACTCTGATTATCGACCTGTGGCTTCTTTGATTTATCTGTCTCTTTATTAGGTAGATTTTTTGTTTCTGCGTCGAAAAACTACATGTTGTCCATTCATTTAGGTAGCTTAAATGATGTTTTAATAGAAGACTATTGCAAAAAATCCCTCCACCTTAAAGCATATTCGAACTTGCATAACATGACAGTCATAGGTGATTCAGGTAAATACAAAGGGATAACACAAGCTGCTCAATTAGTTCTAATGGTAAATGTTGTTTTATCACATCCTCAAATAGAGGCCTTACATTCGAACTTGGGAAACATTAAGTCAATAAGTACACTAAAATGAATATAGTGTGAATACACTTCCTTCATCAATTAGCCTCGCTGAATTTGTTAAATTATCACACAAATTTTCTTAAGTTCTTGATGAGGTCTCTCTTAAGAGTTATCTCCTCTATTTAATCCTTCAGTCTTTCATACTCACAAATATCAATACTATGTGTCCTGAAAGAAATTGGGAGCGTAACACTACTTGGTTTGTTCTGTCATGTAACCTGAGATAATTTCTTTTCTCAGCTTCTGATTGTCGCCTCTCATATGTAAATCATATAACCACCAGAAGTGACATATACAGTTTTGGAGTTGAAGAAACCCCCCCCCCCCCCCACCACCACCACCACCACCACCACAGAGAACATAATCTAATCCAATAGGCTTAATCCTTTACAAATTACCTCTATTTTATAGTTTACTGACAAATCAAAACTTCATCTCAAGAGTTGTACATGTTCATGAATAAAAGTAATAAACTTAATTTTATTTCTTTAACACGAGATGCACTCACTGTATTACTTCAAAAATAATGAATAGTTGGTGGATTTATACAATATCTCTTTACTTACTGTTTGTCTACTATAGATTGGAAGACCATAGGGTGAGATTGTATTTATTTTGTCCCTATATAAGATGACATAGTTATTGTCTCCTAACTCCTTGGAGAAGAGATTTTCCATTTTGTATAGGATAGTCAAGGGATGGGATGTGGGGCATTGTAATCCAGCAAAACTCAATGGGATGGATGGGTGAGGATTTAGGGGTAGCTGGTGTAGGATAGTCCAGGGATGGGATGGGGGTTGGATGCAATGGCGAATTTAGAATTTTCACTAAGGTTGTTCAGTATTTCTTTTTAAAAAAATAGTGCTAGGCATTTAAAAGACTTTCTGGGATTAAAGAAGTTGTTGTTGATGTTTTGAATAACAAAGCTCCAGTTATTTTTTACCCCACTTTTGTCAATGTGAGTAATCTGATTCTTCATTTTCGGGATTTTTAGTTGCAGAATGAACGTAAGAATTTGATCTTTACGGAAGTTTTAGTGTGAGTCCATTCTTTTGTGCTTATTTCAACATCAACATACCCAGTGTAATCCCCATAAGTGAGGTTTGAGGTACATAGACCCTTACCCCTACTTCGTTTCTACAATCCCTTATTTCACATACTTCATATAACATGCCTTTGATGTAGATTTTTTTCTTTCCTTTGATTACTGAAAAGGTTGATCCTATTTGTTGTGCGATAGGTTTAATTAGTTCAAATAGATATGAAAAGAAGGGGTTTTCATTTATACACCCCCTGATATAAGACTCTTTGTCAGTTTAGTGTGTCTACAAGTGATAATGGGTGAATTTGCTGATCTCTGCAAGAATGTTGAAAAAAAACGGAAGCCTTCCTTATTAAGTGTTTGAAAATGTAAATGAAAGGGTAGTTTCTTATCTTGTTGATTCTCTTAATAACTGATTTTCTCATAAGTCATGTTTATCGGTAACAAGAAACGCCTAGTTATAATATATTTTTCCTTGTGCACATAGCAAATATCTGATATAATGTCCACGTAATTCAATTTGCTTACTTCACATGATTCATTTACTCCATCCCTCGGGTACCATCATCTTTCATTTATTTAAAAGTGTTCATTAGTATTGTTTTGTTTTATTAGATTTAGAAGCTAGAATGTCTTAAGTGCAGTAAATCAATTACTGACTTTCTTACTTGGTAAAATAAAATACAAAACAAACTACTTATATGATCTTTAGCATCAATTGTTGATACACTTTTTCCATTAAATTGCAGGAACGACAGATAATAATTTATGGGCACTGAAAAGCAAATATGTTGGTCCTTGTGAAAATTGTGACACCACTAGAATTTGACTGATAGACTCTAAAATTTTAATGTTCTTTCACCTCCTTGATTATTCTTCTTTTCTTTCTTTCTTTCTTTTGAAGTTGTGTTAACATTTCATGTCTTTTTCTTTATTGGTGGTTTGGTATGGTGTATAGTTTGCAGATGATTGAATGAATAAACTTTGTTTTTTAATTTTTCAGATCACCTCTTTTATTAGAACAAACACATAACTTGAATTAGTTAATACTTGCAATTGGTCACTTGTACAAGTGAATAGTTTCCAACAATACTTTGCCTATATAGAAAATAATAGACTAATTATATTTATGTTAGCACGGGCCATGCCCCTCTAGTAAATATATATATATATATATGGAATCACGTGAAAACATATTGCCACTATAAAACAAATAGGGTGACCCACCTACCACCTTTGGTCATCCAAAAGCAAGAAACTAGATTGCAATCTTGTATTTCCTTTCCTCTTTCTAATTATTATCTAGGCGAAAATACATAAATATAGGGCTGGACATAATAAATCGGAAATTGAATTGAAATTTTTGGTAATTTGGTATGAGACATTAGTACCATTTGGTATTTGATATTTTTCGAATATCGAATTATTTACTTAATGAAGATTATGTATCAACATGTCCAAAGAAGAAAGTTAAAGAATAAACATAAGCAACTCGAATACATGTCTTTTAGTTGTATCAATTTATTTTTCTTGATTCTTCGTACTTGTTAATATTCAATTATATCGTGTCTTCAAATTAAAAAAAAATAGAAATGATTGGAAAAATAGAATTAAATTTGTAATACAATTGGCTATAACTTCAATATGGTATTACCGAATACCATACCAAATCAAAATTTAATTTGCCAATTACCGAATTGCCAAACTGAAATTTAAAATTTTGATATTTGATATCTACTTCTAAGTATTAATTACCAATTTACTAAACCCAAAATTTGATAATACCAAACGTCCACCCCTACTTAAATATGTCATTAACTTTTAAGAGAAGTTGATTTATATTATTTTTTGTTAAAAGTTGATATCATTTTTGATGTGGCCATAATCTAAAGTATCCATTATTCACGCCATTATATTTTAACAGAAAACAGGAGAGAAGTGCACGAATATCCGCTTTTGATGTTGACATTTAATCAATACTTGATTTTGATGTCGTCATTTAATTAATTAATATCCATTTTTAATGTCAACATTTAACTAATACCCACTTTATAATTTCAGACATTTTTAGTAAGATAGATGTAAGAATCGATACACTTATATATATATATATATATATATGTCTCGTCTTGAGCCTACACTCTGGGCGGGATTGGCATTCGAGAATCATTGTTGGCCCCAAGTGAACCCTTGGTCTGGCTTACTACTCAACGGAAGACTTTACTCAACAAGATAAATCCATGTAGTAAACTAGAATGTTATAAAGAAAACATTCAACTGGCCAATAATACAAACTCAAGTCTCAACATAATATAATGAAATGAAAAGACAAAAGAACTAATATCAACTAACTATCTATGAAGCCTCTAACAATTGAGATGGACGTCGGGACAAGACCCACGACATCCTATTGAACTAAAATGATAAAGTAACGAAAAAAGGGATCCTCCGGAAGTAAGGAGGCTCACCAACAACTCTGAAGCTCAACTGGATCAACGATGCGCTGGGTGCTGATCCTGGTTACCTAAATCTACATCATACTAAGATGCAGGTCAACTGGCATCAATACATTGAATGTACGAGCATGAGAGGGGAATACTAAAACAAGACATAAGCTTGAAAGGAACACAAGGAACATACTTGATCTCAACTCAACTCAACTCATTTCAATATAAAGAAATAATGTAAATGCAATATAAAGAAAAGCTTTTTAAAACATGGATAACAAGTCTGTGTGTTTAGAAATACAATGGTAACTCAGTTTGTATACAAGGATACAATATAAACTTTGTTTGTATGTGAAAATATATACAAGTAGTCTCTGTGTATATAAAAATACAAAATATAATTGTGGGAGTTTCTCTAACCGACAATCATTACTTAAGAGTTATGTGATGATACAACATTTTGCCTCACGCTGCCAGGGCCGTCCTATACCTTTCCGGGGGTATAGAACCTAACTACTAAGTAAATCCACTAGTCTATGCTAAAAAGCACTAAGGAATCATCTAAAAGGTATGATCATTTTCTACCCACGTTGGCTACATCGTTTATGGGGGCTGTGAGCTATCTGAACTCTCTGTCATATCGGGAATCAATACTACTCCCAAAATATACTAGCTCATATGTTTTTAAAAACATAACTCTTTGTGTGATTTGAGATAATTACTCAAAAACTAGCCCAAAGGCTCTCTTGGAAATCAGTGTTTCCTCTCTTGATTAAATGTGAAAATATTTACTCTTTACTAAAAACTAGCTCAAAGGCTCTTTTGGAAATCAGTGTTTCCTTTCTTGATTAAAGAAAACATTTACTCTTTACTGAAAACTAGTTCAAAAGATTTTTTGTAAATCAGTGTTTCCTTTCTTGATTAAATGTGAAAACATTTACTCTTTGAATACATAGTCCCCATATACGAAGAAATGAACTTCACTCTTTACTCAACTCAAAACTCAAGTCTTAAAAACAAGTTTTAAAATGTTTGCAAAAGACTTTTGAAAAAGACTCTAAGAACTCTCTAAACTTGGCTCTTAACTCTACCTTGAACTTGAATTATGAATTCAAGGTTATGATTTGTGATAGGAAAGATCTTGTGATGTTTAGAAGTGTTTTTAGATAGTTAAACATGAGAAACGATCAAGTAATCACTGTCTGGAAGCAAGTCTGCGACGCAGAGATGCATTTAAATATTTGGTCGTGAAATAAATTTTGAGGCAGAGGGGTCCGCGATCTCTTTGCGACGTGGAGAAATCTTCTGCAAAAAGGGGAGGCAGGTCCGCGACGCGGACTGGGTTGCCAGTTTCACCCAACTTTTTCCTTCTTCATTTTCTAACCCCAATTTGCCTTAATTCGATTCTTTTTCTCAAATTCTCTTTAGATTCAGATACACAGTATATGTACACAAGAATCTATTTATAAAAGACTCTAAAATCGACACGATTTCCTCAAGAACTCAACAATCCCAACTTAACTCAAGAACGAAAGCCAATATTCAAGAATACAATTCAAAATTATTAACTTCAACTTTCTAGAACGAATTTCGCTGAACAAAACATGATTGGCGCGTGGGTGAACGAAACCAATGCTATGAAAAACTCACATACCTCTTAGGATCGAATCTTTGGTGAACTCCACAGTCAAAATCGCAAGAACTAGACGAATCTTGACCTTTTCTCCTCCTTTCTCCTCTTGAGTTCTTTCTCTAAAAACCCTAGTGTGAAATCTAGACCCCAAATAAATTACTAAAAATGGATTTAATTAATTGGGTAATGAAAAGATCGAAATACCCTTCCAAAATTCGAGTAACTTTCCTTAATCAGACAGTCCAATTTCAAACGGGCATATCTCCCTCATACAAATTCAAAAACTAGCAAATTTGGTGGCGTTGGAAAGATAATTCAAAGAACTTTCATTTGATATCTTGTAGCTCACCTAACTCATCATGTACTAGGAGTTATGGTCGTTTGAAGTTGACTCAAAACTCATACTTAACATAGCTTGCCAACTTTCAGATTTTTATTCTTTCCAAAAATGGTTCTTTCTAATTTTAGCTCTTTCAAATAACGGGGTGTTACATCTACACACACTAAGAAAAATGACCCGTATCAGCACGGGCCCAACATTATAAAAAATATATATACAAAATATTAGGATAAAGTTATGCATAATTTATTTTTACAAATTTTCTATACTATTGATATTCAAATTTTTAAATTTCAATTATCTAAAATATAATATAGTAGAGGAAGATGTTTTCAATCACGATAAATTCTCTCTGAAGCGTAAGGAGTCTATCGACTTTTTCATTTTATTTTATATGATATTATTTTTATTTTTAAAAAAATAATTATTTACATTTAATCATAATTTGATTTTAAAGATCATATTTATCAATTATGAATATCTTGAAAATAAAAAACCTATAAAACTATCTCCGATCCACCTTCATTTTACTCTATATTTTTTATATTTGCAGAGTAAAATAGAGAATGCTCTCTTCAAACATTCTCTATTTCACTCTCTATTTTTCATTTATAGAGAGGATTGAAGAATTACTATTCACACTTTCTATTTTACTTTTTGATTATTTTATTATTATTTCAACTATATAATATTTGTAATTAACATATTATAAATCATATAAAAGTATTAATTAAATATTTAATATTTGTAATTATTTTAATGTAATATAACACTTTTAAAAAATATTTATATACATTTTCAATCTGAATTAACAATATTTTATTTCAAAAAATATATATTTAGGACCAATTTCAATCTCATCAATGGACATTCTCTCTATATATAGAAGAGGCCTCAGAAGCAGCTCTCCGTTGTGTTGTCAACTTACAAATTGGGGCTATTTTTGGTACTTTAATAATTCTTTGCTTTAGTTCTATTGTACTTAGTGTCGGCAAAATGAGCTCATATTTTGGTAATCCGTTCAATCTGTTCATATTTTAATGGGTTAGGTGAGCGACTTTTTACATGGGCCAACCCATATTCAACCCATAAAAATATGGGTAAAATATGGGTAAAATATGAATTAGCAAAATGAGTTAAGCTTCTAACTTTTATTCACTCAAAATTCATGATATCACTAAAAAAAAATTATAACTTCTCTTCATTTTTATGTTCTTCTATAGAACTAATTATTTTTCTCTATAATTGAAAATGTGAAGTCTTTGACCCTCCAAAAATATATATTTTAAATGTACATTTCTTTTGTTAATTATAATTATATTTTTATAATTGTTTAATTTTATATTGGATAATAAATAATAGTGTAAAATAAGCAAATTATGTATTAGTATTGACATTGCTTAAGCCTTAAAGTGCATTAAGCATGTTTTAGTCCTAAAATGCAACTATTCATTTACTTTCAAATTAAAAATATTTTCCCCTTGTTATTACATAAATTTATTCTATATTGAAAAGTTAGGATTGATTTTTTTTACTTTTATGATACAATAAAATTAAATGAAGCATTTTCAACATTTTTCATCTAAAAAAAGACTATAATATTTTCTCCATGTTGAATTCTTAAGTAGAGTACTCTTTACTCATGAAAATATGTGTAAAATATGGGTAAAATAGTATTTTACCCAATCCATTTTTACACATATCAAATATGGGCGGGTTGAATTATTACCCATTTTATGTTGACCCATTTTCAACCGCCAAAATTTGACCCAACCCACCCATTTGCCACCACTAATCAGTGGCGGATCCAGAATTCAATGATCGTGGGTGCTCAATACTTTTAACAAGCCAAAAAAAAATTCTTTCTAGAAGTTTACTACTAATATTTTTATAATTTAATTAATAAATGAAATACAAAAAATAGGAAAGTGGAAAAACAAAAAGAAATATAAGCAAAATTTTGAAAAAGAAGTTAAGAAGTTTCTGTTGGCCTTTTTTCAACAAAAAAAATAGATGTTGTCGCAGGGGCTCAAACCATCAATGAAGGGCATCAGCGCTCCTAGAATCCTACTTCAGAACCACAGCGCCCGTGGAACACTTTGTTTAATGGATGCTAAAACAAACACTATATAACATTTTTAGTATTTTCTATACATATATATAAAGTTTCCGTTGGGGTCAATGGGTGCTCGAGCACCCAAAACTCTATACGTGGGTCCACCCCTGCTACTAATTGTACTTTATTTTTCTATGCATGTACCTTCTCAGTTGTGGACAAAAGAATCATACTATTTTCAATATAACATGAAAAAGTTTTATGCCCCCTGCCACTAATTGTACTTTATTTTTCTATGCATGTACCTTCTCAGTTGTGGACAAAAGAATCATACTATTTTCAATTATTTTCAATATAACATGGAAAAGTTTTATGGTGGTTGAGGCACAAAATTTTATTTTGTGGGTCCATTATCTTTATAACTTTTCTATTTCTCTTCTCAATCCTCCACCCCACCTTGTATTTAACCCCCTTCTATGTAGAGTACTTTGTAAAATTTTAAATTTTAAATATATTTCATTACACAATAAAAAAAATAATATCCTAAATCAGTAATTTATTACCTCTTTTGCGCATTATTTCTCCAATTCTTCAATAGAAAAATAGTAATGTCCTAAAATTAGTAATTTAATTTATTTATCGTTTTGATAATTCATAATGTTCATTTGTTAAAAATCAAATAGAGATAAATATATTAATATTAATTTAGATTTAAAGTCAAATAATTATTAATTCAAAAAGTTAAATTAAGATATGTGGTCTTAACCTCACACCGAATCAATTGTATTATTTTTAGGACAAAGATAAATAGTTATTTAAAATTACGTGTAAATCAACAAAATCAAAATATAATTAATTATTTTTTTCATTTTTCTCTCTCTATTAGTTTTTTTTTTTTTGTTCTCGAAATTCAATCTATAAATATTTTTTTATTATATTAACATGATAAGAATTGCAACTAATAATATTTTAGGTTGAATTGCAACTTAGTGAGAACGTTATATTTTTTAACAAACACTATAAGTTGCACTTCTTATCATGTTAATATAATAATAAAAAAAAAATCTTTAAAATATTAATTAAATTTCACATAGCTTGAATTTCAAAAACAAAAATATATCATATAGATTGAGAGAATATGTATGTAAGTATATATGAGTTTATGGATGATTTTCAGTTTTGAATTACATGAAAATAGAAACAAAACTTATGTGATTATTTGCCAAGATTACAAATGGTCTTTCTATTATATTTTCTTGTTGGATAATATTAGATACATTTAAGTGTTTACGAAAATAGAAAATTATGAAATTATTGAGAAGAGAAGAAAAATGATTTTATACTCCTTTCGTTTTTCGTATTAGTTATTTTACTTTTATACATGTTCTTTAAGAAATTATTAATAAAAATGATAATTTACTAATTTACTCTTTAAGATATATTTTTTTACAATTTTACAAATTTTGTTTATACTTTCAAAAAGAATAATTGCTAGGGTAATGCAAATTAAAAAAATGATAATTTTATTTTGTTAATTGATAAATAATTTTAATAATTAATTTTAGTAATTTAGATAATTAATATAGGATTGAAAAATAATACCAAATATTAGGAGTATGATGAATTAGGCTAAATTATACTTTTAAAATTATTTAAAGATAAAGGAAAATAGCAAAAATTGAAATATTGGTTAAAAAAAAAAAAGTTGAAAAGTTAAAGTAATGGAAAAAAGTTAAAAAGTAAGAGAGAGAAGGAACTTTGGCCCATATTTTCAGAAAATGGAACATAATGCTTCACGTGTCAAATTTTTCGTATACCATATATTTGGCTGAACATGGTCCACTTGCATTTTTCTTCATATATGTATCAGCCTTTTTCCTTTATCTAGAAGTTTTGTGGGCCCCACTTTAATAGTTTTTTGGTACTTCATTTTCTTATTTGATTGTTATATAATTAATAACTTATACTCCAATAGAGAGTTTCAAGAGTTATAGTCTTTAAATTTATTTGTCTTATTTCTTTAGTTTCTCTATAGTTAAAAATTAGATAAAAATTATTAAATTATTCATTATATTTAATAATTTAAAATATATACAAGTATAATAAATTTCGATTGATTCTTGAAATTTTATCAATGTCACAAAATATGGGACAAAAAAAGTAACTTATATTGTTTGAAAATAACGTAAAAAGTATTGTAAATCACTTTAAAATGACACATAAATTGGGACTAAAGAAATAATATACATTATTTGAAAATTAAACAAAAAATACTATAAATTACAATAATTAACAAGTTAAAATATTTAAAACACATAAAAAGATTCTGATTGTTTCTCAGAATTTCATTGGTTCCACATTTTGAGAATAAAATACTATTATTTACAAATATGTAAAAATACTATAAATCACAATAATTAACAACTTAAAATATTTATATATTAAAATTTAATTGACTCTTCAATTAATATTTGTGTCATATTAATTAAAACAACCAAATAATATATGTGGGCCTATGCTAGCATGGATCCAATATCTAGTTTCATAAATAAAATGGCCCAAAAGTGTTTTATTAAAAATAATAAATAAGGCAAAAGTTGAGGGAATTGACCACAATTGTAGTTCAATGGGTCCCACCACATTCAATGATATTTCAGTGAATGACATCATCTGTAATTTAACAGAAAAAGGGTTTTTTATGGAGTTATTGATGTGATATAAAGAATAAAGCGGAAAACACGCCAACAAAGATTGTTGTGGAGCAATAAGTATTCCTTCATTTTTTATCAAGAACTCTCAGATTCAATTTTCCTTGGATACGGAATCGTCTTTGTTAGGGAGCGCTTTACCCCAATGTGAAACTTCTCGACGTGAATCCGAATTTAATCATCTTTCAAAATACCATTATATCCTTAAACTTTCATTTAATGTCACTGAGGTGACATGTTGAAACCCTCTCTTCTAATATATATATATATATATATATATATATATATATACACACTTACATATTATAAATTATTTTACCCTTTACATTAATTATTTATTCTTTAAATTATTTCTTAAACCCATTGAAATTATTACTAATTAATATAAATATCATAATAAATAAAATTTTCATTCATGATTTTTTTTTTAAAAAGACAAAATTCATTTAAAAATGAACGGAGAGAATACTTTGGAATATATTATAAATAATTGACACAAGGAAAAGAAATATGGAAGCTCTCAAAGATTTGTTGTCATGTAGACATGATTATAGTATAATCTTTTGAATAAAAAAAAATATTATAAATTTATCATCACATCAATAATTAAGAAGTAAAATTAAAAATAGTGAATAAAATTTCGTTATCAATATAAAAAAAACATAAATTATATATATATTTCTTTATAAATTATATTAATACTAAAACTGATACACAAAAACACACCACAAAACTATACAAAAATATTGAATTTGGTTTGTGATAAAGCTCTCGTAAACCTCTAATCATAGTTTAACACAAAAAAATAACGTAGTATAATATTCTTACTAATTATTACAACATTATTCCTCCAATTCACACCGATTCATCGACATTTATAAGTTGCATAGTGTATGTGTTTTGCATGTGATTGAGGCGCATATATACCTCATTTGATAACAAATATCATATGAAAAAATGAATTTAGATATGGATTTTAATTTATTGTTAATCCATTGCTAAACTGTTTGTATGAAAAAGAAATGAATTTAGATATGTATCTTCAAATTAATCTATCGGTGTCACATAAAATGAGACAAAAGAAGTAACATGTATTTAATTTTGGAAATTAGGTAAAAATTATTGTAAATCTCAATAATTAACAACATTTGATTGACTCTTGAAATTCTATATGTGCTACATACATTGAGACAAATTGAGTAATATATATTATTTGAAAATTACGTAAGAAATATTATAAATCACAATGATTAGCGACTTAAAATATTTAAAAGACGTATAAAAAGTTCGATTGACCCTCGAAGCAGTGTCACATAAATATGGATAGATGAGTAACATATATTGTTTAGAAATGACGTAAAAGTAATATAGATCACAATTAAAAAAATAAAAGACATAAAAAAAATTAAATTGATTCTAAAAAATATAGCAGTATCACATAAATTGGAACAAGGAGAGTAACTAACATATATTATTTAAAAATTATGATACTATAAATCACAATAATTAACAACATAAAATAACTAAAAATCATATTAAAATTTAATTGACTTACCTAATTCTATCTATATCACATAAATTGAGATTAAAAAAATAACAAATATTGAATTCATGCTAGCACAAACACATGTGTCGAGTATAATGAATAAGAATAACTTATATTCTTCTAGAATTGAAGATTGGATATGTATCTATCTATATTTATTTAATATATAAATAAAATGTCTACATCAAATCTGTAGCTAGTGCATTATGTATTAATTCTTTTTATGGGTAAAAGATTGAAAATAAAAATTTGCTACAGAAACCCTAAAACTCTCTTACCCAAATAAAATTCAATCAAAGTGTAGGCTCCATTTTTATGGGTAAAAGAATTTGATACTTTGGGACAGAAAACGAGAAGATATTGGAGAGCATAACATTATGGTGCCCTTATTTTAAATTGAGAAAAGACATAAAATAAAATCCGCTGAACTTATCCGCATAATTTATTTTAGCACTTTAATTATAAGGGTGTTTAAATATTCCTTAACATTTTTTAAGTATTTTTTTTTTCAACCCTCCCGTCACCAGCCCAATTGAAGATTGGGCGATGTTGAGTCACACGTGTTTTCATTCGTCCATGTGTACATTAACTAAATTCCTAATTAATTACTTAAATCTCAATAATAATTGTTTCTTTTTCATCATTAATTGTCTTCCCCCCAATGTTTGTCACCTTCTCAACAACAACTCTTTCTTTTACGGTAAAAAAAATTTCAAACTTTTCTTCTTCCATTATATAATGATTTTCTCTTTATGTTAAAAATAAAAATAAAAAACTTCTTCAATTTTCTATTTTTAGTAAGAAAATAGATTTCTATATTTTATTTGTAGACGTCAATTTCCACGTTAAATCAACAACTCCTATACCCACCATGATTATATCTAAAACTGAGCCAAAAATTAAACCTATCAATGAATTTACCCCTCAATCTACAAATTATAATTCAAATTTCCATTGCAATTTCAGTTCAGTTTTAGTTACATCATACCACCTTCCTCAAAAATTTAAAAAATTATTTGCATAAAAATGTTAATTTATCAATGAATTGGGCGAAATCTCCACAATCTATTTTTTGCCAACAGTATTTTTGAATTTTTTTTAGTGGAATCGACTTTTTTTTAAAATCTCTTTAAATAGATAGATCTAATAATTTTTTTTGATATAAAAAATATTGTCAGTGAATCAAGCACCAAAAAATTTGTCAAAGAAAACAGAAAAACAAGAAATGATTAAAAGCAAAATAGGAAAGAAGAAGAAAAAATGTGGAAAAAATTACATTTGAGAGTAAATGTTTACCTTGAACTAAATAAAAAAATAAGAAAGAGAAAGAGTTTTGAGAAAAGAAAAAGAAAGGAAGAAGAAGATGCAGAGAAAGAGAAGTTAATTGAAATTTAAAAATTAATAAAATAAATTATTAAGTATGTCATTCAATAAAAAGATGACATGCATCAGTGTTTTGGTGTTTTTTGTCTCACACGCTTAAAGAAAGTTGGTGATACAAATTTTGTCACATCATCCTTTAAGGGGTAATTAAATTCACTTCAGATTAAATTAAGGGAATAAAAAAACACTCGTATAATTAAAGTGCTAAAGTAAGTTGCGCGGACAAGTTCAGAGGCAGGGGAGGCTCTAAGGCTTGGCCAGTGAGGCCATTGCCTTAGGCCTCAAAAATTTGAAGGCCCCAAATTTGTTTAAATTATTATTATTAATTTTATTATATATTAATATAATTTATATAAATAAAATTGTTATGGTATATTTTTTATTTTATTTGTTTGAGAGTATTTTTTACCAATAAGTTCATAAATTCTCATAATATTTTCACTCATTATTTGATATATTTGTTTTAACTTCAAATTTTTATATTATATCCTTTTTATATTGGAACTAAGTTATATATATTGATAACATAATGATTTTTTTTCAATCTTTTCTTAAACTACGTGAACACAAAAATATTCATGCACAAGTTTTTTTGTTGTTTTAATTTAATATATTATATGCAAATTTTATAATTTGTTTTAGATATTCACCAATGAGTGCTACTTAATGGAATGAATTATATCATTTAAAAAGAATTATATCATTTAATCAGAAATTTGGATATTTTTGTTACTATCCATGCTCAAAACTTCAACTATTAGGTTATGTATGTTCTTTTCTTCTTCTTATTTGTGATGATAGCCAAATTAAAAATTTTATTTGAGTTTTGAAGCTTAACATCGATAATCCATCACTTTTATTTTTTGTACTCTTCTTCATTTCTTTTTTTTTTTGTGTGAAATTTGATATTTTTTTGTCTTAAATGATTAATCTATTGGGTAGAAAATAGATTTTCTTGTTAGTGTATAAATTTTATAAAATAAATTTAAGGGCCTCTTAATATAATTTTGCCTTAGGCCACAAGATCTGTTGAGCCGCCCCTGTTCAGAGGAGATTTTATGTCTTTTCTCTTTCAAATTCTTAGTTGGCATTTATGCACTCGTTGATTTCTAGAAAATTGAATAATTAATTTAAAGTTTTAAAGTTTTAATATAATTCAAATAAGAAAGTATTAAAATTATAAATTACTACATATTAGAAGCCTTTATTTTAAAAATGAGTAAAGATTTAATAGTTTAACTTTAATTTTTTTTTTAAAAAAACATTTAGATAATAATTAAATAACGATTATTTTAGGAAAATAGTGTATGCCAATTTTTTTTAAATTATAAAGAGTCCTTTAATGAAGAAAAAAAAATTAATTAATATTTGTAAGTAATCCATACTTTTAATATAATTAATTTAGCGTACGTGATTTGCACACTATGTATCACGTTAAAAAAGAACAAAGGAATAGTTAGAGTTATATAAATGATTGACACAAGAAAAAGAAGCATACACTTGAAGACTAGCTAGCTATATGGAAGCTCTTAAAATTTCTACTTGTTTTCCACCATTTCACTTCAACTTGAAAACACCTAGATTTTCAAGAATTATATGTGAGAAGAAACCAAACTTTTCTTTTTCGCTAAATCATCAACAACCCCACAAGTCAAGATTCAATCTTTTCACTACCAATATTTTTAATTCAACTAATGAACCACAACAACTACTTCCAAATTATGAACAAGAAATTAGTACTAAAAATGAAAAAAATCAAGAAAAAGAGAAATTTGATTGGTACGCACAATGGTATCCAATAATGCCACTAAGTGAACTTGATAAGAGAAGGCCACATGGGAAAAAAGTGATGGGAATTGATTTGGTAGTGTGGTGGGATAAAATTTTGGAGGAATGGAGAGTGATGGATGATGCTTGTTCTCATAGATTGGCTCCACTTTCTCAAGGGAGAATTGATCAATGGGGAAGATTGCAATGTGTATATCATGGTTGGTGTTTTAGTGGTTCTGGTGATTGCAAGTTCATTCCTCAAGCTCCTAGAGACAAGCCTCATGTAATTACTACTCTCTTTTTATCTGTCATTTAACGTTTTGACACACCTATTAAGAAAATTATTTGATAATATAAATAACATTTTTTTTTTCTGTTTTACGTTATTTAGTTCATTCCAACCTCAAGACTCAAACACAAAATTTCTGATTAGGGCTGAAAGCATTTTATCCATCCCATCTTAAACATTTTCCTTTTTTGATGTATTTCAAAATGAATCACACTTTTAACTTTTTTTAACTTCTCATTTTACATTTAGGTTAATGACATACATTATTTTATGTTTAAAACCATAAGTTGTTTTTTAAAAAAGAGCCTATCTTTTTCTTTCTTTCTTGAACTCCTACCTTTCACATATAAAATATATGAAAGGGAGGGACTATAAGAGATATTTGATTAAATTACATTTATTTGTTCCTTATATGAGTACTTAATTACTTTATGTCCTTTTGGAGTGATAAGGGTGAAATTGGAAAACAAAAATGTATGTTTTCTTGATTAATTATTAAGTGATAAATATATTGGACGACCAAATATTTGTTGATTTGTTAAATTAGATTTTAAACTTAATTCACACCCTCAAAAGGTAGCTTAAAAAAGGAGGGTTGCCCAAATCTTATAAGGAACTCAAGACTTTCGTCCGTCATCGTTGTGCAGTATTATATTCCATTGACATTATAAATAAACATGTCTTTTAACTTGGTCTCAGCTAGACACACACATCCCATGTGACGTCCTACATGACATTTCACAACCTATGTAATGTCCTACTTGTATTATGCCAAGTAGGACATGTGTGTATATTTATTCATCTTTATGCAAGTTTAAGTATCTACTTGTGTACACTCAAATTAGTTGAAGAGCATAGATGACAACTGAGGCCAATAAAAGACTCATTTATGCATTTACGCTCAGATCCGGAATTCCACTGTCCGGTACGGAGTGTGCATAATAATTGACCCGGGGTATTTCCACCCCCCTTCAATCAGTCCCGGGGAGTTTCCACACACACATATTCGGGAGCCCGCATTGAATCGGATCTGACTCTACTATCATATCAAATTAAGATTTACTCCTAACTCATTATTGCATATATTCAAGGTCAATGGGTTTTACAAATAAGGTTGTGGTGAAATGATCATTAATTAAATGTTTCGACTTTTCACATGATTTTGTACAGTTTTTTTTATTTACTTATGATAAGGAGTGACTATATATTAATTTTTTGTAGGTTCACACATCCAAAAGAGCATGTGTAGCAGTGTATCCAAGTTTTGTGCAAAATGACATTCTTTGGTTTTGGCCCAACACTGATACTTTGTACAAGGACATACACTTGAGAAAAACCCCACCTTATATTCCACTTTTAGATGATTTAACTTCATATGCAAAAACAACACTTGTTAGAGACATCCCATATGGGTAAGTACCCTTGTAAATATATTTGGTGTTTTATTTTGGCATGACAAAAAAAAAAAATTTGGAAATTTTTTTTTAAGAAAATAAGTCATTTTTTTGAAAAAATAAAAAGTTAATAAGTCATTTTCTGAAGTTTGATTAAAATTATCATAAAGTACTTTCAAGGAAAAACATTTTAAAATGACTTCTCTCACTTTAGGCAAAAGTCATTTTCCTACACAATTATTTCAACTCTAGAAAAGTTTGCATTAGCCTATTTATTATTACTTGGTAGAATTAATATTTAATCAGAGTTTGAAAATTTTAATTGAGAAATAATTATTTTTTCAGGTATGAGTTTTTGATTGAAAACCTCATGGACCCATCTCATGTCAATTATGCACATCATGGCATAATGAAAATTGGGAAAATAGAAGTTCCAAACAGATAAGAAAATTAAACCTTAACATATATACAAATACTTGTTTTGAATTTTTATTGTATTTGGATATTTTTACCAAACTAATAATATATAATTAATATGTGCACTGTGAAGGGTGATACAGAAGGAGGAAAACCACTTGATATAAGCCTTGAAAAATTAGACATAAATGGATTTATTGCAAAGCAAGGACATGATGAACACAAATTTATTGCCCCTTGTGTGTACTATGGTCCATTTGGTGTTCAAAGCTATTTGGATAATTATGAATCAAAGGTAATTATCTTTTTCGAATTTTCTCTATTAATATGATCGTTTAACCAAATACCTTTTGATTGTTATAACATGTTATTTTGTTATAGAGAACATATAATATAACATAAAAATTGATCTAAATAAATTGGCTTCTATTTTAAATGTCCTACCTACCCAATGTATTCGAGGGAAAGGTTAGAATCGAAAAAGATCAGGTTCCACACATATGAAATAGGCAGAAGGTATGGGACGAATAATATGATGTACGACCCCCCCTCCCCCCCCCCCCCCCCCCAAAGTTAAACTGCATTGATTATATGAAGGGATAAGACACTAGTACCCCTAGACTATGACCGAATCCTAGAGACACACCTTAACTAAACTAAAGTCCTATTACCTGTTCAAACTCATTTTTTTAAAAAAAATTGTACACCTTTTGGCTTACGTGTCACACTCTGTGACTCCACGTAGTTGAGGCGCGTAGGATATGTTTGGATGTCACGTAAGCCAAAAAGGTGTACAAAATTACAAAAAAATAAATAAATTTAGGATAATAGAATCTTAGTTTAATTAAGGTGTGTCTCTAGGTTTCGATCATAATCTAGAGGGATACCTGCCTTATCGCTAATATAAAAGATCTTTACTATGAAAGTGTACTTCTAAGATTTATTTTATTTGTGATGTGATGCAGGAAGAATCGTCATCAAATGATACAAATAGAATATTTCTAGTATTTCTATGTGTTCCAGTAAGTCCAGGTAATTGCAGATTGATGCTGACATCCTTCAGAAACTTTGCTGGTTGGGAGTATAAACTATTTCCACCATGGAAATTTCACCTTGACAATAACCTAATCATTGATTCTGATTTGTATTTACTTCATCTTCAGGTAATTAATTATCCTCTTACAATTTTTTTATTTTACTAGTAGTCGTAACATTATTCTTGTAATTTCTTGTTCTTTGATTTTTATTATAAATAAAATATTATTTTTTCAAAATGATTTATCATGCTATCTTTAGTATTTCGTCGTGACTTTTTCACTTCTGTTATGTTAGTTTGACATTTTAATATTAATAAAAATGTATCATATGTCACGTTATGTATCATCACAACCTAAATGATTGTTTATTTATTTTTGTCAATTTGTTTTCAACTGTAATCTATTATAATTTATTGTATTTATGGTATGTTACACCAACACTTTATTATGTTTGAGTTGAGGGCCTAGTGGGAACAATCGTTCTACCTTCAAGGTAGGGGTAAGATCTGTGTATACACTACCTTCCTCAATCTCCACTTGTGGATTATACTGGTATATATATGTTGTATTTCTTAAAAAAGTTGATTAGTAGAAATTAATTATGTTGTTCATCAGAATCTCCAAAAATATTATCGCTACAATGTGTAATATTTAGTTCCTTTTGAAGGAGCACAAGCTAAGGGAAAAAGGTCCACAGAATTGGCAAAAAGTTTGTTATGTACCAACAAAGGCAGATGCCCTTGTGGTTGGTTTTAGAAGATGGTTGACCAAATATGGAGGTGCCCAAGTTGATTGGGGCACAAAATTTACTGGTGACTTGCAACCAACTCCTGCTAGGGAACAACTTTTGGACAGGTGTGTATATAGCTCGATATTAAATTGTGTGAATCGTCTTATCTAAATATTATACTTGTTATATGAATGCATAGGTACTGGACACATACAATAAATTGTAGCAGTTGTAGCAGAGCATATAAAAGTCTAAATGTCCTTGAAATCATTATGCAAATTATCTCTGTTGCTTCAATTGGAATTGCTGCTGCAGCAAAGGAGAGTGTCATGTCAATTGCTGCAAGATATTCATTGGTCTTCTTGGCATTACTATGCTTCATGGCTTCAAGATGGTTATCCAAATTTATATACAAAAGTTTCCATTTCCATGATTATGATCATGCCTTTTGTTAAATGGTGTACTATGTAATAGTATTGGAGATCCTAAACATTATGTATTATTGCCGATATTGTGTTATGAATAAGATTTGTCCATCAGTAATTTACGAGTTATAATGAAAATGGAGAAATTTCTGGTAGGAAGAACTTCTCCTTTAATGGACCTACGCGATGAATTTAGAATAGTCGAGTCAGTGAATACGAAATGCCAGATAGTTAAATTAAGAGAAAATACATAAAAAAAAACCCTTGAACTTGACAGCACAACTTACTTTAACACTTAAACTACACGGGCATTTAAATACCCCTTAACATCTTTGAAGTGATTTTTTTCCAACCCTAATACTACAATACTAGTCTCACAGTAACAAGTGTATTACACACGCGCCATTTCATTGCCACATCAGCGTCACGACATTGCCACCTCAGCGCCACATTGAAAATTATTTAAATTTTGAGTATTTTTAATTCTTTTTTGTTTCTTTTTATTTATACAATTTTAGAAAGGTAAAAATAGAAAAAAATTGAGAATTAATCCAAGATTATAAAAATAAAATCAAACTCTAACAAATTCAAGACTAGAAAACACATTCAATTTTTAAAACACATTATCAAAATAAATAAATAATACAAATTAAATAACTAATTTAAGATGAAGAAATTAAAATTTTTTTAATTAAAAAAAACTTCAAGTTCATCATAATCAACAAACCCTTCCATAAGTAAGATCTTGAAGCAACAATAAGTTGTTGATTTTTTCATTTTTTCTTATTCACCACTTCTAAGAATAAGCAAGAATAATCTGAAATGAAGGAATAGGTGGGGGTGTTTCGAAGAAGAAGAAAGAAGGTGGCGGGGAGGAAGCTCGAAGAAGAAGAAGGTGGCGGGGAGGAAGCTCGAAGAAGAAGAAGAAAGGGGTGAGGCAAGTATGGGTGACGGCGGGGTTCGAAATAGGAGAAAGATGGGTGCGGGTGGGGGGTTCGAAGAACGAAAGGGTGGGGTTGTTGGTGGATAAAGGTGGTGGGGTGTGAGGAAGATGAAACCTTATTGGTTGGAAAGAAAAAAAGGGACCTATTTATTTTTATTTTTTTTATTTTTTACATTTCCACTCGTTTTTTGTTTTTTTATTTGCCACATCAGCTTTTTGGGTGGATTTTAATTCACTTGAAATGAGATTAAGGGGGTAAATAATAATTTGTAAAGATAAAGGACTAAAGTAAGTTTAGTGGACAAGTTCGGAGTTTTTTTTGATGTATTTTCTCTTAAATTAATAAATACTATACTAATAGTATGTTGTATTCTGATGTTCCAATGATTTAACAAACTCTATGGAATAGTTGGATCTGGTAGAGGGACATGATCCTTCGAGATGTGATCGTTCAGGGAAAGTTAGTGGAATGCAGCTGCAAAAGCTGTTGTGGTAGGTGGGCATGGTAACAGAGGTGCAGAGTTCTAGAGCAATGAGATGCTACTAGGTTGTTTTGTCTATCTTATATATTAGACACTTTGACGAGAAACAACATAGTTTTTGCAAGCAAATTCATTCACAAAGCAAAATCCATTTTAGCAAACAACACTGCTCAAATTCAACTAGGCACCTGATCAAGTGTTGCAGAGTCTTCTATTGTATTTTGTGTCTTGTGTTCTGAGTTAGTAAATTGTAAGATATATTCCTATTTTATAAAGGAATATAAATCATTTCCGTTGTAATCTTGGAGGAGTTGAGTTCATGGCCAGAACTAGCCAAAGTTGTTTTTGAAGTCTATGTTAACTAGATGTAGTTGATATAATGGGCAATAAGGTTACTGCTTTGAGTCTTGTAAAAGAGGTATTACAATAGGTGTAGGATTAAGAGTTTTAATTCTTTGTAATTATTGGAGTCTGTACTCACAAGTTGCTTGAAGTTAGTGAAGTTGTTGAGAAATTCTGTAGAACAGGTCATGATTTTTCCCTCCTTGAGCAAAGAAGTTTCCACGTAAACATTTGTGTTTCTTAATTACGTTAAGCATTTACTATTCTTCTTATTATTAATATAGTCAAAGAACTAGGTATCTTGACTCATGGTGGACTCATATAAGTTAACATAATATACCTTTTTTTTGTCATTTTGAATCCCGGCGTATTTCGGATGCTTGAAGGCCCCGCTGACACAAAGTGATTTCGTTTCGTTCTTCTTCTGTACCGTTGCTTGAATGAAGACACCCGATCGGCCTGACTTTCCCAAATGCGCCCCATCGGCCCTTCTTATTTACGGGTCTGAGTCTCTGACTCAAGACAACTTATTAAAAGCTGATTTATGCAAATATGCCTTTTAGGTCATCATTTAGAATTTGTCCCATTGTTTAGAAGTTACGCAAAACTATAGTTCTTAAGACTGATAATGTAACAACTCCTTAGGTCGTTTTGAGAACTAGGATTATTTTGCTCTTTCTGTAAAAAAAATTATGGAAATTTTAAACTATTCGGTAGCTACGAGTATCTAGTTGATGATTTTTTATTAAATAATTAATATAGTTGAATAGTAAATGGGTCAAATTCACAATTTAATTAATACCCTTTACCACTTGACCCATTTAATTAAAATAGATTAGTGGGGGATTGTGATATTAATTTTACCTTTATTAATTAAGAGTAAAGCAAAGGATACAAAATATTACGTTACAAAAGAGATGAATAACATATATGTTCCAAATTAGATTTTTTTTAAGTGTGATATAATGACCTTTAATGTCATTAACATTCTCATACGTTTCTAAGAAATTATTTCTTCTCTTTGAAACTCCTCTTTTCCAAATCCTTACATAAAGAAATATCTTGGGTGAACATAAGACCACACTACCAACAAAAAGAAGAGAAAAACTTTTTCCTCCTTTCTTTTCTTAGCTTATTCTTAGAATTTTTTTTGGGCAATTAGTTTTGGGCAACCTCTAAACTTTCAACCACTTGTTTGAGAGTAACTGTGGAACCTTGGGGAGCAACCGGCCACAATGATTGCACCAGAGTCGGGTCGAAATCATTTTCAAGGCAATAGCTTGCCACAACACAATGTTTGTAATATGTTATTTACAACTTTGTAATTTCAGTCCAATATCAATATTGTTCCCAACAAAGATGGATCTTAGTCTTAACTCAACCCCTAAAGTTAGCATTGTCCAAGTATATATAAGCAGACCATCAGTCCATTCTCCAACCAATACAAGACTTTTACTCGCTCTAACACTTGTAAACATGTTGTGTCATAGATTGCTTTGTCGCATGGACGGAACCATCTATATATATTGTAAGACTCTTTTAAGGGTAGAATAAGGCAGGAAGATCCATCAAATATGATTCTCCACCATTCACTTTACAATTAGTGGGTTATGATTGACCTCGGGTACTTGAGGGAAATAATTTTCCTTAAAAAAATATTGTGCATTTAGTGGGCTCAATTTTTTTTCTTAAGAAAAATATATTTTTTACATTCTTTTCTGTTTACTGGTTTTTATGTTTTCTAATTTTAGAAATATTCTTTACACTTTGTTGTTCCTTACCATGTTCTCCAAAATTATTATTCTAAATATTTTTGTAATACAAAATATATATATTTATGGAATCACGTGAAACATATTGCCATTATAAAATTAACGGAAAAGGGTCAAAATTGCCCCTGAACTATGTGAAATAGACCACTTATATCCTTCGTTACATTTTGGGATAAAAAATGCCCCTGTTGTTATCCTAAGAGACCACAAATACCCTCAAGAGTTAACACTCCAAATTTTTATTGACGTGGCAAGCCACGTGGGACTAATCCTTCCACCTAGCGTTGCCAACTAGGATTCACTACAAAATAACTAGACTTTTAGCGGCAACAACAGTCGCCACAAAAGCCCAGAAAACCGTCACTAAAAGTTTTTAACATTAAATTCTAATTTTGTGTTTTTTCTTCATTGTTTTTAAAAAATAAAAAATGATATCGATTAAGTAGGAGTTTGAAGACACCGTATGTTTTATATTTATGTCATATTTAAATGTATAAAATGTACAATGATGCATTATATAGTAGGAGATTTGAATCGAGATGTAATTTTGATGATTTTTCGTAATAATATTGTATGTTTTTAATATTAATATTGCAAGTTATTTATTTTAGAAAATTAGGTTGCAATCAAAAATTAATTATCATATTTTTTTGTTGAAAAAATAGGTTTTACTAGCGAATGGTTGTTGGAGCCTTAGTCGCTACAAAAAATCACTCATTTAGTGGCAATATTTTGGGAATTTGTGGCGACTTTGTCGCCACTAAAGGTCAAGTTCTTTTGTAGTGAATCTTAGTTGGCAATGCTTAGGTGGAGGGTTTAGTCCCATGTGGCTTGCCATGTCACTAAAAACTTGGGGTGTTAACTCTTGAGGGTATTTGTGGTCTCCTGGGATAACAGTGGGGTTAGTTTTGATCCCAAAATGTAATGGAGGGTATAAGTGGTCTATTTCGCGTAGTTCAAAAGCAATTTTGACCCTTTTCTATAAAACTAATAGGGTGACCCGCCCACCACCTTTGGTTATCCAAAAGCAAGAAACTAGATTGCAATCTTGTCTTTCCTTTCCTCTTTCTTATTATTATTATCTAGGTGAAAATACTTGAATATGTCATTAAATTTTAAGAAAAGTTTATTTATGTTATTTTTCTATTAAAAGTTGATCTCATTTATGACATGGTCATAATCCAAAGTATCCATTATATTTGTGCCATTATATTTAATGGAAAATATGAGAGAAGTGCATGAATATCCGTTTTGGATGTTGACATTTAATTAATACTTGATTTTGATGTCTGTCATTTAATTAATTAATATCCGCTTTTAATGTCAACATTTAACTAATATCCATTTTATAATTTCAATTTTTTTTTCTTAGTAAGATACATGTTAAAATTGATACACTTTCAGTCATGTACATCTACTCTTTTTATGTATGTTGGCACTTCAGTCATATGACTGAAATATATGTAACAAGAGGCTAAAATTTCAGACATGTCCGTCTAAACAAAAAATACAAGTGTGTCTCATAAACACATTGTATATTTGAGTGTTAAAATAGTTGTTAAAAGTTAGATTCACCTATGTTATTATTGTGACACAAAATATTCATTCGTGTCACTATATTTTAACAGAAAATATGAGAGGTGTGCACGAATATCCACTTTTGATGTTGACATTTAACTAATACTCGATTTTAATATCGTTATTTAATTAATACATATTTTTGATGTATTCATTTAACTAATACCCACTTCATAATTATTTTTTTTGCAAGTTTACCCATGTTGGGCAAGAAGTGAGACAATCACGTATGAAGTTTGATAACTTCAGACACTTAAAAATGGGGTCTTGTGAGACTAAACATCATATGTTTTTGCCCGATGTTTAGTATGATTTGCAAAGGTAAAAGTTCAGACAATTTTGATTGAGGAGCATTAAAAATTGATAAACTTTCAATTATCTATATATGAATTTTTTTATGTATATTTGCAACTTAGTCATATATGACTGAAATATATGTAATAAGAGGGTAAAATTTCAGGCATGTGTGTGAACAAAAAATAATAATTTGTTCTTCGAATTTCCACAATTCAACACATGATTAAACACTCAAATATACTCTAAATCAACTAGAATCTAAACATAAGTTACATATCATAAAGAGCAAAATATAATCATTAATTTATCAAAAACACACAAATCTAACAACCTTTGTTTTTCTTTCAAATCTGCACTTCAGGCATGGTTACATGACTGAAATACATATAAAATTGGGTTAAAATACTATCACATTGCTTATCTACTATACCAGAAATAAGTTTTCATTTTTTACTTGTCCACTTTAACATAGTAAGAAAAAGATATAAAAAATTAATTTTACCCTTTATATTAGTTATTTATTCTTTAAATTATTTCTTGAATCCATTAAAATTATATACCAATTAATACAAATATCATAATAAAATAAACATTTCATTCATGATTTAAAAAAATAATAATCACAAAATTCATTTAAAATGATCGGAGAGAGTACTTTGGAATATAATATAAATAATTGACACAAGGAAAAGAAATCAAGAATAGCATATACTTCAAGATTAGAAATATGGAAGCTCTCAAAGATTCTACTAATTGTTTTTCACACTAGTCCACTTCAACTTGAAAACACCTAGATTCTCTAAATGGTTGTTGTCGACATGATTATACTATAATCTTTTGAATACTAAAAAAAGGGCTAATCCATTGGTGGCCTCCTAAAGTTGACATCAATTTTCACTTAAATATCTTAACTAGGCTTTGTTCATTTTAGACACCTCATGTAAGACCCTGATATGTCATTTTGACACTTTTTTTACATTCATCAAATATATGATGGTGAATGTGTTCCACTCGCGGATGATGTGTAAAGTGTCAAATTAAATGAGGACACTTGTCATTTTGTTCAAAATAATTCTTAAATAATAAACTATCAATTATAAATAAAAAAAGATGGCCAATGGATCGATGACAAATGGCATCCCCCCCCCCCCAAATAATAACAAAAAAATCGATTAAATCACCTTAAAAAATCTTTAGGAGAAGCATCCCCCACCCCACCCCACCCCATCGTCTTCTCCGACGTTGGAGAAACAAGCACAGTAGCACACACCCTTTAATCTTCTGCCATATATCCAAAATTTTCTCTATCTCTTTTACTTAAATATTGTTCAATCCTTCTATGGTATAACTTTAGTGACCTTGTGTAACTCAATTTTTTTCAAATAAATGCAACTCCACAAACATTATTGCTAAAAGAAAATTCTACAGATTTTATTGCTAAAAAAATAATAATCTAAGATCCAATGAACTTTTAAAATACAAATGTGTACGTGTTCATATCACATTGTTAAGTTTCTTTTAATGGGATTATCTCATTTTTTTTAGTGACTTCTTATTCATCCCCAACTTTTCATTTTTTTTCCTTCAAATTTCAGTCTTTTTTTCTCAAATTAAATTGAGGAAGAAGGGCATCATCCTTGGGAAATCTTGGGGAAAGCTCTGACGTTTGGAATTAGATTCCTCGTTTGTGGCATCATCAAATATATTTCACCATGGAAGAAGTTCAAGTTTGAGAAAATGGTGGTTGAAAAAATGGGGAAGAAGAAGGAAATATAAAATAAAAATTGGCTAGAAAAGACCCTGACGCGCAGTTAATGAGTGGGTCACACTCACTATGCCATATCAGCAAAAAGTGTCAAAATGACACATCAGGACCTTACATGAGGTGTCTAAAATGAACAAAGTCTAGTTCAGGTGTCTAAGTGAAAGTTGATTCTAACTTTAAGGGGTCATCGATGGGTTAAGCCATAAAAAAATTATCATCACATTAATAATTAAGAAGTAAAATTAAAAATAGTGAATAAAATTTCGTTATTACTATCAAAAATATAAATTATATTAATATTAAAATTGATACACAAAATTATTTGGGCTATTACAAAAATGTTGAATTTGGTTTGTGATAAAGCTCTCGTAAACCTCTAATCATAGTTTAACACCAAAAATAACATAGTATACCGTAATCCTTAATATATTTACTTATTACAACATTATTCCTCCAATTCACACCGATTCATCGACTTTTATAAGCTGCATAGTGTATGTGTTTTGCATGTGATTGAGGCGCATATATACCTCATTTGATAACAAATATCATATGAAAAAAATGAATTTAGATATGGATTTTAATTTATTGATAATCCATTGCTAAATTGTTTGTAGTTAAAATACTCTTATAGTATCATTGACTAATGAGTAATTTTTGAACAAGAAACCTTAATGATACAAATATAGTATATGATACTGATTTAGTATCAGTTAAGCGAAATTATTTATGAGAGAATAGATATTTCAGGAATTACTTTGGAGTTAGGTATGAACTTGTAATTATTTTGGATTTTGTGACTCATTTATGTAGTTTCCCATAAACTTGGATAAAGTTAAATCGATCGATGTAAAATCTATCTTGTGCAAGTAAGTACTTCATATATATATATATATATATATATATATATACACTGTTATAGTATCATTGACTAATGAATAATTTTTAAACAAGAAACCTTAATGATACCACAACACATATACTTTTATAGTATCATTGATAATGAGTAATTTCTGAACAAGAAACATTAATGATACCAATACAATATATATATATATATATATATATTGATTTAATATCAGTTAAGCAAAATTATCAGCCTTAATGATACCAATATAGTATATGATACTGATTTAGTATCAGTTAAGTGAAATTATCAGCCTTAATGAATGAGGGGTATGGACTGTAATTATTTATAAGAGAATGGGTATTTCATAAATTACTTTGGATTTGGATATGAACTTGTAATTATTTTGGATTTTATGACCCATCTATGTAGTTCCCCTAAACTTTGATAAAGTTAAATTGATTGATGTAAAATCTATCTTGTACAAGTAAGTACTTCATCTGTTTTAATTTTTCATATGTAGGAGATCAGTCACCAAGTTAAAAATTTACAAAAAAAATTACACAAATATATTAGAATGTATTAGAGTCTTCCTTCTATCAACGAAATTTGAAATTTATAGCCAATTGATTAAAATAATGATTTTTCCATATTTATGTGGTGTAATTTTTTCATGAAAGAGATTCAGACGGATCTCTTACCTCCCTATAGCTTTGTCAATGACGGATCAGAGTGTGTTTGATATGACGAAAGTGTTGGTGAATAAGTGTATTTTAATATTAAAAAATATAAGTGCTTGATAATTGATGTTATTTTTCTTTGTAACTTTTGTAATCACAAAGACATATTCTCCTTAATATCTTCTACTAATTATCCTGCTATACATCATATGACTATCCACATTTTTATCATTTATTTGTTGAAGAAATCATACACATATTGATGTTTTCTTCCTTTTGTTGTAATAGATGAAAAAGATGAGAAGTGTATTATATTATGTTTATATTTTGAGGATTGTGTAGTGATAGAAAGAGAGAGTTGAAATTAAAAAAAAAATTCTAAATCCTTAACTTATTCATTATATAAAAAAAAGAGTAATTTTATATTGAACGAGGTTTGATTAGTATTTTTTGAGACATCTACAGAATTGATAGTCCACACATATCAAATCTCATATGCTTCTCCTATGGCCGCATAACATGCTTTTGTAACACCTTGAACTTCGAGAAAGGCTAAGGAGGGCTAGCCGCTAGCGTGCAAGTTCACGAACCCAAAATGGACCATGAACCCTTCATGACACCCTAAACAGTCTATTTAGGGTCCACAAACCGTTTAGCGCATGGTGGCCAACCGTCCAGGGCTGTCAAGGTGGGGGCCACCTGGACGGGACCCTACACGACATGCGGTGGCTTGTATGGTCCGTTTAGGGGTCCGTACAAGTCACCCATCAACTTTCAAGTTTTGGGTCAACTTCAAACGATCATATATCTCAGCACATAACGAATTATGTGTCTCATGACCTATTAAATTAAGGATTTTGAATCCTCTTTCCAACACCATCAAGTTTGTCTCATTTCGAGTTTGGAGTAAAAAGTTATGCCCGTCTTAGTGAAGCCATGTCGAGCAGGTGATGTTTTACGATCGGCTATACGACCCTTGAAGTGTTTCACAGGTCATGAAGCCTTAAACGGTCCGTGAAACCTCCCTTTTAAGGCACCTTGATAGTTTTAAAAGTTGGGGTTGTTTTGCTTTTCTCCTATGTTTTTGGTACTTAAACTACATCGTTTTAACCCCTATTCTAAGCCTAAATCACGATGTTTTACACCTAATTAATGGCGTATAAAGTGTTAATAAATTCTTTTACGTTCATTAACACTTCAAGTCATTAGAGCAGGGTTCCAAAAGGAGAAAAGCTAGGGTTCAAGCGTTCTTCGAGTTTCGGCGATTTCGCCAAAGAACTTCGTTCTTCCATGTATGTAAGGCTATCATAGTGTTGGACTAGTTCATCCTTACGCCCTACATCTACTTTCAAATTAGTAAAAGAGTAATCTAGGGTTCTATCCTTAGATTTGAGTATCATTGAGATGAGTTGATATTTAGTTATGAGTTCTTGAGTTGCTGATTATTGAATTCTTATTTCAAATTATTGAATTGTCGTAAATTGTGTATTCTGATTATTGAGTTGATTGTTCATGTCTATTTTTCAGCATGACCCTATTCTTGAGTATTCATTGAATTCTTATTGAGAATCTTTTAAACAAAACATTATTGTTTAAACTGAGTTTTGAGGAAGTAAAGAGGAGTTTGAGAAAGAGTATAAGAGAACTAAGTGTACGTATTTCCAAATGTTTCATTTTTACATGAAGAAAAAGAGTAGATTTTTTTTAGAAAAGTTAAAAAAGTTTTAAGAAAGATTTAGTACAGAGCAGTTACCTCTTAAAGAGGCTCATTTTGAGTAATTATCTCAACCCAGAATATATTTTTACGTTGAGCAAAGAGAAACCTTATTTTCTAAATGAGCAATGAGTTTGAGAGATATTTTAAAGCAATTACCTCTTTTAAGATGATAGTTTGAGAAATTAACTCAAACCATAGAAAAAAATATTTTTATACATTTGAGCAAGAGTATATATTATTGGGAGTAGTATTGAGCACTGATATGGGGGAGAGTTGAGATAACTCACATCCCCCATAAACCATGTCTTGCTGACATGGATATGGGATCATACTTTTTAGATGAATCCTTAGTGCCTTTGGGCAGAGCTTAGTGGATCCACTTAGTTGAGAGGTTCGATATCCTGACACAATATAGGAGAGTTCTAGCAGCGTGGACAAGACGTTTTCTCATCACGTAGCTCATAATGATGGTTGCCGGTTAAAGAATCTCCAAATAGAGTTAAAGTGTATTTTAAATATATCACTTATTATGTTGAAGTTCAAAGATGAGAAAGTATTTTGTAAATTTAAATGATTTCATTCCTTTAATTCTTTACATTCAGTTGAGTTTATGTTAAATCTATTGCAGTCTTTCATTCAGTTATTTCGCCTCGGCTATATTATAAACTCATGTATTTAATGTACTGATGTCATTCGACCTACATATTTTATGATGCAGATACATGTGTTCAGGATCATCAACAGATGTTTCGTTGAGATCACACTGCGCTTTAGATAGCTTTGGTGAGCCTTCTTGCTTTCCAGAGGATTTCACATTTATTTTTCTGTTATTTTTGAGTTGTCGTGGGTCTTGTCCCGACATCTATCCTAGTATTAGAGGCTTCATAGATACTTAGAGTTGAGGAGTTTCTCAGTACTTCCTTTTCTTTAAAGATTTTTTTGCAAATTATTATTATTATTATTGCAAATGAGTATTTTCAGACATTCCAATTGAGTTTATGTTGAGATTAATTTATATTTCAATCCTATTATCACTTGGGTGAGTCTTCCGCTAAGTAGTCAGTCAAGCTAAGGGTTCTCTTGGGGATCAAAAATGGTTCTCTAGTGTTGAAAACATCCAGGACATAGGCTCGGGGCGTGACAACTTTACTATGTTTGTTTTGGGCAAACAAATCTATCTATATTTTACCTGAAATATTTTAGAACTTTGATTTACACAACTTAACTCATCATATTAATAAATAAGGTTTTTACAATAATATCTAAGTGTTACAAATCCATTCAATGTGTGGATGTTTTTTTTCAATCTACACCTAACGTAATGTCCCATTTAATGTATCACTTAAAGAGATTCTAACGTATTTGCGTAACATTGTAAACAAGTGATTTCTACTAACTATAAAAGGGTATGCTTCACCCTTGTGAATAACAACAAAAAGAGATAAAAGAATACTCTCTACACTATACTTCTTATTAGCATTTGTCTTCCATTTCTTGTTTAGTATTATTGTGTTTGGCTCCCTTTTTTACAACACGTTATCAGTACGAGTCTCTAACCAATTGAGACATATTTAATTTGGGATTATCTTTTTTTCCTAAAAGTTAATCAATTTTAATTTAGAGTCAAGTATACATTTATATGTTTATAACGCCTCTAATATGACTTGCATAAATCTTTGATCGATAATTTAATTACTGCATATATAACTTGATTTAGTTGTTATTATGATACTTTACTAGGCATAATAATTAATACTGTAATATCTCGCAATTTGAAATAACTAGGAAGACGCTAATAATTGGAAATAGTCATGTTTGGAACATTCATCCGGGTTCCAAAAAGATGTATCGTGATTTGAAAGAGGTGTATTGCTGGAATAGTATGAAGAAGGGCATTGCAGAATTTATTGCTAAGTGCCCAAATTGCCAACAAGTTAAAGTAGAGCACCAAAGGCCCAGTGGTTTGGCTTAGAATATAAAACTTCCGGAATGGAAGTGGGAGATGATTAATATGGACTTCATCACAGGTTTACGAAGGTCTCCAGGCAGCATGATTCTATTTGGGCGATTATCGACAAAATGACAAAATCAACCCATTTTTTGCCGGTAAAGACTACCCATTCAACATAAGATTATGCTAAGTTGTATCTTCAAGAGATGGTAAGACTTCATAGGGTTCCGGTCTCCATTATTTCAGACATAGGTGCGCAATTTACTACACAGTTTTGGAAGTCATTCCAAAAAGGCTTGGGTTCAAAGGTGAACTTAATTACTACCTTTCATCCTCAGACAGATGGGCAAGCAGAGCGCACTATTCAGACCTTAGAAGATATGTTGAGGCTTGTGTGATTGATTTCAAAGGGAATTTAGATAATCACCTACCTCTTATTGAGTTTGCTTATAACAATAGTTACCACTCGAGCATCCAACTGGCTCCTTATGAAGCTCTTTATGGGAGAAGATGCAAATCTCCTATTGGATAGTTTGAAGTTGGTGAGCCAGGGTTGATAGGATCAGCTTTAGTTCATCAAGCTATGGAGAAGGTGAAAGTGATTCAAGAGAGGTTGAAAACGGCACAGAGTCGTCAAAAATCCTAAATCCTACACTGATGTTAGGAGAAGGGAGTTAGAGTTTGAAGTAGATTATTGGGTATATCTAAAAGTTTCACCCATGAATGGTGTTATGAGGTTTGGTAAGAAGGGAAAGCTTAGTCCCCGGTATATTGGACCTTATCGAATATCCAAGAGGATTGACAATGTAGCTTATGAGTTGGAGCTACCACAAGAGTTAGCCGCGGTTCATCCGGTGTTTCACATCTCCATGTTGAAGAAGTGCATGGGCGATCCTTCATTGATCATATCAACTGAAAATATTATGATCAATGATAGTTTATCTTATGAGAAGATTCTGGTTCAAATTCTAGATCGCCAAGTTCGCAAGTTGAGAACAAAAGAGGTAGCATCAGTTTGAACGATTCCAAATTTGTATGAGTAAGTTATCCAACACCACTGAGTTTGAACGATTCAGAGTTTGTATGAGTAAGTTATCCCCTTCGGAAGTTGGGCTAATGGAATAAGGAAAGTCCAATCCGAATTTTGAAAAGGTGGTTTGATCTTTCCTTGCCCAATTATTTTATTTCGTTTTAGGTAATTAAGTTAGGGTCTAATCAGAATTATATCAGTTTACGCTTTTACCAAAATACGCTAGGGCTTGGAGAAAAAAAAAAGAGGAGAAAGGAGAGAGAAACAAGATTCGTCAAGATCGTCGAGTTTAGCTTGTGGATTTCGTCGGGGGTGATCCCTAAGAGATATGTGAGATCACATAACATTGGGTTAGTACACCCACACACCAATCATGATTCAATCTCAGCGAAGTTATTAGATTTGAAAGTAAATCCTTGAGTTCTTGATGAAATTCGTTTGAATCCTTGTGGGTTGTGTTGTTGGAGATTTCTTGAGATTGATTCATGTTTTTAGTTGTGTTTTCCGAGTAGAATCTGATATATATTGAGAGTACAAATTATTCTAAGTGTTCGTGGAAAGAACCATTGAAGTTTAGAGATGAAAAACGAGCAACAAAAGTCGTCAAACATCTGGGATAGGAGTGGGGTGTTGCGCCAACCAGCGCTCCCCAAAGAGGGCTCTGAACTTTCACCCTTGAGGTGCCGCGCCAGCCAGCATACCCTAGGGCAATATCTGAACTTTTCCCTTTAGCGCCCCGCTCCTCTCAAAGCGCCAGGGATGCCAGTCTTTCCCATTTCTTTCCCACCTTTTAGTACTTGTTCCTTAACAATGTACCTATGATTTCTAGTTGATTCCAACACTCTAAGGTACATCTAAACATCATGAAATCATCCATAAACATGAGATCATGAACCTTGAATCCATAATCCAATTCAAGGAAAGTTAAGATCAAAGTCAAGAGAAGTTCTTAGAGTTTTCCAAAAGTCTTTTCCAAATGTTTTAACTTTGTTTTAAGACTTAAAGTTCAAGTTGAGTTAAGATTAAAGAGTAAAGTTTGAAATTCATTTCTTCAAAAGTATATGGGGACTATGTATTCCCAAAGGGTTTAAAATGCTTTCACATTTAAACAAGAAAGGAAATCTTGATTTCCAAAGAGCCTTCGGGCTAGTTTACAGAAAAGAGAAATCGCTTTCTAAATGAAGCAAGAGAGGAAACTTTGATTTCCAAGATAGCCTTTGAGCTAAGTTTTTGAGCACTAATCTCAAATCACAGAAAGAAGTATGTTTTTAAACATAAAAGCTAATATCATATTTTTGGGAGTAGTACTTAGCACCGATATGAGGGAGAGTTTAGACAACTCACATCCCTCATAAACCATGTAGCCATCATGGGTAGAAAAAGGGTCATACTTTTTAGATGATTTCTTTAGTGCTTTTTAGCATAGACTAGTGGATCCACTTAGTAGTTCAGGTTCTATACCCTCGGCAAGGTATAGGACGGCCCTGGCAGCATGAGACAAAATGATGTATCATCACAATAGCTCTTACGTGATGGTTTTCGGTTAGAAAAACTCCCACATAAGTAATTGTATTATTATATAGACAATTTATTGTATTTTTACTTACATTTCAGAGTTATATGTGTCTTTGCATACACACAGAGTTGACATCATGTTTTAAACAACTTTTCTTTATATTGCACTTGTTTTAAACTGTTTTATATTGAAATGAGTTCAGTTATGTTTAGTTGAGTTGAGCCAGGTAAGTTCTTCAGATTCTTTTCTAGCCTTTGTTGTGTTTAGCATTCCAACTCGCATACTCGTACATTCAATGAACTGATGTAAGTTGGCCTGCATCGTATTATGATGCAGACAAAGGTAACTAGGATCGGCATCCAGCGCATCATTGATCCAGTGAGCACTCTAGAGTCGGTTGGTGAGCCTCTTTACATTCCGAAGGACTCTTTTTTATTGCTTTCAGTTATTTTATTAGTTCATTAGGATGTCGTGGGGTTTGTCCCGACATCCATCTCAGTTGTTTTAGAGGCTTCATAGACATTCAGATGCTAGTTCTTTAGTTTTTTCATTGTCATCATCTTATGTTAAGACTTGAGTTTGCCTTAATGGACAAGTTCAATGTTCCATTATAACATTCCAGTTTATTACATAGACTTTTCTTTGTTGAATTAAGTCTTTCATTGAGTAAGTAAGCCAGGCCAAGGGTTCGCTTGAGGCCAACAATGGTTCTCGAGTGCCAGTCCCACCCATGCCTTAGGCTCGAGGGGTGACAAATACGTTTCAGGTTTATATTGGTATGTTATTTATATGCTACTAACTTATAACTCTAAATTAATTACTAAGTAATATGATAGCATGCTAGTTAAAATAACTCGTAAGTACTTTCATACATTATGATAAGTATATTGGTGTGTCATAAAAAAAAATATTATTGTATTAAATATGATTTGAAACTCTTACAAAAATTTGGCGTTAATATCTGTTGAAACTAATAATAAATATTGTAGAACAATTAAAATTACATATTAGATCTGTTGTTTCAATACATCATTAGTTTATATGTTTTTGAGACATTCTATGTGCATGCATATAACATATAATATATTTTATAATAATATTATACTTTATCATTTGAACATTAATTTATCATTTATTATAAAGAAACCAACATCATAATATTAACTCAATTATTTTATGATAGTTTTCATCATGTCGAATTTATCAAAAACTTGAATTTGTGGCACTTGACATTTTTGAAAAGAACTATTTGTCAGGGGTACTTGATGCTGAAATTCATCTTACCGCTAAGGGTCTTGGTGATAGTATAATCGAAGGAAATACGACATCAAGTCAGGATAAAACAAAAGCTAGGATTTTCCTTTGTCATCATCTTGATGGAAGCTTGAAGGTTGAATACTTAACAGTGAAAGATCCACTTGAATTGTGGATAGGTTTGAAAGGGAGGTATGACCACGTCAAGGCAACTGTATTGCCAAAGGCTCGTTATGAGTGGATGCACTTACGGTTTCAAGATTATAAAACCATAATTGAGTATAACTCTTCTATATTTAGACTAACATCCCATTTGAAATTATGTGGGGAAACTATAAAAGATGAGGACATGTTGGAAAAGACACTAACTACTTTCCATGCCTCCAATATGATATTACAGCAGCAATACCATGAAAATGGTTTTAAAAAATACTCTAAATTAATCTCATGCCTTTTGGTGGCTGAGCAACTGTAACGACCCGAACTGTCGTTAGTTAGGAGGAACAAAAATCCAGAAAAATTATGGGCCACTGTCCCGCCACAGCGGGCTTGGTACCGCTAGGATGGCTGCGCCAGGGCTGGATGGCACCATAGCGGGATAGGCGAGATAGAACGTAAATTATGAGAAATCCTATTTTCTCCACCTTCCTAAAATACCTAATAAGTTGTAAAACACCCTAGAAACCTCAGAAAAGCTGCTCTAAGCTTGGAAAGGACAACGATATCTTACAGATTCTGCGCCAAATTCACCGTCGCGCAGCCCAAAAAACCAGAATCGAAGTCAAAACTCTATGCAACTGCTTGGCACCTACGTAGGCTAGGTTTTATGAATTGAGTAGTTTGAATATGTGTTCACCACGTGATATATGTAAATCAATGGTAGGGTTTATGTGTAGACCTTCATGCACCGAGTGAATTCCATAGGTAATTCCTAGAAATTGAAGTAATTGGGTTTATGTCTCAAGAAGAGAAATAGATGACTTGTTAGATCTTCTAAATTGCTATCTTGGATAAAATTGTTTCAAGAATAAGAATATGAAATAACAAATGGAGCTGGAATTATGAACGTATGCTAGACCATAAATTGAAGTGATTGAATTGAGGATTTATGATAAATTGTGATTAAACCCTAGAAAGAAGCCTTGGATGATGAATTAGGACTAAGTATGGTCAAATTAAGGTATGTATATGAATGTTGCATTGCTGATCACAATTGTTATGAATAAGATGGGTGAATTATTATTGTCATGAAATCATGACTTAAATGTATGATCTTGAGGATGTACTTGTGTTTGTGATTGTGATGTGTTGAATGGATCGGTTGCCACATTCCGGCATAACTAACTTAGATCGATTGCCACATTCTGGCATAACTAACTTGGATCGGTTGCCACATTCCGGCATAACTATTGGATCAGTTGCCACGTTTCGACATAACTTTGGGATCGATTGTCACGTTCCAGCATAACTAACTTGGATCGGTTGCCACGTTTCGGCATGCTAACTGTTTGGGTTTGGGTTTCATGAGAGGACCAATGATGTGATATAAAATGTGAAGTTGTTCGTTGTTTCATAAATATTGATGATGTCGTATATGTTTGATATGCGCATATGAGCATTGTGTGGTACTGACCTGCTTATGTTGCACTTAGTGGTAACGTGTATAATGGTTATTGATTGATTGTTCATTGTAATGAGCGAACCTATTGGGTGTAGTGGAAGGGCAAGTGTTCAAGGGGCGAGTAATAGATAGTAAGGGTGGTTCGTGTGTTGTAATGGCAAGAAGTAGAGGAAGTGTGTGTGATGAAATATGCTTAGGTGGATTTCACCTTGGGGGAAAGAGATTGGGTTTAGTGTTGAGGAGCTTGATGTAATGTATTATGTGACTATGGTTGGGTAATGTAACTAGGGAGTAGGGGGATGACGTGAGCGGTTAGTTGAAATGTTGGTGGTCGTACTTGGGGATGGTTTTCTGCGTGTTAGAATTGTTAGGCTATGATCAAGAACCTAGTAAGTAGGTTGACTGGAAGGTGGTTAATAGTTAGAGTGCTAGTGTAATTTGGAGATGTTTTAAGGGAGGGTATCGGTGAAGAAGCGAGTGGTTTAATTCATGATCTTACTAGTTGTTTTCGTATGTTATGTGGTGGTGGTCGGGTTGATCGATGATGCCTACCAGTACACGTGTTTTGTACTGATACTACTTTTGCTATGTCTTTTTGGACATAGTCTGGATGCAGGATTGGTGACATTTCATTAGGTGAAAACGAAGAAAATCTCTAGAAGCTTCTATTCTTTCTTCCACATGGTGGGTGCTGTGTCTTCTATTTATTGTCCAGTGTACTCTTAGTAGCTCTTGTACCTGTTTAGACTAGTTCCATGAGAGTTGTTTAAATTACTTTACAAGTTAAAACAAAGGAGTGTCTAAAGGTATTATTTATAAAATCATAAGTATTATATTTATTCTGTTTTCTTTAAATTTCCGCATGTTTTTATTATTGGGATATGAGGGTTCTCTTACTTAGGTGTTAGAGTAGGTGCCCACACGATCCGGTGGGTTGGGTCGTGATAGCAACATAATGACCTATTAATGCAAAATCATGAAGCCCGTCCTGCTGAAAGTGCTCCATTACCGGAGGCACACGGGGCTTAAGCACATGGCCAGTCTGAAATAAGACAAAATAATCGAGGCCATGAAAATGTGTGTAGGCGTGTCAAGGGCAAAAGACGATATAATAATCGTCGAGGTAGTGGTCATAACAAAAGAGAGGACAATATGGGTTTTCAAAATAATCCTTCTAAAGAAAATGGCGATTACTGTCATCGTTGTGGCCTTAAAGGTAACTGGAAAATGAATGTCGGGCACCTGAGCATTTTGTCAGGCTGTATCAAAATTCCTTCAAAAGGAAAGGAAATAAAGGTGGTGCCTCTTCTTCTAATGCCCAGGTGGAGTCACATTTGACTCTCAAAGATGATGTTCAGGCAGGATCTTCTCAAAAATATGATGAGAATGTTGAGGCAAACTTAGCATTAAAAGATGATATTTTTGATGGGCTCGATGATATTACTCATCTAGAAGTTGAGGACTTCTTTGGGGATCGCAACTGAGATTGATAATTGAGTTGGGAAATAAATAATGTTTTTATGTATTTTTAATGTCTTTATTAAAGTTTATGTACTTAAGATTTCTTTTGTTAAGTTTCGTACTTCTTATTATGTATTTTTATTTTATGAAGATAAATAAAAAATTTCAGTCTTCAGTTGGATCCAAGATGAGTAATGGAGATATATGCCTTCTGTACAGTGCCACAACTCATATGATACTAAGAGAAAAGAAATATTTCTCTCATTTGGTAATGAAAAAGGCATATGTTAATACAATATCCGATAGAACAAAATTGATTGAGGGCTCTGGAAGAGCGACCTTATTACTACCTGGAGGAACATTACTGGTAATTGATAATGCATTGTATTGTAGTAAGTCTCAAAGAAACTTGTTAAGTTTCAATGTTATTCATCAAAATGGCTATCATATTGAGACTGCGAATGAAGGAAAGGTTGGATACCTTTATATTACTACAATAAATGCAGAGAAGAAAATTGTGCATGAAAACTTGTCTGCACTTTCTTCTGGGTTGTACCATACAAATATTTGTACAGTTGAATCACATGCCATGGTAAACAAAAGATTTATTGGTTCTAATGATTTTATCATTTGGCATGACCGGTTGGATCATCCCGATTATAATATGATGCGCAAAATAATTGAGAATTCACACGGGAATACTTTGAAGAATCGAAATGTTCTTCAATCAAAGAAATTCTCTTGCGTTGCTTGTTCACAAGGAAAGTTGGTTATCAAACCATCACTGGCTAAGGTTGGGGTGGAATCCCCTGCATTTATGGAACAGATACAGGGTGATATATGTGGACCTATTCACCCTGCATGTGGGCCATTTAAATATTATATGGTCTTGATAGATGCATCTACATGATGGTCTTATGTATAATTATTATCAACTCGTAATATGACTTTTGCGAGGTTGTTGGCTCAAATAATAAGGTTAAAAACATAATTTCCAGATTATGCAATAAAAACAATTCGTCTTGATAATGCTGGTGAGTTTACATCTCAGGCATTTAATGATTATTGTTTGTTCACTGGAATAACAGTTGAACATCCTGTTGCACATGTTCATACTCAAAATGATTTAGCAGAGTCATTGATTAAACGTCTCCAATTGATAGTTAGACCATTGTTGATAAGGACAAAGTTGCATGTTTCGGTTTGGGGGCATGCTATTTTGCATACAACGGAACTTGTGCGCATAAGGCCAACCAGTTATCATGACATCTCCCCATTATAATTGGTTTTTGGTCAGGATCCAAACATTTCCCATCTTAGAATCTTTGGTTGTGCGGTATATGTTCCTATTACTCCACCACAACGCACAAAGATGAGTCCCCAAAGAAGGTTGGGGATATATGTTGGGTATGAATCTTGTTCTATTATAAAATACTTGGAACCTAGAACTAGAGATTTATTTACGGCAAGATTTATTTATTGTCATTTTGATGAATCAGTACACCCAACATTAGGGGGAGAACAAAAGCAGTTGGGAAATGAGATAGATTAGAATTCATTTTCTCTGTCTCATTTAGATCCTCGAACAAATCAATGTGAGCAAGAGGTTCAAAAGATGATTTATTTGCAGAATATTGCAAATCAACTACCGGATGCATTTATTAACCTTCCAGGGTTACTAAATCATATATCCCAGCTGTTAATGCTCAAGTTCAAGTTGATGTTCCAATAGGACAAAATGTTAAGGCAAACAAGTCTGGACCACACTTAAAACGTGGTAGACCAATTGGTTCCAAGGATAAAAATTCTCGTAAAAGTAAAGGAATAAATTATCAAGATGATCATAATATGGAGTTAATTGCTCATGAAGAGCTCCGAGTTATAATAAATGATGACAATACTAAGGAGGTCGATGCACCTGAAAATAATGAGAATGAGGAAATCTCAATAAATTATGTCTTGACGAGAAAAAGGTGGAATCAAAATAATATTGTGGTGGATAATATTTTTTCCTATAATGTTACAGTTGAAATAATGCAACAAGATGAGGATTTAGAACCAAGATCTGTCAATGAATGTAGACAGAGAAATAATCGATCAAAATGGAAGGAAGCAATTCAAACAGAATTGGCTTCACTTGAAAAACGTGAAGTTTTTGGACCAATAGTTCGAACGCCTGAAGGTGTCAAGCCAGTTGGGTACAAGTGGGTTTTTGTACGAAAACACAATGAAAATGGTAAAGTAGTAAGATATAAAGCACGACTTGTGGCACAAGTATTTTCACAAAGGTCTGTCATTGATTATGAGGAGACATATTCTCTTGTGGTAGATGCAATTACCTTCAGGTATCTAATAAATATGACAATTCATGAAAAGCTTGAAATGCATATAATGGATGTTGTCACAGCCTATTTATATGGCTCACTAGACCACAATATTTTTATGAAAATCCCTGAAGCACTCAAAGTGCCTGAAGCATATAAAATTTCAAAAGAAAGTTGTTCAATAAAGCTTCAAAAATTCTTATATGGATTGAAACAATCAGGGCGAATGTGGTATAATCGTCTTAGAGAATTCTTGCTAAAGGAAGGGTATAAGAATGACCCTATTTGTCCTTGTATTTTTATATGAAGGTCAAAATCTGAATTTGTAATAATATTTGTTTATGTTGATGACTTGAACATCATTGGAACTCCTAAAGAGCTTTCAAAAGCCATTGAGTGTTTGAAGAAAGAATTTGAAATGAAAGATCTTGGTAAGACAAAATTTTGTCTTGACCTTCAGATTGAACATTTGACAAATGGAATATTTATCCATCAATCAACATATACTGAAAAGGTTTTGAAGCGATTTTACATGGATAAATCGCACCATTAAGTACCCCTATGTCCCTTCATATAAATAAAGATCTATTCTGACCTCAAGAAAAGAATGAAGAGATTCTTGGTGATGAAACACCATACCTCAGTGATATTGGGGCACTAATGTACCTTGCCAACAATACCCTGCCAAATATTTATTTCTCAATAAGTTTATTGGCGAGATTCAGCTCATGTCCAACAAGAAGACATTGGAAATGTGTTAAACATATATTCAGATATCTTCAAGGAACAATTGATATATGATTGTTGTATTCTAATGCATCCAAGGCTTATGCAGATGCTGGCTATTTGTCTGACCCACATAAATCCCGATCTCAGAAATGCTATTTATTCACATATGGAGGTACAACTATATCATGGCGTTCGATAAAGCAAACAATAGTTGCTACTTCTTCAAATCATGCAGAGATAATAGCCATTCATGAAGCCAGTTGAGAGTGTGTATGGTTGAGATCAATGACTCAACACATTTTGCAATTATGCGATCTTTCTATGCAAATAAAGACTCCAACAATATTGTATGAAGATAATGCTGCTTGCATAGCTCAATTAATGGGAGGATATATCAAAGGAGACCGAACAAAGCATATCTCACCTAAGTTCCTTTTCACACATCACTACTAAAAAAATAGTGAATACTGACCTACAAATACCGACCTCCGGAGGTCGATTTTCCCTGAAATACCAACCTAAAATCGACATCCCAACTTAGGTCGGAAAAAGCTTGGTCGCTATTCAATACCGACCTCTGGAGGTCGGTATTTACTGACCTCTCAAGGTCAGTTTTTATTTTATGTCGGAAAATTCATATATTATTATTTCCGACTTCCTGAGGTCAGAATTGGAATACTAACATCCGGAGGTCGGTATTTTTATTTTTGTAATGTAGAAATTCTGACCTCCGGAGGTCAGTATTTTTATTTTTGTAATGTTAAAATTTCGACCTCCAGAGGTCGGTATTTTTATTTTTGTATTTTTAAAATTCCGACCTCCGGAGGTCGATAATTTTATTTTTGTAATGTTGAAATTTCGACCTCCAGAGGTCGGTATTTTTATTTTTTGTAATGTTGATATTCTCACCTCCGGAGGTCGGTATTTTTATTTTTGTAATGTTGAAATTCTGACCTCCGGAGGTCGGTATTTTTATTTTTGTAATGTTAAAATTCTGACCTCTGGAGGTCGGTATTTTTATTTTTGTATTTTTAAAATTGCGACCTTCGGAGGTCGGTATTTTTATTTTTTGTAATGTTGATATTTTGACCTCCGGAGGTCGATATTTTTATTTTTGTAATGTTGAAATTTTGACCTCCGGAGGTCGGTATTTTTATTTTTGTAATGTTGAAATTTCGACCTCCGAAGGTCGGTATTTTTATTTTTGTAATGTTGAAATTCCGACCTCCGGAGGTTGGTATTTTATTTTTTTTAAATTTTTGAAATTCTGACCTCCGGAGGTCGGTTTTCTGCTACAAAACAGGCAGCAAATTGCTGCAATTTTTAATTGTCTACCTGTATATTTATACCAAAACAACCCAAAGCCAAATAAACTTCATGCAACCAAAACAACACAATATTTTCAACATATACATTAAACTATTTCAAAATAAACTTCATCCAACTTCAAAATAAACTAAAATACGATCAAATTAAACAATTCCAAAAATATAGAAGTCTAAAATGTCAAATTGATACAACTACTCCTAATCACTCTCACTCTCCTTGTCAGCCTTACCATTCTCATCACCCTCACTTTCCTTATCAGACTTATCATTCTCATCACTAGTGGCCGGACATGGAGGAAGAATATTTCCTGATTCAAAAAGAAAAATTAGTTGGGCCTGAAGTGCTGCATACCTCTTGTTCTCTACCTCATTTGCTGCCGCAATCTCCTCCTCTCTCTTCCTCTCTTTTTCTTCTCTCTTCTTCTCTCTTTCGGCTACAACAGCAAGCTCGGCATTGAGATAAGCTATCTTACTCTCCATTGCAGATATTGTCTCTTTATCCCCGCCATCAAAGCTTGAGGATGATGAACCACAATACCAAGACTTCTTCTTCTGATACGCCTTTTCTGGATAGCCGTAGATTGAACCTCTAATCGGTTCACCATCACTCTGTTTCCAAAGATTCTTGTTTTCTTCTTGTGTAAATGGTCTGTCCTGACTCTCAAGAGGTAGAGTACTACGATATTCCTAAGATATTCGTATATACCTATCCTGTAATTTAAACAAAGAACTCTACGAATAAGAATGTAATATATACAAGGAAAAGAAAAAAAGATTAGTTTGAATGGAGTTCTTACATATGTCTCTTGAGCACGTGGCTCAATCCATCTTTCTTCTTCTGTGGGGTTCGTACTCTTCTTGACGTGAGTAACCTTGAACATCTCTGCTACAACTACCGGCCTACCCAACTCTTTTTCCTGCAAATAACATATATAGAATATGATCTCTTTAATCTCCAAAAAGTACTAATCAAAAAAGAAAAAAAATATTTTACTAAATTAAGAAAGTATACCATTCTTTCTTTCCTAGTAACCTGGCTAATAGCTCCACCAGTGTGCAAAGAGCCTCCCTTTTCTGATGCGCGAGCCATCTTCCCAATCTCACTCCTCTTTTTAAATTTTTCATCAGTACTCCAATGTTTCAGTAACAGAGCCCATCGATCCGGTAACATAAACTTAGGCATTCTGCTTTTTTCCTACAGTCACAAAATGTGCTAGAAAGCAACTTTGAAGCTTTAAGCTTGAAGTTCACTTGAACGTCTTCCTCGTGTTCGGGAGCCCATACATAATATTTCTATAATAAAAAATAACTAAATATTTATTGTTCAAATGACTAGAGAATTTAAATGTATATGATGTGAATTTAATTTATATATATTCTTACCTTAAATTCGTTGAACATCTGCCCTTGGGTGTTAAGTGGAATCGAACTCCAATAATCTTTGCCATACCCACATCCGGATGTAAGCTGAAATACGAGTTCATTGACAAAGTAGAGTAAACAAAAAATAATCAATCAATTAAAACATAAATAGATAAATGAAAGATAAAACATAATTAAATCATACTTGTATCCTAATGGCTCGATGACGAGTCTCCGAAAATTGTCTCTATCGCCTGGCTGAGGACCATGTGCATTTGAGTGCTGGGTGGTGGGAGTATTAGGCTCCGAGCCATTGGATTCAAGATGAAGATTGGAAAGTCCAATTGATCCACTACTAGTATTCAAAGTATTGCACTGACTAGCACTAGATGATGGTATGGTAGACCCACGACCAAGATGTGAATAGCCCTGCAAAGTCTGGTACACCGAACTAGGTACCACAGTGGGTGTAGATATAGTATAACCAGATTGTGGAGACACATGAGTAGAGGCATTATGTGACTGGTGTGTCGAGTGAGTAGTTGAAACTGAGGCTCGTTTTGAAATATTAACTCGAGAGGGCTCATCAGATATCACGACCCCAGTGGGCCTTCTCATAGCATTTTCCTTAAATTTCTTTTTTGGATTAGCGGATTTTTTTTATTTACCCTTGTCTTTATCTACCATCTATATCAATTAAATATAAAGATTAAAACAAAGTAGTACAAAATAATGTCACAATGTCAAACAAATATATCAAACAAAGTTATCATAACATAAGGCTTAATCCAAATAGTCTTTCACAATGTCAAACAAAAGTTAAAACTACTAAAATATAAAGTATACTCAAATATGAATAGCTAAAAATCCACTAACTAAACATACAAATTGTTATTCATCCTCTTCGGAAGTTTCTTCATCATCTATCCATTCACATGCATCATCTTCGGAAGTTTCCTCCTCATCTATCCATTCATCCTCTTCGAAAGTTTCCTCCTCATCCTCCTCCATATTTGTTGGCATATCTAACTCTTCTCTATTAACTTCTTCTAAAATGTGACCAGGATGCTCCAAATTCATTTCTAACTCAACATCCACTACTTGATGAACACTTGATATTTCATTTTGATATGCAACATCCAATTCATTCTCAACTTCCACTCGCCCCATCGGTTTTGTTTTGATTACAACCCACCAATCAGACTTATCCCTACGCAACATATAAGGAGCATAGTACACTTGCTTAGCATTCTGTGCAATAATAAAAGGATCATAAGCCTCATACTTCCTAGTATGCTTGACTTCAATGATATTATGCTGCTTAAGCTCTGTCGTACCTCTTGAAGTTGGATCAAACCACTTGCATTGAAAAAGTACTATTCTTTTGATTGGCCAACCCGAATACTCCAACTCTACAATCTCCTGTAGGACGCCAAAATAATCAACATTCTCATTTTGATTTCCATCATCACCTTTAACCCAAACACCACTATTATTAGTTTTCTTATTCTTTGAGTATTTCTCTGTGGCAAATTTAAAACCATTTACGTTATAGTGGGACATTGTGTGAACTGTAATCGGTCCCCAAGAAATATCCTTGAAAAATTGATCAAATGTGGCGGCATTTTCTAAATTGTAGACCTATATATGGTTAGTAAATTAAAAGCAATGTTAGTAGAAAGAAGAGTACACTAATCTCTTAATAGGTGTATATATTACAACACTTACCCAATTAGTATACCACGTTATAAATGATGGAAGCACTTGATCATGACCATATTGGCTCACAAAATAACTGTAGAACCACATTGAAAATACAGTTAGTTTCCTTAATAAAATCGGAGTTGAATATATGTTGTTTACATATTTAATTTTCTTACTCTAAGAAGGGTTGGACTTCTGGACAATTCAACATGACATGAAGCTCTGCAGATTTTTTGCTCCTTTTTGGTAAGTTTGTGCAATGTATGCTTTTTTGAACCCTTACCTGGTTGGTTGAAGATTGATAATGATTGCACTACACGATCATTCCCAGTAGCATCATGTCGATTAGGTCTGTTTCTCAAACACGACACATAATCATCAAAGTAGTAAGAACAAAAGTGGGATCTTTCTTTTGCTAGATATACTTGAAACATACAACCCTCCACCCTATGTTTATTCTTAATACCCCTTTTAGACTTGCCAATGCTCATGTAAAATTTTATATTAGATATATAATTTCAAAAGATATATGAACGATTTATGAAATAAGAATAAATATGTTATAGTTACTTACCGCTCAAAAGGATGCATCCACCTATATTGGACTGGACCTCCCAGTAGGGCTTCATGAACAAGGTGAATGGGAAGATGTTCCATCACATCAAAGAACCTAGGTGGAAGAATCTTCTCCAACTTATTACTAATAACAACGATATTTTTGGCCATCCGAACAAGATTCTCTACTCTCAATGTGCTGGAACACAAGTCTTTGAAGAACAAACTGATCTCTGTCATCGGTTTCCATATGTTTTCAGGCAATCCACAAAAAGCAATCGGAAGTAATTGTTCCATGAAAATATGACAATCACGGCTTTTCATCCCATGTAATACTCCACGCTCAATGTCAACCTTCTTTCCCAAATTTGAGGCATATCCATCTGGCATTTTCAAGCTTTCCACCCACTCACAAATTTTTCTCTGCTGTTCCATTGTGAATGAATAACTAGCATTGGGCTTAAGTAACTTGTTGTTGGCAGACTCCTGTAAATGCAACTCCGGTCATCTACAATGTTCTGGTAAGTCAAGTCTCGCCTTAACATTATCTTTTGTCTTGCCAGTCACATCCATTACAGTGTTGAACAGATTATCAAAATAATTATTTTCAATATGCATGACATCAAGATTATGTCTAAGAAAATTATCCTTCCAATAAGGTAACTCCCAGAATATACTCTGTTTAGTCCAATTATGTGCAACACCATACCTATCAAATTTGTATGGTGGTTCCTCAGTTACCTTTGGAAAATTTTGAACCCTTTCCCAAATATCATCACCTGTTAATATTGGGGGTGGACCATATCGTTCAGATTTATTCTTTTTAAATGCGTATTTCTTTCTTCTAAACTCATGATGAGGTGGCAAGAACTGACGGTGACAATCAAACCATGAATTTTTTCTCCCATGTTTTAATGTGAATAATTTAGTATCTTCCATACAATAGGGACATGCTAACTTTCCAGCAGTCATCCATCCAGATAGCATTCCATAGGCAGGAAAATCATTAATAGTCCACATTAAAGTAGCAGGCATGTTGAAATTTTGTTTACGAGAAATGTCCTATGTTTCTACCCCCTCAGACCACAACAATTTCAACTCATCAATCAAAGGTTGTAAGTACACATCAATCTTGCTTTTTGGATTACTCGGACCAGGAATGACACAATTCAGAAATATATATGGACTTGTCATACACATCTCAGGTGCCAACAAGAATATGGTGCAGCCCCAACTAAAAAATGGTAAAACCATCCGCACACAAACCCAACCTAACATTCCTAGGTTCAGCGGCAAAATCTGGATAAGTTCTATCAAAATGTTTTCAAGCCTCTCCGTCAGATGGATGACACATGACACCAGATGGCCTTCTATTTTCACGGTGCCATCTCATATAAGGAGCATAGCTATTTGATGCATACAACCTCTTCAATCTTGGTATAAGAGGTAAATAATGCATCGCCTTAATAGCAAGTTTCTTTCCGGTATAACCAGTCTTATAGCGAGGGTGACTACAAAACTTACAAGACTCTAGATCGACATCCTCCTTATAGTATAACAGGCAACCTTTTTCACAACAATCAATTCTTATCGAGGAGAGTCCTAACTTAGACACCAATGCATTTGCTTTATAATAAGAATCAGGAATCTCTACATTGGGATCAACTAATTCCTTTATAAGATCTATCATAGAGTCCGTTGCTCCTTAAGAAATATTATTGTCAGATTTGATACTTAACAATCTAACTGCAACAGACAATTTAGAGTGTTGACTCCCGTTGAACAAAGGACTACTACAATCACGCAATTGTTCATAAAAGATGTTTGCTTCTTCATTAGGAGCTTCTTCTACATTTTCTCCTTGTTCAAAATCAGAATGCATCCCAAAAGCATCATCGACCATATCTGACATTCTAGAACCTTGGAAATAATTATGCTCGGTAGATATACTACTTTCACCGACAACAAAGTTATTAAACATAGTGTCACTTTCAACCTCACCATGACTAGTCCAAACTGTATACCCTAGTTTGAATCCATTCATCATAAGATGCATAACAACAATCTTTGTTGTATGATATCTCACATTTTCACAATTAACACACGGTTACCTAATCAATCTTGAAGTTAAAAAATCATCAAGTGTCTTTGCATGATTTATAAATCTAGTGACACCTTCTGCGAATTCTGGATCATACCCGCTCGACGAGGATTGTTTCTATTATACATCCAACTACGATCAGGATCCATCTACACAAACAATAATTATAATTTTAATTCCAACAACTAAATTCACCAACTAAACGACATTATTTATTTTAACTTATTCAAACAACTTAACAACTTTTTAACTTTAACTAGTTTAGTTTTGACTTAATTCCAACTACTAAATTCACTAACTAAACCACAATATTTATTTTAACTTATTTAAATATCTTAACAACTTTTTAACTTTAACTAGTTTAGTTTTGACTTAATTCCAACAACTAAATTCACTAACTAACCCACATTATTTATTTTAACTTATTCAAACAATTTAACAACTTTTTAACTTTAACTAGTTTACTTTGGACTTAATTCCGACAACTAAATTCACTAACTAACGCCCAATATTTATTTTAACTTTTTTAAACTTAACAACTTTTTAATTTTAACTACATTAGTTTTGACATAATTCCAACAACTAAATTCACTAACTAAACCACAATATTTATTTTAACTTATTTAAACAACTTAACAACTTTTTTACTTTAACTAGTTTAGTTTTGACTTAATTCCGACAACTAAATTCACTAGCTAACCCACAATATTTATTTTGACTTTTTAAAACTTAGCAACTTTTTAACTTTAACTACATTAGTTTTGACATAATTCCAACAACTAAATTCACTAACTAAACCATAATATTTATTTTAACTTATTTAAACAACTTAACAACTTTTTCACTTTAACTAGTTTAGTTTTGACTTAATTCCGACAACTAAATTCACTAACTAACCCACATTATTTATTTTAACTTATTCAAACAACTTAACAACTTTTTAACTTTAACTAGTTTAGTTTTGACTTAATTCCGACAACTACATTCACTAACTAACCCACAATATTTATTTTAACTTTTTTAAACGTAACAACTTTTTAACTTTAACTACATTAGTTTTGACTTAATTCCAACAACTAAATTCACTAACTAAACCACAATATTTATTTTAACTTATTTAAAAAACATAACAACTTTTTCACTATAACTAGTTTAGTTTTGACTTAATTCCGACAACTAAATTCACTAACTAGCCCACAACATTTATTTTAACTTATTTAAACAACTTAACAACTTTTTAACTTTAACTACATTAGTTTTGACTTAATTCCGACAACTAAATTCACTAACTAACCCACAATATTTATTTTAACTTATTTAAACAACTTACCAACTTTTTAACTTTAACTACATTAGTTTTGACTTAATTCCAATAACTAAATTCACTAACTAAACCACATTATTTATTTTAACTTATTTAAACAACATAACAACTTTTTAACTTTACCTAGTTTAGTTTTGACTTAATTCCAACAACTAAATACACCAACTAAATCAATTTTATCATCTATAGGATCAAATAGTGTTGGTACTTATGCTTAACAAATATATTATTTCTAAATTTAAAGCTAAATGTCAACACTAGATGGACACAAATCGATCTTGCAAGAAAATCAATTATGTCTTCAATAGGATCAACTAGTGTTGGTACTTATGTTTAACAAATATATTATTTCTAAATTTAAAGCTAAGTGTCAACACTAGATGGACACAAATCGATCTTGCAAGAAAATCAATTTTGTCATCAATAGGATCAACTAGTGTTGGTACTTATGCTTAACAAATATATTATTTCTAAATTTAAAGCTAAGTGTCAACACTAGATGTACACAAATCGATCTTGCAAGAAAATCAATTTTGTCATCAATAGGATCAACTAGTGTTGGTACTTATGCTTAACAAACACATTATTCCTAAATTAAAGCTTAATATCAACACTAGATGGACACAAACCGATCTTGCAAGAAAATCAATTTTGTCATCAATAGGATCAACTAGTGTTGGTACTTATGCTTAACAAAACTCGACGGACACAAAAAAATTATCACAAAATTAAAGATAAGTATTAATACTAGATGGACACAAACACATTATTGAAAACAATTGTACTTGAACTTAAGAAATTTAGAAGCACCAACCTTATCTCCAACTTTGATGAAAGAAGAAATATAGTCTTGTATCAACTTTTTTAGATGTTGAGCTTCCTCAGTTGCCTAGCACGAAAAGTTCTTAAATTAGTTAAATATAAACTTCATATCCAAGAATAGTAGTTATATATATATATATATATATATTCAAGTTTTAATAAGTTCAAGTTTCAATTCAAGTTCATATCTAATTTCTAAACTTAATTAGTTATATATTCAAGCTAATTAGTTCCAAGTTTAAGTTCTAATTTCAAGTTCATATTCCTAATTAAGTTCAATTTATAGTAAATTCAAGTTATAATTAATTATAAGTTCTAATTAAGTTGTATATCAAATCCCTAAAATTCTAAATTCAAACTAGCTAGCTAGTGTCCCAACTTCAAACTATTAATTAGTCCTAAAATATCAAATATAATTCAAACTATTAGTCCTAAATTCCAAATTCAAACTAGCCTTAAAATCACAAATTGAAAGTACTCCTAGAATTCAAAAATCAAACTATAGTGCTAAAATCCCAAATTCAAACTATTAAAAGTCCTAAAATCTCAATAATAATTCAAACTAGTCCTAAATTCAAAATTCAAACTAGTCTTAAAATCACAAATTCAAACTAGCCCTAAAATCCCAAAATTAACCAACCCTTAATCCAAAGGAGAATCATGATCATGTTAAACAGGACACAAAACAGGGCAATAATACCACTGTTAAGCAAAACACTCCTGTTGTCAACTCCAATTTTCCCAAAATTTCCAGCAATTTTGAGAAGCAAAATCAACTTCCCAATAGGAGCAAACCTGGAGGTCAAAATACCACTGCCCATACGGGCAACAACCATCAAAGCTTTCAGAACCATCAGAACAACTCCAAGAAAGAGCAAACAAACATTTGCAGCAAAACTCAAACAAAACCAAAATCAGAAAGTGGATTGTTTAAACCTGGCAGCCCATGAATTTACCACCAGACAAGGCCTACCAGCAGTTATTTTCAATTCACAAGCAACAAACACAAACTAACAATCAAACAAACTAACAAACAATCAAACTAACAATCAATAAAACTAAGTATATTAGTACTCTAATTTTGAGATACTTCAACTAAATAGAAACAAAAGTAATCTTTTATGGAGGTTCTAAAAATTCACCTTGAGTAAGAAGGTCGGGGATGGTGGCGCGAACAGAGAAAACTGACATGGAGGCGGCGCCGGTCGGGATGGAGGTGGCGCGACCTCCTGCTGCTAGGTGCGACCAGCAGCTGCACGCGACCTTCCTCTACCTCTGCAGCTGCGCGCAATCTTCCTCTGCTGCTGCGATGGTGGCGTGGCGTGGTGCTGGTCAGGGATCGTGGCGTGGCGCCAGTCAGGGAGGGTGGGGATGGGCGCCGATGGGGGTGGGTCGGGGGTGAGTGAGACTTCACTTAGGTTTTGAGACTTCACTTAGGACTTAGGAGTGAGACTTGATATTATCCTTCTTTTTTTAAGAGAATTGTTTAATTTACTGACCATGAAATGTCGATATTTTTAAAAATAATTATTTATATTTAAAAATATTTAATAAATACCAATATCGTGAAGTCGATATTATTTAAATAAAATTATAATTTAAATATACCGACCTCTTTAGGTCGGTATTTATTAATTTTTTTTAATATAAACTCAGCTTTTGAGGTTGATTTTATTAATTAAACATATATATATGATCAACAAAAGTTTAATTTAATAAATTTAATTTATTGATCAAGTTAATTTTATAAATTTAAATTATATAACTCCTAATTATATAAATTTATTAATTTTATTGATCAACAAAGTTTATCAATATCAAATATATATATATATATATATATATATATATATATATATATATATATATATACACACACACATATAAAATTTAACTACACATCAACATAAGTATAATTTAACAAATTTAATTTATCGATCAAGTTAATTTTATAAATTTAAATTATATAACTCCTAATTATATAAATTTAATTTTATTGATCAACAAAAGCAAAAGTTTATCAATATCAAATTTAATATATAAATCTGCTTGAATTGATCATCGGTATTTCTTTAATTGATAATGTATTTCATATCTAAACCACTAGTATATAAGACTTGATTTGTTAAACTACTCGAGGATTATATATTTATTAAATTAAACTTCTGTTGATGTGTAGTTAAATTTATATATATCTATATATATATAATTTAATTACACATCAACAAAAGTTTAATTTAATAAATTTAATTTATCGATCAAGTTAATTTTATAAATTTAATTATACAACTCCTAATTATATAAATTTAATTTTATTGATCAACAAAAGTTTATCAATATAAATAAATAAATAAATAAATAAATATAAATATATATATATATATATATATATATATATATATATATATATATATATATAATTTAACTACACAGCAACAGAAGTTTAATTTAGTAAATTTAATTTATCAATCAAGTTAATTTTATAAATTTAATTATATAACTCATAATTATATAAATTTAATTTTATTGATCAACAAAAGTTTATCAATATCAATAAATAAATAAATATATATATAATTTAACTACACATCAACAGAAGTTTAATTTAATAAATTTAATTTATCGATCAAGTTAATTTTATAAATTTAAATTATATAACTCCTAATTATATAAATTTAATTTTATTGATCAACAAAAGTTTATCAATATCAAATTTAATATTTAAATCTCCTTGAATTGATCCTCGGTATTTCTTTAATTGATAATGTATTTCATATCTAAACCACTAGTATATAAGACTTGATTTGTTAAACTACTCGAGGAGTATATAATTAATCAACGTATTTCATACTCCGATAAGGTATCGTTTACATGTCATCATAATTAGGAGGTGATCACTACACTTAACATTTTCAATTAGATCGAACGTATATAATAATACTATCTCGCATTTCATACTCGAATGGATTATATGTTAGCTCTTCACCTCTACATCATGACATGAGATATTAAGTTCATGATTAGACGACGGACTGATAGAATTTGTACATTACTCTAGAAATATAAGTATAATTATCTCCTAATTCATATCACGTAGTTTCATACTCTAAATATGGATTATAGATATATTTTTATTTATTCCACGAATTCTAACTTTTTATTTATAAAAGTATACAAAATTGTTACACTTTTTGAACAATTAATTGTATGTGTAAAATGAAATTTTAGTATTATGCACAATAGCAAAATTATGAGTATTAATAGGAATATTTTAAACAAACTGACCTCCGGATGTCGCTTTTATTGAAAGTAATTAGATTTAATAAAAAATACCAACGTCATGAGGTCGGTATCACATTAAATTTTAAGATAAATAAAAGTAATTATGTTAATTAAATAATATTGACATCGGGAGGTTGGTATTTTATATTAAATTATTTTTTAACTTGTATAAAATCGTCATTCGGAGGACAATTTATTTAAAGTTAATTGAAAATATTAATTTATTACATAACACAAAATCGTCCTCCGGAAGATGATTTAAATAAAATTAAATCAAAATAGAAAATAATGCCGACATCAAGAGGTCGGTTTTATTGTAATTCATTTTCTAGGAAAAATTCCGACCTCTTGAGGTCGAAATTTGGTTTACCCGCAAACCGCAAACCGACCTCCGGATGTCGCTTTTAAAAGTAATTAGATGAAATAAAAATACTGACCTCCGGATGTCGCTTTAATTAATAGTAATTAGATGAAATAAAAATACCGACCTCATGAGGTCGGTATTTTAATTACATACTATTTAATTTTATCGACATTCGGAAGTCGGTATTATAAAATATTTAATTGAGAAAAAATTCCGACCTCAGGAGGTCGGAATTTTTAATGAATTACAATAAAAACCGACCTCTTGATGTCGGTATTATTTTCTCAATTAAATATAAAAAATACCGACCTCATGAGGTCGATATTTTATATTAATTTATTTTTACTATTTAATTTTACCGACATACGGAAGTCGGTATTATAATTTTTTTTTGTTTTTTATTTTACACAAAACCTATTGAGAAAAAATAAAATATTGTTATTTATTTGTTTGTTTAATGCCGACATCAAGAGGTCGGTTTTTATTGTAATTCATTTTTTCCGGGAAAAATTCCGACCTCCAGAGGTCGGAATTTGATTTTCCCACTTTCCGCTAACCGACCTCCGGATGTCGCTTTTAAAAGTAATTAGATGAAATAAAAATACCGACCTCATGAGGTCGGTATTTTAATTACATACTATTTAATTTTATCGACATTCGGAAGTCGGTATTATAAAATATTTAATTGAAAATAAATTCCGACCTCAGGAGGTCGGAATTTTTAATGAATTACAATAAAAACCGACCTCTTGATGTCGGTATTATTTTCTCAATTAAATATAAAAATACCGACCTCATGAGGTCGGTATTTTTATTCTAATTCATTTTTTCCGGGAAAAATTCCGACCTCCAGAGGTCGGAAATTTTGCATAAAAAACCGACTAGTAAATACCGACCTCCATTTGAGGTCGGAAATTTTTAGGTCGGTATTCACTGTATTTTTAGTAGTGCATGATCTTCAACAAAATGGTGAGATAAATGTTCAACAGATTCGTTCAAGTGATAATCTTGCAGATTTATTCACTAAGGCATTGCCAACGTCAACATTTGAGAAGCTAAGATATAAGATTGGAATGTGTCGTCTCCAAGATATCAAATAAATTTTTCATCAGGGGGAGTAAAATATGTGTTGTACTCTTTTTCTCTTAGCCAAGGTTTTGTCCCATTGGATTTTCCTGGTAAGGTTTTTAATGAGGCAACACTCAAGACGTATAACAAGATGTGTGTACTCTATTTCCTTCACTAGGCTTTTTCCTAGTAAGGTTTTAACGAGACACATTATCTATAAACATCCAAGGGGGAGTGTTACAAATCCATTCAATGTATGGATGTTTCTTTTCAATCTACACCTAACGTAATGTCCCATTTAATGTATCACTTAAAGGGCTTCTAATGTATTTGCTTAACATTGTAAATGGATGATTTCTACTAGCTATAAAAGGGTATGCTTCACCCTTGTGAATAACAACAAAAAGAGATAAAAGAATACTCTCTACTCTATACTTCTTATTAGCATTTGTCTTCCATTTCTTGTTTAGTATTATTGTGTTTGGCTCTCATTTTACAACACTAAGTTAATATATTGTAAACACATTACTAACCTTTTTTTTTAAAACTAGAATCAATTTTTAATTTTATAAATAATAATATTACTATATGAGATTAATTAAAAAAATCATGTTATTTAAGAATGTCACCTTGAATACATCCGGCAGGTAACTTCTTATAATTAGCAAATCAATGTCAAAGAAAACAACATGTTACTTGACCTAAACAATCCCTTATTAGATTTTGAAAAACAAGAAACGAAAACATTAAAATCATACCCCCAAATAGTATATTACTTACTTGAATTTCGGTAAAGAGAGATCATTTTGGAAAACAAGAAACAAAAACATTAAAACCATACACCCAAATAGTATATTACTTACTTTGGTTTTGGTAAAGAGGTTTTTGTTCCTCTTTTGGTAGAGAGGCTTTCTGCCTTTTGTTTTAATAACGAGTGAGGAGGAGCTAAATTGCAGTTTACGTAGTTGTTTATTTTATTCACAAATTTATTAAAAATTACAAATTAAAAAGATAATTTTATTAATTTACTGTTTAAGAATTTGTTTTGAAACTTTATAAACTGTTTACACTTTTAAACAGCGTCAATTGTAAAGATAAAATTTAGTTGATTTTATTTTAATTTTATTAATTATTAAATAATATGATAACTATTTATTATAATAAGACAACTGATCAACATAAATAAATAATTTATGCGGTAAATGTATGTGCTAAAGAAGGGTGAAATCTGTTTGCTAACAGTGATTATCTATTAATAATAAAAGCTAAATATGTTAAATATACGAAAGTGTATCCACTCTTCTCTACAGATACAACTGTAGCACTTAGAGTTTTCCGACGATAATTTGATCCAACGATCCTAGGAATTCTACAGAAAAACTGTTGTTTGACTGAATTGTAAAATTGGATCCATTTTTGTTAATTCTTCTGTTATATATGTACTACTAAGTCACTAATTGTTAATTCAACATCTATTATTTTTATGTGCATAAATTTTTGTGGTTTGAGAGTACCTAAAAAAATTGTTAAAAGAACAAAATATCGCATTATCCAAGAAGAGTTTTGGAACAATGATAAATCGTTCTTGTGCGAATTAGAATTTTGAAAACAGTTACTTATACTTGTATTAAAATAGATGGTCTACCTTATATCTCTATAGATACGACTCTTCTTCTAATCATGCATGAACACGAGATGTTTTATGCACATAATATTTTAAAATACAAATGACCAAAACAATATTTTACAAATATTAAACCTTAATATAATATTTCAAAAAATAATAACTTAATTTTTCAATAGGCCAACAAAAATTATAAGAGGCCGTAAAAAAAAACTTAGAAATAAAAGAATTACATAGATTATGTGACCAAACCAACAATGTACTCGCTTCCCTCACCAAAAAATCACAATCCGCATCCATGACAAAACAATCACTCCCCACCGTAGATCTTAATCTATTCAACGGCTGACATACAGTATTGGCTTCTCACGCGGATCATCATTAATATACGTCCGATCATCACTTTAAGCTCCAACATACCAACGGCCACGATTTAAACCATCAGCTATATATAAAACACACAGAACTCTCAAATCCCCAATCATTGAATTCCAAAATCAAGAGCAATAAAATGTCAGGCAGAGGCAAAGGAGGCAAAGGATTGGGAAAAGGAGGAGCCAAGAGGCACAGGAAAGTGTTGAGAGACAATATTCAGGGAATTACAAAGCCAGCTATTCGTAGACTCGCTCGTAGAGGTGGTGTGAAGCGTATATCTGGATTGATTTACGAAGAGACTCGTGGGGTTCTGAAAATATTTTTGGAAAATGTGATTCGTGATTCTGTAACTTACACAGAGCACGCTAGGAGAAAGACGGTTACTGCTATGGATGTTGTTTATGCACTTAAGAGGCAAGGAAGGACTCTTTATGGATTTGGGGGTTAGGGTTTTTTTTTTTTTGAGCTTTGATCTCAGTTACATATTCATGGAATATAAATTTGATTTAGCCTTTTTTTTCGTTCTCTCTGTCATCTACACAATTCTGTTAGAATGATTTATGGGGAATTTTTGTAGCTCCTTGGTTACCTAAGCAACGAGGTTAATTTACAATCTCCTTTTTTGAGAATGATTTTTGAAATTTAAAGTTGAATCCTTTCAATTATAGAAAGGACATGATTTTTTTTGGTCTCAACTCATAATTGATGCTTCTGATGCAAAGTTAAAAAAAAAATGAAAGAAATATGTCATTTTAGATATCTTTTGATTATTAGTGTGAATATAAGTTAATTTTTTATTAGTTGATCACTTTTCATTTTGTACTATGCTTAAGAAATTATAAAAAAACATGATTTTACTAATTTATCTATAATTTTTTACAAACAAATGTGAACACTTTTAAATTTTTTTTTTATTGGAAGATAATATAAAAAAAAATTAATTAATATAAAATAACTATAATTAGATAATCAAGCAAAAAGCTGTGACTGTCGTTATATCTTTCTTGTTATTGTTATTTTTAGTTGTAGACAATAGGACAAGTGCACAAATTCTTGTGTTCTTCTGTTTTTTTTTTTGGTATAAGAATACTTGTCTAAAGATAATAATGAAGTGCAACAAAGAAGATATGTAGAAAATTTCCCAACAACATTCATCAATTTCTCCTTCTCGTTCTAGCGAAATCTTGAGACAAGAAAACCAGTTCGACTAACTACTTCCGATCAGGAACAACAGTCTCTTTCAACATTGTACTCTCATCGGTGCTATTTTCAACATTTTCTATTGCAGCCAGGGGTGGACCCACGTTGGTTCCAGGGGTTCACCCGAATCCCCTCGGCAAAAAATTACACAGGTAATTTTCTGTATTTATGTGGATATATATATTTTGAACCCCTCAATGACAAGGAGATAGAGATAGCCTAGTGGTAGGTTCATTGAAAATTAAGTCTCATGTTGAGGGTTCAAATCCCTACATTAGCGTTTTATTTTTTTCTTTTTTAGTTTCAGTTTTGTTTTTTTTTAAGGTTTCAGTTCCGTTTTCACATTTTTTTTAGTTTTTTATTTTATAAAACATGCTAAAAGTGTGGTTTTAAACCCAAAAAAATTCAAGGGTCCGCCACTAAAACTAAATACTACTACTTTCTTGAAATTTTGTTTTGTTGGCTTATATATACACGCTTATACTTTTATTTTTTGAACCCCCTGAACAAAAATCCTGAGTCCGCCACTGATTGCAGCTTCCACTTCTTGGTTGACACCACATCTAAGATCTGCTGCTCGAGCAAGATCATATTGTTGGTTTTAAAGGTGTGAATAGGAAATGAAGTATTGTGACTCTCTTGAATGATTGTGACTTTGTCGAAGGGTTGTAATTTATATGAAAGGTTTGTTTTTTCTAAAAGATGTGACCTTTCTGAAATGTTTTTTTTTTCCAAAGAATTGTGATTTTTATCCTTTGTTGGCTATAAATAGAGAGACTTTCTCTCATTTTTCTTAATTGAATTCTTCCATTCTTATGCATACATTTCTTACAATACAAAATCGATCGATCGTGTTTGTGTGTGATTTATTGTTGTCATTTGAGTTTGTTGAAATTATCAAAGTTTGAGGTACCTCTACTGCTTTAATGGTTAATTCATTTTATTTTGGGAGAAATTAATCTACAATATCGGGTATTTGAGAGGATTAAATTTCTTAAGGATACATAGTGGGTTCTGTGGATTCGGATAGTTCTTTTCTTTTTCTTTACATCTTTTATTATTGTGAAAATTACAAAAGTATACTACTTAAGACTTTAATTAACAAAATATCAATGTACTTTTATTTAATTACAAACATAGTTTTTAAATTACATACCTAACAAATTAATTAATTTTCATTTTTAAGTTATTTATTTTTTAAGATTTTTCTCTCTCATGCTTTTTGATTAACGTGCATTTAATATGGAGTATAATTAGGGTATTAAATTTTTTCAATATTATCTCTCCTATTATAGTCCTATATCTATAGGTTTCATTGATTATTATTGGGATCATATTTATCTTCTTCCTCTTTTTATATAACTTTTTATGTTACCAATAAAGTTGATGTAGCCATAAGTGAGTTATAGTTTCTAGGAAATTTCCTTCAACTGCCAAACGTCTAAACTCTCCATATTCTTCATATTCAATGTTTCATGTTGGTATATATTGCCAGAATATCATTGTTGGATATTGTCTTAATTTTGGAGTTTAACTACCTTTATTTGGTTCATTATGTTGGTTAATTTCTTGTGAGAACTTATTGTGAGTTTGGTTTATAATATAACATTTCAACAAATGTGTGTTTTTGGTATATAATATAACTATGTGTGAGATTGGTATATAATACCAACATGTCAGACACTGTATACCAACATTATTACATGTTTTAACGTAAGTAGTAGTTAAAAGATTCGATATATGATCCAACATTTCATTCATAACAGAAATCATTTACTTTAAGTAGTGGTTTCATATTCAATGTTTCATGTAGGTATAAATTACCAAAATATCAGTCACTATATACACCAATGTTTACTATTATTTTTGTTTACACAACTATACCAATTGTGTATGTGCTGGGTATTTATAGTGCAACCATTATTTTTAACATTTTTATCATTATTATACATAATTTCTTACGTTAATGATGTCTAATATAAATCAAACTTTTCACTTTAACTAGCTTTAAGTGTATTCAATGTTTTAGACCGGTATATTATACCAGAATATCATCTAGTATATACCCCTCATTTATTATCAATACTTGTGCCTATTTCATCACAAGTACACCAAATCGGTACGTGCTAGCCATTATTTACATCCATTTTTGTTAACATTTTTCAGTACTACTCCAAAATTATACCAAAAAATTTACGTTAATGATGTGTATTAATTTTGGTTCCAAACAAAAAAATATTTACTCTAAGTAATGTTTTCAATTCAATTTTTATCAATATTTGTGTTGTTTCACAATAAGCACACCAATTGTACTATATTTTTTTTTGTATGTTACACTAACATTCACTCATTAGTTACAACACAAATTTTTTGTACATGTTGCATTTATCTAAGTCACCTAGAACGCAACAATTTATGACAAACACGGCAATACCAAGCCTGTATGTCAAACATGAGAATATCAAAGATATGTCAATCAAATCATCAATAATACAAATAAACTAATCAAGAGTAACCAATTTAGATAAAAGTGTATTTATCAGTCTTAAAAAAATTCAGAATTGTCGGAAGAAAACATCAACAATAATAATTGAAATACAACAATGTTAATTATAATAAGCAAATTTGGGGCAAGTCTTTTTGTTATGCCCTGATGTACCACATTTACTACATGTGACTTTACTCATCTTGTATTTTCCTTCGTTGAATCCCTTCTTATGGTCGTTGCTTGGTGGTCTGCCTGGTTGTTTCCTTGTAATAACCCATATCGTTATGAATCTTCATTGGTGGAGATGGTTCACTCACGACATACTTTAGTTCTAAATGAAATATTGTTGTGTCCACACCTAATTGGGAAGCAATAGTAGTAATTAAGCCTTCATATTTTGTGTTTGCATCATATGTTACTCCTTCAATATTGTAATCAACATATCTACCTGTCTTAGATCAAAACATATTCAAAGTCAATCTCATCAATCAGTCTGGTCAATTCAATGTATTAAAATAATATAGCCTGATTTAAAGAGTTCTCTCCAATAATTATTCAATATATGTACCACAAAATTCATAAATTACACTATTAAGTTATTTTTTGAGTTATCGAAATGATCTCTCAAGCAGAATAAATATGAACACCATCATTATGCATAAAAAATGCCACTATGAAAAACACCATAAAAATCAGAATCTAAGCAAACTGGCAAACCATTATGTTTAGTAAATAAAAACAATCAATTACACTAAATAACTTACCAATCTAAAATATTCTAACAAATAGAATTAATATGACACCATCATTATGTACCAAAAAACAACAAACTGAATGACACCAATTAAAAACTATTATTTTCACTCAATAACTTAACAATCCAAATTATCTACCAAAATATAATTAATATGCACACCATCATTAACATTCTGAATGACATCTTAAAAATCAGAAATACACCACAATGTACGACCAACATGTTCAATATTTAAAAATGATCATTTAACCAATTTACTAACCATAAGAACTAAAACTGCTTTCTATTCTTAACCTACAAACCCTAGAAAAAAAACCAAAACCAAAGAAAAACTTTCCCCAAAAAAAAAAAAAAATCAAAATTGCTGAACAACAACAAAAAAAGACAATTAATTAAAAGATTCAAAATTGCACCATTTTTAACGTCGTTTGTTAGATTGTAACAAAAAAAACCATATCCAACATAGTATACTACAACATAACGATCATGATTTTTCACGTAGAAAAATCACTTAAAAAACAACAATCAAATATTGATTTATCAATATTACCTGATGCGTCCCAACGTCCTTTATGGTGAATTAGGATTGAATAATTGTTGGTATTCATGATTGAAGTGCGTCCAAAATGAGTAGTAAAAGATTTTTATTTTTGTTAAGAAACCTTTTATTGTTAGGAGATAATATATATAACCAATCTGAGCAAATCATGGAAGGTGAAAAGTTTGAGAAAAAAAGGGGAACGGCTGGAGCACTAATTCGACATGCTTTTTTTATATATATTTTTATTATTAGTATTAAAACTTAACTTTGAAAAAAAACTAATGCTATTTGGGTGAAAAAAAATTGTTGCTATATAGTCGTAATTATGGTACTTAATGTGTATACTTAAGTTTTTTTTGCTAATTTGAATGCATGAGATAACAAGTTTAAGAAATTTAAATTATTGTTGATTTTTTCTGTAGTAAGTTTTTCTTGGATAGGTAAGATTATTTTTATTTTCTTACCCAAGTGCATTCAAGCATTGCACCCTTCAGTTTTATTTTTAATGAAAAAAACTATTTTGTGCATAAAGGCTAAGATGTGCACTTTAATTTTTTCCCTATATTTTTTATTTTATATAACTATACGAAGAAGTAAATGAACAGATGTTGTCTCCTAACAATATTTGAACATGAATTGAGTTTCTCGTTGAAATTCAATGTCTTCTTGAGGAAAATTGGAATATGATGGAAACATGAAAATGAAAAATTAGCAAGAAAAGTGACTTGCATGGAATCATTGTTGACAGATAGAATATGATGCAATGGGAGTAAAAATCACTTTCTATCTTTATTTTTCTTGATTATTTCTTTTTCTATCCATTATAAATTTTGAGATTTATTTCATAAATGTTAGATAGATGGTCATTATGTGATAATCTCAAAATATATCTTTAATATTTATATGTATTTTGTTTGGAGGAGGAGAAAAAAAAACTTTTGTAGTTTTCTACTCCATGTGAAATTTGATTGTATTTGACTTTTGGAGACTAAAATCTTCTGATCTTTTACTTCTTTGTTTTGATGAATATAAGAACATCACCGAAAAAATCAGACTGTGCATTGGTTTGAAGAATATATAAACTTCACCAATTTGTTAAATACTCTGTTTGAATGAATATTCAGACTGAAAAAGTAAAAAAAATTTGTCAGAAATATTAAGACTAAACGATTTGAAGAATATAAAAAACTTCATCGTTAACTAGAAACAATGTTAGCTTTAAGGTTTCTGGAGATTAAAACTTTTTTGGATTTTTTACTGTTCGAATCAGAAACTGATTCGAAGAAAATATAAAAACTTCATCAAAATTCAAAGTTCATTCAACTAACGATTAGAAGAATATAAAAACTCCATTGTTAAACCAGAAACAAGTTGTATAAAGATTGAATCTTTATTGTTAGTATTCTAAATACTAAGTGTCTGTCTAATTGTGACAGAAAGAAAAAAAAACACTAATCGCATAAAATTAGTGATTTTTGTGCCTGCAATGAGTGTTTCTATGGATTAAATCTCCAAAAGAAAGGTTTATGTTGCCAATGTGTATTTTGATTGTATATAATTTGAAAGCATGAGAAACAAAATATGTGAAAAATAATTTCAATTACTTGAAAAATATTGTAGAGATCATATTTAAAATGTGTGGGAGGGGGGGGGGGGGGAGGGGGGGAGGTTCTTTTCTTGTGATAAAGATAAAATTAGACTTAGTATCTAATTTAAATTTGAAAGTACAAGATACGAAATTCAATGACATATTTGTATTTGAGTATAATTGATATTGTGGTTGTTGAGTCTCTCCTTACTAGCATATGATATGACTAGTATAAAACCACAAAATTATGTTACTCATCCAAAAGAATTGTGTTCTTTGATGAAAAAGTCACTTAAACATTGTGATTTTCATGAAAAGATATGTCTATTAAAATAAATTTATTTGTATAGACATGAGCATTAGTTAAAGTGATCTGTCATGTTTGTGTTGTAAAACAAACATTTGGGTCATATTGCCCTTATTGGACCGATGAGACTACGGTCATGAGTAATTCTATAAAAAACAAATTGAATGTTATGAAAGGTCCTTCTGAAAAGGACATATGGCAAGGTGCTGACTCTAAAATAATGTCTGTATTTGACAAAGTTATGAAAAGTAACAAACAAACTATTTGTGGGAAAAAGTTATCTCACGGAAGGTCTCTTCAAGCTCAGTATTTTTGTTTGTTCTTACTTGTTGAGTCAAACTAATCAACTTACAAGTTTTCCCTAACTTTGAGTGCAATAAATAAAATATCAAGTTAAACTACATTGATAATATAAGAGGATAAGACATTAGTATCCATAGACTATAACCGAAATCCTATAGACACATCTTAACTAAATCAAGGTTCTATTACCTCTCCAAATTCATTTTTAAAAAAATTTGTACACCTTTACACTTACGTGGCACACTTCGTGACTCCACGTAGTTGAGGTGCATGAGATATGTTTGGATGTCACGTTAGCCAAAAAGATGTACAAAATTTTAAAAAAAATGAATCTAAGAATTATAATTAGACTTTAATTTAATTAAAAGGTGTCTCTGAAATTTTGATCATAATCTAGAAGGATATATGTGCCTTATCACTAATATAAAAGATTTTTACTATGATAGTGTACTTCTAAGATTTATTTTATTTGTGATGTGATGCAGGAAGAATCATCATCAAATGATAGAAATAGAATATTTCTATTATTTATGTGTTCCAGTAAGTCCAGGTAATAGCAGATTGATAATGACATCCTTCAGAAACTTTGCTGGTTGCGAGGATAAACTATTTCCATCATGGAAATTCAACCTTGACAATAACCTAATCATTGATTCTGATATATATTTACTTCATCTTCAGCTAATTATCCTCTTACAATTTTTTGATTTTACTAGTAGTTGTAACATTATTCTTGTAATTTCTTATTCTTTGATTTCTATTTTAAATATAATATTATTAATTTTTTCAAAATGATTTATCATGCTATCTTAAGCATTTGTCGTGACTCTTTCACTTCTGTTATTTCTTTTTTTGAACTACTTTATGTTAGTTTGATATTTTAATATCAATAAAAATGAATCATATGCCACGTTATGTATCATCATAGCCTAAATGATTATTTATTTATTTTTGTCATTTTGTTTTCAATTAATCTGTTATACATTTATATATAATTTATTATAGTTATGGTATATTACACCAATACTTTATTATGTTCTTCGTTGAGCTGAGGGTATTGTCTAGTGGAAACAATTTTTCTACCTCTCAAGGTAGGGGTAAGATCTGCTTATACACAATCTTTCTCAATCTCCACTTATGAGATTATATATATACTAGTGTAGTCATTTAAAATTTATTAAAAAAAATAAATTTATAAAATAATTTTAAATTCATGAATATATTAGTCCAAATAAATATTATGGATTAATATAATTGGGTTAATTATTTAAATTCAATAAATATGAATTTAATTAAAGTCCAATTCATAAAACCCATATGCCACGTCACTTAAATCTGATTGGCCGAAGGGAGTCCTCTTCTAAACACAACTCCTCTATTTTAAAACTATAAATAGGGGTCCTCATAATTCAGAAAAAGAACCAAGAATTCGAACAAGAAGCTAGAGAAAGCTCGTGAATCAAAAGCCGCAATTTCTCTACAAGCTACAAGTTCAAGAATTTGGGAATTCAAGAATTCAAGTGTTCAAGTTCAAGATTTGAAGAAGTCAAGATCAAGATAAAGTTCAAGTTCAAGAACGATCAAGATCAAGACCGCCGGATTCAAGATCAAGCTTGAAGCTCTTGGATTCAACTAGAAGTCGAGATCAAGATAAAGTTCAAGTTCAAGGACGATCAAGATCAAGACAGTTGGATTCAAGATCAAGCTCGAAGCCCTTGGATTCAACTAGAAGTCGAGATCAAGATAAAGTTCAAGTTCAAGAACGATCAAGATAAAGACCGTCGGATTCAAGATCAAGCTCGAATTGGATTCAACTAGAAGTCAAGATCAAAATAAAGTTCAAGTTCAAGAATGATCAAGATCAAAACCACCAGATTCAAGATCAAACTCAAAACCCTTGAATTCAACTAGAAGTCAAGATCAAGATCAAGGTAAAGATCAAGATCAAGTTCAAGAAAGATTACGTTCAAGATCAAGATAAAGTTAAAATCCAAGTTCATCAAAGATTCAAGAACAAGCTCCAAAGGCCCTTGAATCCAGGATTAAAGTTCAAGAACGATCAAGATCAAGACCGCCGGATTCAAGAACAAGCTCAAGAGATCTTGCATTTATATTCGAAAAGGCGAATTCAGAGGAATCATAGAGATTGTAACACTCGCATTTTGAAATAATAAAACGATTGTTGCATAATTTTTCGTTCTTGATTATTATTTTCTCGATGCAAATTTTATTGTTTACAAATTTTGGCACGCCCAGTGGGACAATCTCTACCTCTCATCTCAACTTTTCAAGTATCAAAGAATATCAAAATGACTTCCACTATAGAAGAACAACTAACAAGCTTGACAAAAACGATTGAAGGCTTGACAAAGTGTGCACACAAACATGATGCTAAACTGTTGAAGTTAACAAATAAGATGGATAACATGATTTAGAGAAGATCGAGTCAATCACCTCTGAAGCTTCCTAAAATTCAAGACGAAGAGGAGTCTTGCGTAAAGCAAATAAAGATCAAAGAAATTCATATCTCTGTTGAAGGTTTGACTCCAATTGATCAATTGAAGGACTTTATCATAGAGGCTATTGAAGACAAATCTGAGTCTTCATCCAATTTTTCTCCCATATATGCAAAGTCATATACACAAAGGATTGATAAATTGAAAATATATGAGGGTTATCAACCTCCTAAGCTTCAATAATTTGATGGCAAAGGAAATCCCAAACAACATATAGCGCACTTTATCGAGACTTGCAATGATGCTGGGACATATGGTGATTATCTTGCTAAAGAGTTAGTTCGATCTCTTAGATAAAATACCTTTGATTGGTACACAGATCTCGAACCTAATTCTATAGATTGTTGGAAACGGTTAGAGCAAGAGTTCCTTAATCGATTCTATAGCAAGAGACGTGTCGTTAGTATAATTGAACTTACAAAGGCTCGTCAAGGTGAAAATGAGCTAGTTATTAACTTTATCAATCGCTGGAGAAGTCTGAGCCTCAACTGCAAAGATCGCCTTAAGCCCAATGCACTCGAAGAGTTGGCAACTCGTGCACATAATATGGAATTAAGCATGACTTTGAGAGAAGATCAACGATCTCCTGTCTATGGACCTCATGAAGATGAAGATATAGAAGAACTCCAAAGTGGGCGCAAGTCTGCATCCGAAGATGACTTTGAAGAGTCAATGTATATCTAAATGCTCCTTAACGCATGAGCTTAAATTGTAAGTTACAATACTCCTTAACGCATGAGCTTAAACTGCAAGTTACAATGCTCCTTAACGCATGAGCTTAAACTGCAAGTTATCATGCTCTTATTCGCATGAGCCTAAACTTCAAGTTATAATGCTCCTAGACACACGAGCCTAAACTGTATATCACAAAGTTCTTCAAATTTGAGCTAAATCTCTAAGTTTTTGAAAGCTCTTCAAATTTGAGCTAAATGTCTAAGTTTGAAAGCTCTTCAAATTTGAGTTAAATCTTCAAGTTGAAATGCTCAATAAAACATGAGCTTAAATTGTATGTCACAAAGCTCTTCAAATTCGAGCTAAATCTCTAAGTTGGAAAGCTTTTTAAATTTGAGTTAAACCTTCAAGCTGAAATGTTCCTTGAAACACGAGCTTAAACTGTATGTCACTTAAATCTTAAAGTTTGAGTCAAATCTTCCAGTTGAAATGCTCCTTGAAACACGAGCTTAAACTGTATGTCACAAAGCTCTTCAAATTTGAGTTAAATCTTCAAGTTGAAATGTTCCTTGAAACGCGGGTTTAAATTGCATGTCACAAAACTCTTTAAATTTGAGTTAAATCTTCAAGCTGAAATACTCCTTGAAACACGAGTTTAAACTATGTCATAAAGCTCTTCAAATTTGAGTCAAATCCTTAAGTTGGAATGCTCCTTAAAACACGAGCTTAAATTGTATGTCACAAAACTCTTCAAATTAGAGTTAAATATTCAATTTGAAATGATCCTTAAGGTACGAGCCTAAACTGCATGTCACTCCTGGCTCGCAAGAGTATAATTTGTGTACGGCACACAAAAAAAAAAACACTCTCCCAGAACTACGTTATGACTTGATCCTCTTCACTGAGGTACGTAGGCACTTAGAACCATATTCTAAGTTCAGTTGCATGAGTGTCAAAAAATCACATGTTCCCACTTGAGATGTCATATGAAAGTTAAAGCTATGAGTAATATTTTATCAAACTTCAAACTTGCACCAAATGGTGGTGACTCAATGGGGGCAAACCCCTATGAATAAAAATTGTTTCAAGATGAAGTCTTCAAAATCTCTGAGTCTGCAAGTTGAAGTCTTCAAATTCTTCAAGTCTGCTAGTTGAAATCTTCAAATTCTTCAAGCCTAGTCTTTGAAAGATGAAATATCTCAACATGACTTGAAGAAGGGGGCATTTGTAATCATTTAAAATTTATTAAAAAAATAAATTTATAAAATGATTTTAAATTCATGAATATATTAGTCCAAATAAATATTATGGATTAATATAATTGGGTTAATTATTTAAATCCAATAAATATGAATTTAATTAAGCCCACTTCATAAAACACATATGCCACGTAACTTAAATCTAATTGGCCGAAGGGAGTCCTCTTCTAAGCAGAACTCCTCTATTTTAAAACTATAAATACGGGTCCTCATAATTCAGAAAAAGAACCAAAAATTTGAACAAGAAGCTAGAGAAAGCTTGTGGATCAAAAGCCGCAATTTCTATACAAGCTACAAGTTCAAGAATTCGAGAATTTAAGAATTCAAGTGTTCAAGTTCAAGATTTGAAGAAGTCGAGATGGAGATAAAGCTCAAGAATTCAAGTGTTCAAGTTCAAGATTTCAAGAATTCGAGTTTTCATCTGACTCTCTAAAAATATTATTATACTCGTGTCAGTTTCTCCAATAACGCACTGTTGGTTATTAAGTGTTTTAATATTATTTTATATTAAAGTAGCTTTTTATTTGTGACTTAATGTTGCCTAACAATTTTATTGGTCATGTTAATGCCAATTATTCTTGGCTTTATTGGCAGATGTCATATATCCTATAACGTTCCAGTGAACGTTGTGGTCAACATCTTGGGCAGTTTTGCATTTGCACCTTAGAGGCATTGGTTACCCCTCTCATTATTCCATTCTTAATTCCTCCATTATCCTTGTAACCTATATAACTCCTAAGACCATTATCTTCACTCTTTACTACACTATTTATCTTTCTATTCATTGCTAGGAAGACTTCTTCTAGTATAAATAGTGATGGTCTTCATTTGATTTGGGACACACTTCACACAAGGAAAATATAGAGTGCATAAAGTTTGTTAAAAAGAGAGTTTTGTTAGTTGAAGGGAGGTGTTCTCTTTTGTGGAGCTTTGGACTCAACTCTTGTCCAGAGTTGTTGAGTTATACTTTGTGAAGGCTGTTGTATCCTGGAGGGGACAAGTCAAGAAGGACTACTGCTGGACCGGTGAAAAATATTTGTTGCAGTGGGCTTGAATCTCCTTAAAGAGAGCAAGATATCTGATCCTTAGCCTGAAGAGATTTATTTCTTCATTTTTATTTTCAATTGTAATCTTGTATTTTTTGTTATCTTGTAAGTTTTTCACTAACAATTTTAAGGAGATTCACCATGACTACAATTGAAAAAAAATGCGGATGTCAAGATGGGAGACCTTATAAAGCCATTTCAGTTCAATGATAACCATTTTAAGAGATGGAAGGGTAAAGTACTTTTCTACTTAAGTCTTCTCAATGTTTCTTATGTGTTAACTGAGAAGAATCCTAATAAAATAGACATCACCTCTATGAATGATGATGAAACTATTTCTCATCTAGAGAAAGTGGCAAAGTACGATGGTGATTCCTATAAGTGTCGGTATTATATTCTTAATTGACTATCTGATAATTTTTGTGATTATTATGATAGAACTTACTCTAGTGCAAAGAAAATTTGGAAAGAATTGCAGAGTAAGTATGATACCGAAGAGGCTGGAGCGAAAAAATATGCGGCTTGTAGATTTTTTCGTTTTCAAATGGTGGACAACAAATCAGTAGTAGACCAAGCTCAAGACTTTATAATGATTATTGGAGAGCTAAGGTCCGAGGAGGTAAAAGTTGGAGATAACCTTATTGTTTGTGGCATAGTAGATAAACTTCCACCTTCTTGGAAGGAATTTCAAAAAACTATGCGCCACAAACAAAAGGAAACCTCCCTTGAAACCTTGATAATGAAAATCCGCATGGAAGAAGAGGCAAGAGGCCAAGATGCACTTTTACAAACAGAAGAGAACAACGAAGGTAAATTTGATTACTTCAAATAATGCTACTCCTGAAACTCACAAAAATACTTTTTTGATGCCTAAGAAGAAAAAGTTCAAGAAAAACAATGGTAATAACTAAGCACAAAATCAACAAGTTCAAGATAAGGGACCATGCTTTGTTTGTGGCAAGAGTGGGCATATTGCTGGATTTTGCAGATTCTGGAAACGTGGTCCTAACCCTCAGGTAAACGTTACCGAAGAACCATTTGTGGTGGTGATTGCCGACATAAACATGGTTGAGAGTGTTAATGGATGGTGGGCTGATTCTGGTGCAAACCGTCATGTCTGTTATGACAAAGACTGGTTTAAAAAATATACTCATTATGAGGAGCCCAAAACCATCATGCTTGGTGATTCTCACACTACTCAAGTGCTTGGAACGGGAGATGTCAAATTGTATTTTACTTCTGGAAGGGTATTAACTTTGAAAGATGTACTTTATATTCCTTCTATGAGGAAAAATTTGATGTCTAGTTTTCTTCTTAATAAAGCATGCTTTAAACAGATTATTGAATCTGATCAATATGTAATTGTGAAGAAGGGTATTTTTGTGGGAAAGGGGTATGCTTGTGATGAGATGTTCAAACTGAATGTTGAAATGAATAAAGTTTCTACTCAGTGGGCCTTGCAAGCTTTCTCTTCTACTAATTTTTGGCATGCTCGTTTGTGTCATATTAATGATCGTTATATTGGAATCATGAGTAGTTTAGGATTAATCCCAATGATTAAAAAGAATTTTGAAAAGTGTGAGGCTTGTAGTAAAGCCAAAATCACTAAACTGCCTCATTTTCAAGTTGAAAGAAAAAGTGATTTGTTAGAATTAGTTCATACTGATATTTGTGAACTTGGTGAAATTTTAACTCGTGGAAGTAATAAATATTTTATCACTTTCATTGATGATTTTTCTAAGTTTACATATGTTTACTTGATGAAAAATAAAAGTGATGCTTTTGAAAATTTCAAAACTTATCTCCATGAGGTTGAAAATCAGTGTGAAAGAAAAATAAAAAGAATTAGAAGTGCTAGAGGCCATGAATATGAGTCAAATGAGTTTAATTCTTTTGTTAGATCATTGTGAATAATTCATGAAACTACTCCTCCTTACTCTCCTTCATCTAATGGAGTAGCGGAAAGGAAAAATAGAACTTTGGTTGAATTGACTAATGTCATGCTTATTAAGTCACATGCACCTTTAAATTTTTGGGGTGAAGCTATTTTAACTGCTTGTTATGTGTTGAATCGTGTGCCTCATAAAAAGTCTAAATTGACACCTTTTGAATTGTGGAAAGGTTACAAGCCATGTTTGGGATATCTAAGAGTTTGGGGTTGTCTAGCCTTTGTGAGGCTAATGAATCCCAAGATTAAAAAATTGGGTAAGAAAGTTACTACTTGTACTTTTTTTGGTTATGCTCTAAATAGTACAATCTATAGATTTTTTAATCTTGAAGATAATATTGTGATAGAATCAGGTAATGCTATTTTTCATGAAAATAAGTTTCCTTTTGATTCTAAAAATAGTGGGGGTCAAAAGATTGAACAAAATATTGTCACTACCTAGTTCTTCTACTTCTACTTTAAAAAATAAAGAAATTGATGATTTTGAGTTAAGAAGAAGTAAAAGAACTAGAGTAGAAAAAGATTTTGGTCCTGATTTTTATGTGTTTAATGTTGGAGATGACCCTCTCACTTTGAAAGAAGTATTATCTTCACATGATTCTATATTTTGGAAAGAGGCTGTAAATGATGAAATGGAATCACTGATTTCTAATAAAACTTGGAAGTTAGTTGATTTACCACCGGATTGTAAAACTATTGGTTGCAAATGGGTCTTAAGAAAATGGTTGAAACCAGATAGATCTATTGATAAATACAAGGCTAGGCTAGTTGCAAAAGGTTTTAAACAACTAAAAGGCCTATAATTTTTTGATATTTTTTCACCGGTAACAAGAATTACATCTATAAGACTTTTAATTGCTATGGACAATTTTTTATTTGCAAATTAATCAAATGGATGTAAAAATTGCTTTTTTAAATGGAGACCTAAATGAGGAAATTTATATGGATCGACCCGAGTCTTTTGTTGAAGCAGGCCAAGAAAGCAAAGTATGTAAACTTACTAAATCTCTATATGGCTTGAAACAGGCACTAAGCAATGGCATGAAAAGTTTGATTCCTGCATGATTGAAAATGATTTTAAAATAAATGAGTGTGATAAGTGCATATATCATAAGTCTAGGAATAATTTACATGTGATTATTTGCCTATATGTTGATGATTTATTGATCTTTGGCTCTAACATGAATGTTATTGATGAAGCTAAAAATATTCTTAGAAGCCATTTTGATATGAAAGATCTTGGTGAGGCAAAATTTATTCTTGGAATAAAAATAACAAGAACATGTGATGAAATTTTCCTTGACCAGTCACATTATGTTGAGAAAATATAACTTTCTTGATTGCAAGCATGTTGCAACTCCTTTTGATACAATTGTTCATTTATTTCCTGTTGAAAGTGAAAATGATGTAATAAATCAAAAGGAATATGCTAGCATAATCGGAAGTTTGAGGTATGTGACTGATTGCACTAGGCCTGATATTGCATATGCAGTAGGAGTACTAGGCAGGTTTACAAGCAAGCCAGGTAATGAACATTGGCATGCTATAACAAGAGTTATTAGATATTTAATTGGAACAAAAAATTGTGGTTTGTTCTATAAAAAATATCATGTTGTACTTGAAGGCTTTTGTGATGCAGATTGGAACACTTTATCAGGTGATTCTTGTTCTACCACTGGTTATGTCTTTACTTTAGGTGGTGGTGTTGTTTGTTGGGGATCAAAAAAGTAAATAATTATTGCTAACTCTACCATGGAGGCTGAACTAATTGCTTTAGCTTTAGCTAGTGAGGAAGCGAATTGGTTAAGAGATTTGTTATTTCAAATACCTTATTTTGAAAAACCAATTCTTCCTATTTTAATTCATTGTGATAGCACTGCTGCAATTGGTAGAGTTCAAAACCGTTATTACAACGGTAATCCAGACCTATACGGAGGAAACACAGTAATGTAAGATCGTATTTGACAAATGGTACCATTAATGTTGATTATGTCAAATCTTGTGATAATCTTGCAGATCCTCTTGCTAAGGCCTTAACGAGAGAAAAGGTCTGGAGCACATCGAGGCGGATGAGATTGAAGCCTATAAATCCTTGAGTCATATATGAGGAAACCCAACCTGGGAACTAGAGATCCTATAACCAGGTTCAGAGGGAAAAACTAATCATATGATGACTTGTTGTGAAAAATGCACTATCTTTTTATTCCCTCCCTATGATGTGAGTGCATTGTTTCCTGTACTTTGTGAAGATTAAGTTGATAAAACTCTTAAGGAATATATGCAGCCCGTATGGGTGGAGTGTTAAGCTTACAGGAGCACTCTAGACAGATTTCACCTATGTGATGTGTGGAAGTAGGTCGCTTCCTATGAGAATTGGCTTATTCTCAAAAGCCCTCATGAAATCGGGATAACACATGGTCATAACGTGTTGAATTTAAAGCTCATGTCAAACACCTTGATTATTATGTGTTAGCAGTGATATTTTATTTCCCTCAAGCAATCATAGTTCAAGTCTGAGATCACTACGACTCTGGAGTAAAAGTTACTGTTTCACTAAGTGAAGGTTCAATGCAGAGCACACCTTCATTATGCATAGAGTCTTCCTTCAGCTGATATAGTCTCTTATCTAATATTAAAATGAGTGGGGAATTGTTGGTTATTAAGTATTTTAATATTATTTTATATTAAAGTAGCTTTTTATTTGTGACTTAATGCTGCCTAACCATTTTATTGGTCATGTTAATGCCAATTATTCTTGGCTTTATTGGCAGATGTCATATATCCTATAACGTTCCAGTGAACGTTGTGGTCAACATCTTGGGCAGTTTTGCATTTGCACGTTAGAGGCATTGGTTACCCCTCTCATTATTCCATTCTTAATTCCTCCATTATCCTTGTAATCTATGTAACTCCTAAGACCATTATCTTCACTATTTACTATACTATTTATCTTTCTATTCATTGCTAGGAAGACTTCTTCTAGTATAAATAGTGGTGGTCTTCATTTGATTTGGGACACACTTCACACAAGGAAAATATAGAGTGCATAAAGTTTGTTAAAAAGAGAGTTTTGTTAGTTGAAGGGAGGTGTTCTTTTTTGTGGAGCTTTGGACTCAACTCTTGTCCAGAGTTGTTGAGTTATACTTTGTGAAGACTGTTGTATCCTGGAGGGGACAAGTCAAGAAGGACTACTGCTGGACCGGTGAAAAATATTTGTTGCAGTGGCCTTGAATCTCCTTAAAGAGAGCGGGATATCCGCGCCTCAGCCTAAAGAGATTTATTTCTTCATTTTTATTCTCAATTGTAATCTTGTATGTTTTGTTATCTTGTAAGTTTTTCACTAACACGCACTATTTTTTTAGAATCTGATACATACCCGACATTATTTTGTAAAGAGTTCAAGCAACATAGGAAAGTAATACTCCAATATTTTAAAGAAACAATTTGTGTAGTTAAATATTTTCAAATTTTATTTTTGAATGTCAATTTTAAAAAAAAAGACTTACAATTTGAAATATTTATTTCCTTTTTTAAGGAGCACAAGCTAAGGGAAAAGGGTCCACAGAATTGGCAAAAAGTTTGTTAGGTACCAACAAAGGCAGATGCACTTGTGGTTAGTTTTAGAAGATGGTTGACCAAATATGGAGGTGCCCAAGTTAATTGGGGCATAAAATTCACTGGTGACTTGCCACCAACTCCTGCTAGGGAACAACTTTTGGACAGGTGTGATTGTGTGAATCATCTCATCTAAAGATTATACTTGTTATATGAATGCATAGGTACTGGACACATACAATACAATGTAGCAGTTGTAACAAAGCATATAAAAGTCTAAATGCCCTTGAAATCATTATGCAAATTATCTCTGTTGCTTCAATTGGAATTGCTGCTGCAGCAAAGGAGAGTGTCATGTCAATTGCTGCAAGATATTCATTGGTCTTCTTGGCATTACTATGCTTCATGGCTTCAAGATGGTTATCCAAATTTATATACAAAAGTTTCCATTTTAATGATTATGATCATGCCTTTTGTTAAATGGTGTACTTTGTAATAGTATTGGAGATCCTAAACATTATGTATTATTGAGGATATTGTGTAATGAATAAGATTTCTTCATCAGTAATTTACGAGTTATAATGAAAATGGAGAAATTTCTGGTAGGAAGAACTTCTCCTTTAATGGACCTACGCGTTGAATTTAGAATAGTCAAGTCAGTGAGTACGAAATGCCAGATAGTTAAATTAATAAATACTATACTGATAGTATGTTGTATTCTGATGTTTCAATTATTTAACAAACTATATGGAACAGTATGATCGGGTAGAGGGACCTGATTCTTCGAGCTGTGATCGTTCAAGGCAAGTTAGTGGAGTGCAGCTGCAAAAGCTGTTGTGGTATGTGGGAACGGTAACAGAGGTGCAGAGTTCTCGACCAATGGCAAGCTACTAGGTTGTTTTTTCGATCTTATACATTAGACCCTTTGACAAGAAACAACCTAGTTTTTGCAAGCAAGTTCATTCACAAATCAAAAGCCATTTCAACGAAGAACATTGCTCGAATTCAACAAGGGACTTGATCAAGTGTTGCAGAGTCTTTTATTGTATTTTAAGTCTTGTGTTTTGAGTTAGTAAATTGTAAGATCTATTCCTATGTTATAAAGGAATATAAATCATTTCCGTTGTAATCTTTGCGAAGTTGAGTTCATGGCCAAAATTAGCCAAAGTTGTGTGTTTTGAAGTCTATGTTAACTAGAGGTAGTTAATATAGTGGACAATAGGGCTATTGCTTTGAATCTTGTAAAAGAGGCGTTACAAGGGGGGTAGGATTAAGAGTTTCATCCTTTGTAATTATTGGAGTCTATACAGGTCATAATTTTCCCCTCCCTTGAGCAAAGAGATTTTCACATAAACATTTGTGTTTCTTACTTTAAGCATTTACTATTCTTCTTATTATTAATATAGTCAAAGGACCAGGTATCTTTGACTCGTGGTGGACTCATATAAATTAACATAGTATACCTTCTTTCTGACTCAAGACAACTTATTAAATGCTAATTTATGCAAATATGCCTCTTTAGGTCATCATTTAAAATTTGTCCCATTGTTTAGAAGTTAGGCAAAAATATAGCTTTTAAGACTGATAAAATATTATATTGTGGTTTAAAGTTTACAAATTTTTAGACTGTGGGAAGTGTCCAATATTATTGGCTTCTCCTTATCTTTATCATTATTGAGGAATGGGCCAATATTTGTCATCTACAATTGGCAAGAAGATTAGTAGGCAGTAGGCACCGACGATAAATATAATCAGCAAAGAAAACTATGATCATGTATATATATATATAAATATATATAGTTCGATATTAAATTACGTGAATCGACTCATCTAAATATTTAAGTTGTTAAAAAGCGCGTGTATAATAATTTAAATGTACAGGTACAGGGTACTGGACACATACAATGCAATGCAGTTGTAGCAAAGCATATAAAAGTCTAAATGCCCTTGAAATCATTTTGCTAATTATATTTGTTGCTTCAATTAGAATTACTACTTCATGACTTCAATATGGTTATTCAAATTTATATACAAAAATTTTCGAGTAATTTGTGATCTGCACTCTTAATGTATGATTATTTTTTTTTGACTTACACCTTATTCTATCATTTTTAATAATTAGCACCTAATCTTCTTATTTCTTTGCAAAAGGATTAAAAATCTCCCTTTTCAATTATTTACAAGAATAAAATAGGGAATTACATATAAAGAAAAATAAAAAAGTGATTTAAATAAAAAATAATAAAAGGAATATATAGTAATTAGTAAATGTCATTTGTCGTTTCTTTTCCATTAAAATAAAGAACAGTTATACATTTCTAGTACTTTTTTATGCTTTAGGTTGTGTTTGGTAGGAAGGAAAATGTTTTCCTACAAAATGTTTTCTTGGAAAACAAGTGGATTTCTAACTTGTTTTCCCATGTTTGGTTGCTTAGTAGAAAATATTTTCTTGAAAATATTTTTTAATGTTTGGGTGGTGAATAAAAAATATTTTAAAGAAAATATCTTTTATTTTTGGCTTGAGACTAAAAAATACTCTTTAGGAAAATAATTTCTTTCGATAATTGATCTAGGACCAGACCCCCACATCCAAACTAGGACAAGACAATCCGACCCAGAGATTTGACTCAGGATCTGATCCAGGAAAAAAAAATTCAAGAACAATTTTTTTTTTTAGAGAAAGTCGCGCGCGCGGGAGGAGGGTGGTAGGGGGTGGCATAAAACTGAAATTTTTAAAATTTGAAATATTTTTCAAAAAATAATTTCTTTTTTTTTATGGGGTGGTTTGGGTAGGGGTGGGGATGGGGGTGGGAGGGGGGGAGGTAGGCGTAAAAAATGATTTTTTTTTAAATTTGAAAGATTTCCCAAAAATGATTATTTTTTACGGAAATTGCCTGGGTGGGGGTGGGGCCGGGTAGGGATAGGGGTAGGGGTGGCGTAAAAATGAAAAAAGTTTTAAATTTGAAATATTTTCCAAAAATAATTTTTTGAAGGGGGGTGATAGGGGTAGGGGGTGGTAGGGATGAGGGTGGCGTAAAAAATGATTTTTTTTTCTAAATGTGAAAATATTTCCTAAATTTTATTTTTAAAAAAATAAAAATTGACGGGGTGGCGTGGAGGGGGGGGGGGGGCAAGGGGCAGGAGTGGAGTAAACATGAAAAAAAAAATTGAAATACTTTCCAAAAAACTTTTATGACGGGGTGGCCAGATTGAGGGGTGGGGAGGGGTGAGGTGTCACGCCCCAAAGCTGCCCCAAGGACGCGGACACGAGACCTAGGATCATGAGTGACCCCAAGCTAACCCTGTTGGCATATCATAAGCATACTGAATAAACTGAAGTAAGAAAATACTGTGCGGAAGCTAAATCATAAGATAAACTGAAATGCAATGATGGGGAATACCCATAACTATCTAAATATATATAAACACTGAGAGTTTAACAACAACTGAAAGGTCAAACTCAAATGCTAAAGTTGAAACTAACTATGTCTGAAATAAGCCTCTAACTAACTAGAAGTGCTGGGACATGCCCCAACTAAATCTAGCAAAACTGAAACTAAAGACTACAAGCAAAAGAAACATGTATGTCATCCTCGGAGAATGAGGACTCACCACTGATATTGATAAGCTGAAGATCGGGAACCGGTCTATGCGTGATCTGGAAGCTGAGAACCTGAACCTACATCACGAGAAGATGTAGCGCACAGTATGCATCAGTACTTGAAAGATACTGAGCATGCAGGATAGAATAAAGCTGAACAATAAACATAACTGAACCAAAGCATATATCTGCGCAATGATAAGAGATGAGCATGATACTATACTGAGAATACTGAACATGAACTAACTGAATGCAATGACCAAGTTTATAACATGCTGAGACTAAAATCTGACTGTAACTGATAACATGGTCAATGCAATAGAATCTGGCTGTAAAGGAGCTTCTAATAACCGACATAAAACCACATGAGCTAAATGTGGAGTCCGATGTATACGCCCCATCGAGAGGACCCAATATACCCTGCCAGAGGTATAGATGCATGACTGGTGTGATCACTAAAATGTAATGCCCAGAGATGGGACATATAAACCTACGGGGGCACGTAGTTCTGGGATTATTCGGATACGCTGAACCCTAGTCCACTCGGTCTAATCCTAATCCCAATTAGAATGTATATAAGCAATATTATGACTGAAATGTTGAAGTACTGGATAGCTCGATTACTAACATGCAAACTCTTAGAATGCAACAACTATACCTGATCATGTGACATTTGTAAACTGAATCATGTATATCTGAAACAACTGACCTAGCATGTGTAATTCATGAACTAAAAGAACTACATAGCTAGGGTTTTGAATATCATACAAGAAAAGCAACAATATGATAATCGGATCTGGATCAAACTAACAGCTAAAACCCAACAATTTCTAACATTCAAGAAACCCTGGGTCTAAGATAATATTAAAGGAATCAAGATTCTGACTGAAATATAGGGACCTAATGGGTGAAAGGAACCCACTAGTAAAATCCCACATACTTGGTAACGAATTTCACTGAGAAATATTTTGATTTCGAGGCTAGAACTGATGAAAACTCGATGCATTCTTGAACTAGGGCTGCTTGACTTTCTCCTCTATTTTGCTCTAAGTCTCGCTTGATTTTGGTGAATAATTGATTAGGGTAAGTTCTAATTAATTTACTAGGCTAAAACTGACCAAAACTATGTAGTTTAGGGGTCCAACGCATAAGGAAAATACCAAACGACCCCTGACTTAAAAGCTGATGAAGCCATCGACGGGATTGATCGACGGTCCATGGACTGACCCAAGGTCCGTCCTGTCAGTCCGTCGATCGACTTCAGAGAATGGGTTCTGGGAATCCTGAAGGTCTCGACCTACGAACGGATCAACGGTTCTTGGACTGATCCACGATCCGTCATGTCAATCAGTCGATCGACTTCAGAGACCAGTTTCGAGGGGGTCTTGAGGGTCTCGACCTACGGACTAATCGATGGTTTGTGGACTGATCCACGATCCATCCTGTCAGTCTGTCGATCAACTTCAGAGACCAGGTTCTGAGGCCTCGATCCATGGACCTTGACCACGATCTGTGGTCCAGCCGTGGGTCATGCCTTAGAATAGTTTTTGTCTGAGTTTCTGGGGAGGGTTGTAGATGGCCATCCACGGACCACCAGGACGGGCCATGGGTCACCCTACGGTCGGTGGATGGCAATCGTGGGTTGCACCTGCAACTTTTTGAAATTTGTTGGTTTGGTCTATTTTCGGATACGGGGTGTTACATTATCTCCCCCTTGGGAACATTCTTCCTCAAATGAAGTCTAAACTAGTTGGATAGGGAGGAGTTTCTGGGGAGGGTTGCAGGTGGCCATCCACAGACCACCAGGACGGGCCATGGGTCACCCTACGGTCCATGGATGGCAATTGTGGGTTGCACCTGCAACTTTTGGAAATTTGTTGGTTTGGTCTGTTTTCGGATACAGGGTGTTACATTATCTCCTCCTTGGAAACATTCGTCCTCAAATGAAGTCTAAACTAGTTGGATATGGAGGTATGAGCTGCAAACCATGCCACTAATTACTAGAAACCGATTTCTGACTAAACTATGTTCCAAAAACATGCAAATACGCTGAAAATGCAAGTATAACTGAAGGAACATGATACTAAGACTAAATTTGTGCATGAATGACTGAAAAATTGAAGAGGAACTATTACCTCAAGTTTGAATGGAATCGGAAAGAAAGAGATGAGGATACTTGGCCTTCATGGCTGCTTCTGCTTCCCAAGTAGCTCCATCTACGGACTGACTCCTCCACAAAACCTTAACTGAAGCCACTTCTTTGTTTCTCAACCTTCGAACCTGACGATCAAGGATTTCAACTGGTACCTCTTCATAAGTGAGACTATCTTTCACATCCACACTTTCTAAAGGTACAATAGATGTTGGATCACCCATACACTTCTTCAACAACGAAATGTGAAAAATCGGATGCACTGCTGCTAGTTCTGTTGGCAACTCTAACTCATAAGCTACTTTACCAACTATTTTTAAGATCTTGTATGTGCCTACATATCTCGGACTGAGCTTTCCTTTCTTTCCAAATCTCATCACCCCCTTCATAGGTGGCACTTTCAGGGAAACCCAATCATCAACTTAGAACTATAATTCCCTTATCCTTCCATCTGCATAGGACTTTTGGCGACCCTGGGTTGTCCTAAGTCTATCTCTAATGAGTTGCACTTTCTCCATAGCATCGTGAACTGAATCTGGCCCTATCAAGATTGTTTCACCTACTTCAAACCAACCAATTGGAGATCTACATCTACGCCCATACAAAGCCTCATAAGGGGCCATCTAAATGCTGGAATAGTAGCTATTATTGTAGGCGAACTCTATAAGAGGAAGGTGATTATCCCAACTACCCTTGAAATCGATCACACAATCCCTTAACATGTCCTCTAAGGTTTGAATGGTACGCTCTGCCTGACCATCCGTATGTGGATGAAATGTTGTGCTAGGATTAACCTGAGTACCAACACCTTTCTGAAATGAGTTCTAGAAATGAGAGGTAAATTGAGGACCTCTATCTGAAATGATAGACAAAGGAACCACATGCAACCTGACTATATCATTAATGTAAAGTTTGGCATAGTCCTCCACCGAATTTGTAGTCTTAACAACCAAAAAGCGCGTAAACTTAGTAACTCTGTCAACTATCACCCAAATGGAGTCACGTTGTCTGCGAGTACGAGGTAAACCTGTAATGAACTCCATGTTGATCACTTCCCAATTCCAAGTAGGAATGTTGATCTCTTGAGTCATACCTCCTAGTTTCTGATGTTCTACCTTCACTTCCTGGCAATTAGGGCACTTAGCCACAAAATCCGCTATAGCCTTTTTCATACCATTCCACCAAAATACTTCCCGCAGATCGTAGTACATCTTAGTGACGCCTGGATGAATAGAATATCTGGAATTATGGGCTTCTGCAGGGATCTGTTGTCTCAACTCACCCACCTTAGGAACACTTAAGCGACCTTGATAACAAAGCACACCATCTCCCCCTTGGGAGAAGACCTCAACTCTCTGTTGATGAACTGCACCCTTTAGTCGAAGCAATATCGGGTCACTGTCTTGCTTCTATTTAACCTCTGCTACCAATGAAGATTCTAACCCATTCTGAACCGTTACACCATCATCTGATATTCTCATAAGCCGAACTCCCAAACGAGCAAGCCTGTGAACATCTTTTGCTAGTTCATTTACTTCTTACCCAACATGTGCTACACTACCCATAGATAGTCTACTAAAGGCATCTGCTACTACATTGGCCTTACCAGGATGGTAATGCACACTCATATCATAATTCTTGAGGAACTCAAGCCATCTCCTCTGGCGAAGATTCAATTCTTTCTGGGTGAACACATACTGAAGGCTCTTATGGTCTGTGAACATCATACAAGTAATGTCTCCAAATCTTAAGTGCAAACACCACTGCTTCAAGCTTGAGGTCATGAGCCGGATAGTTCTTCTCATGCACCTTAAGTTGTCTAGAAGCATAAGCTATAACCTTACATCGCTGCATCAGTACACAAGCTAGGCCGACTCTGGATGCATCACAGTAGATCACATAACCGTCTGAACCCTTTGGTAGAGTCAAAGCAAGAGTTGTAGTCAACCTAGTTTTCAGTTCTGCGAAGCTTTTCTCACAATCATCTGACCACTAGAACTTAACCTTTTTATGAGTCAACTTAGTCAATGGAGAAGCTATGGATGAAAATCCTTCCACGAACCTTCTGTAGTAACATGCCAAACTCAAGAAACTTCTGATATCTGAAGGAGAGGTAGGTCTGGGCCATTATTTCACTGCTTCTATTTTCTGAGAATCCACTCGGATCCCTTTGCTAGACACAATATGCCCAAGAAAAGCAATTGATTGCAACCAAAACTCACATTTACTAAACTTAGTGAATAATTGGTGATCTTTGAGAGTTTGCAGGGCAACCCTCAAATGAGTTGCATGTTCTTCCTCATTCCTAGAGTAAATGAGGATATCATCAATAAAAACGATAATAAACAAGTCCAAATACTGCTTGAACACTCTGTTCATCAAATCCATGAAAGTTGCGGGAGCATTGGTTAGTCCAAATGGCATAACTACAAATTCATAATGACCATACCGAGTTCTGAAGGTTGTTTTCAGAATGTCACTATCTCTGACTCTGAGTTGATGATAACTGGATCTGAGGTCTATTTTTGAGAAATGACTAGCACCCTGAAGTTGGTCAAACAAGTCATCAATCCTGGGGATGGGATACTTATTCTTGATTGTGACTTTGTTCAACTCCCTATAGTCAATGCACATCCCGAGAGAACCATCTTTCTTCTTCACGAACAACACTGGTGCACCCCATGGGGAAATACTGGGTCTAATGAAGCCTTTATCTAGAAGGTCTTTCAACTGCTCTTTCAATTCCTTAAGCTCAACTGGAGCCATTTTGTAAGGAGGAATAGAAATAGGCTGGGTATTTAAAAGGGGATCAATTCCAAAGTTGATTTCCCTTTCAAGAAGAACTTCGGGAAGATCTTCTGTAAACACTTCTGGGAACTCATTAACTACAAGAACTGACTCAAGAGTTGGGGTTTCAAAGCTTGAATCCTTAACCCGAACTAGATGATAAAGATACCCCTTAGAGATCATCTTTTTGGCCTTAAGGTAAGAAATAAATTGACCCATAGGCGCTAAGTTACTACCCTTCAATTCTAAGATTGTTTCGTCTGGAAACTGAAAACGAACGATCCTAGTTCTACAATCGACTGAGGCATAACAGAAATGTAACCAATCCATGCCTAGAATAGCATCGAAGTCTACCATTTCTAAATCTACAAAATCTGCTAAGATAACTTTCTGATAGACTGTGATAGGGTAATTTCTGTATACCCGTCTAGCAATAACTGGGTCACCGACTGGAGTAGAGACTGAAAAGTGTTCTGAGAAAGTTTCTGCACTAACATTGAAGTTTACTGTTATATAGGGAGTTACAAAGGAAAAAGTAGCCCCTGGATCTAACAAAACATAAACATCTAAGTTAAAAACTCATAACATACCAGTAGACCACATCAGGAGTTCCTTCCTGATCCTGGCGAGCCTGAAGAGCATACCAGATGAGTTACGGTGCTGAGTCAAGCGACATTCTGCTGTTGCTGAAGTTGTGGACTGAGCCTTACCATTGTCGCCTCATTGACCCGTTTTAGCAAAAGGACAATCTCTCAACCTGTGACCAGACTGACACACCCAAAACATCGTTCATTTCCTGCAAGACACTCGCCCGAATGGTTCTTACCACACTTTGGATAAGTTGGGTAGGTTTTGGTGCCTGAAACACTCCCCTGAGACTTAGAGCCTGATACCCTACCTTTCTGATCCTGTCGAAACCTGGAAGATGGAACACTAGTTGATGAAGGTGTTGGAGTTGAAGACTTTGGCTGAAACTGCGAGCGATTTCCACCACCCGATTTTTGTTGAGAATACTCATAGTTGTCTATTCTAGCCTTCTTATTATCTTTAGCATGTTCCCTAAGTTTATCTCCTTCAACCTGCTGAGCATGAGTCATGAGCCTAGAGATGTTCATATTTTCCTGCAACATAGCATTTCTACATTCTGTTTTCACTAAGTCGGATACCCTATAAAGAAACTTGTTCATTTGAGCCTTGGAATCAGCAACCATGTGAAGAGCATACCTGGAGAGTTGGGTGAACTTGAGTCCGTACTCTTGGACTGTCATGTTACCTTGCCTCAAATTCATGAATTCCTCAGTGTCTCTCTTAAAACTCTTGGGAAGAATCTGTCCAAAAAAATTTCACTAAAACACTCCCAAGTGATAGGAGTTGCATATGTACCTCTGTTTTCTTTCTATTGCATAAATCATATGTGAGCTACATCCTTAAGTTGATAGGATGCTAACTCCACCCTATCATTTGTAGTCACTTGCATCACTCCGAAGATCTTCTTGACCTCATCTATGAAGTTTTGGGGATCCTCACCAACTTTCGACCCTATAAACTCTGGCGGATTCATCCTAACAAAGTCACGGACCCTAGCTACTGCTGATCCACCACTAGCATTTGCAGGAACTGGAACCTGCTGGTTGTTCTGGTTGATCACACTCTGAGCCAAAAGTTGAATAACGTTCCTTAACTCTGCATTCGAAACTTCCTGATCTAGGATTGGAGGAGTTGCATTAGCGTTGCGGGCATTCACATTCCTTCTGTAAGCTCTACGAGGAGGCATGATCTGAAAGCGCATAACATCGAGTTAGAAACGAGGAATTAGATCATACCTTACGCACGATAAGAATATCAAGAAAGTGAAGTTTTTTTTCCTAAAACACTTTGTAGCCTCCCTTTCATTAGATGTGGTGCACTTCACACCCATGAAAAGGACTCTACTTAGCGCGGCTTATCAGACATCCTAGGACTCTTAAACCTAATGCTCTGTTACCAAGTTTGTCACACCCCGAAGTTTCCCCAGGATGCAGACATGGGACCTAGGATCACGAGTGAACCCAAGATAACCCTGTTGGCATATCATAAGAATACTGAATAAACTGAAGTAACAAAATACTATGTGGAAGCTAAATCATAAGATAAACTGAAATGAAATGATGGGGAATACCCATAACTATCTAAATATATATATAAAACTTGAGAGTTTAAGAACAACTGAAAGGTTAAACTCAAATGCTAAAGCTGAAACTAACTATGTCTGAAATAAGAGTCTAACTGACTAGAAGTGTTAAATGACGTAGTTTAGGGGTCCAACGCATAAGGAAAAGACCAAACGACCCTTGACTTAAAAGTTGTTGAAGCCACCAACGGGATTGATCGACGGTCCGTCCTGTAGTCCGTCGATCGACTTCAGAGAATGGGTTCTGGGGTACCTGAAGGTCTTGACCTACGGATGGATCGGTGGTCCGTAGACTGATCCACAATCCGTCCGTCGATCGACTTCAAAGACCAAGTTCTGAGGGTCTTGACCTACGTACTGATCGACGATCCGAGGACTGATCTATGATCCGCCTTGTCAGTCCATCGATCGACTTTAGAGACCAGGTTCTGAGGCCTCGATTCACGGACTTGGACCACGGTTTGTGATCTGACCTACTGTCCGTGGGTCATGCCTTAGAATAGTTTTTGTTTGAGTTTCTGGGGAAGGTTGCAAGTGACCATCCACGGACCACCAGGACGAAACGTGGGTCACCCTACGGTTCGTGGGTGGCAACCGTGTGTTGCACCTGCAACTTCTAGAAATTTGTTGGTTTAGTTTGTTTTCAGATACTGGGTGTTACATGAGGGTGGCGTAAAAATGATTTTTAAAAAAATTTGAAATATTTTCCAAAATTAACTTTTATTATAAAAAAATTGACGGGGTGGCGGGAGAGGAGTTGGTGTGGGAGGGGGGGGGGTAGGGGTAGGGATGGCGTAAAAATGAAAAAAAATTAAATTTGAAATCTTTTTCAAAAAAAAAATTTAGACAGGGGTGGCGGGGGTTGGGGGTAGGTAGGGGTGAGGGTGGCGTAAAAAATGATTTTTTTTTAAAAAAAAATAGACGGGCTGGCATGGGTGGGATTGGCCTTGTTTGGTTGAGGGTGGCAGGGGGAGTGGCGTAAAAGTTAAAAATCATATATTTATAATATTTTTCAAAAGCAATATTAAAAAGAATTAAAGGATGAAGTAGAGTTTTGGAAAATGTTTTCCTTAATTTTGAAAGGAAAGTCATTTTCCTTAAATTTGAGGAAAATGAGTTGATTTGGAAAATATTTTCGAAACATTTAAGCCAACCAAACATGATAAAAATGGAAAATGTTTTCCTCCATACGAAACACACCCTTAGTCTCAACATTAATCTCTCTGGAGGGGACACCATTAATGTTTGAAGATAAATCTCTTTTATTTTGATCAAACAATTATTTCTTTCAACCAATTGGTATTTGTGGTGTTTAAGTTATTGCTGCAATTCCATCAACTCATTACACTTTTTTTTCTTCTGATTTATATAAGTTATTAAAATCAAATTCAGATTTTTTGTGGGCTCCTCTTTTTTCTTTCTTTTTTGTTGGATTTTTGTTTGTAAGTAGATGAAAGTGTTTGTTTTAATCTTTATTTTTATGGCTCTATACATGTATTAAGAAAGAATGACTAGAACAATCAATTATGTTATTGGTAGAGAGTAATTTAAGTATTAATTATTATATTTTATAATTCTAACAAATATACTAACTTGTTAATTTTTCTATTTTATCCTTGTAGACTAAAAAGATTACGTCGTGTAAATTTTTAAAAATAATAAAATATGATGTAAGTCACAAAAGAGGAGTCCGGAGCCTAAAGGGCAAAAAAAAATTGTCAAAAATTCCAAAATGGCACATCACTTTTTATTCTAACCAAAAGGGCAAAATCGCTGCGTCAGCAGCGATTTTCCTCTAACAAAATGACCAAATTTTTTATTTTTTTTAATTAAAAATCGCTGCCACAGCAGCGATTTTGTAAATTTTTTTTTTTTTTTAATTAAAAATCGCTGCTTTTTCTTTAAAAAAACTAAAACGGCACATCAAAAAAAAAAATTAACCAAAAGGGCTTCTGACAAAACAAAAATAAAAATCGCTGCATATTTTCTCAAAAAAAAAAAACTTTTTTTCTTCAAAATCGTTGCTATAGAGTGAATTTGGTTAAGAATTTAATATTCTTTTATTATTATTTATGATATATAATTCAATTTTTCTCATGCTTCAACAAATTTATTGAGTATAATGTCGTCTTGTTTATCATTTTTATATTATTAATAAGTAATAATAGGCATGAAAATAATAGCACTCGGCATGAAAAACGCTGCTCCTGCAGCAATGTGTAAGGAAAAAAAAAATTATGATTTAAAATCGCTGCCACAACAAAAGAATTTTTTTTTTACAATGGCAGATTTTTAATAATAATAATAAAAAAAATTAACAAAATCGCTGCTACAGCAACGATTTTTAATAAAAAATATATATTTTTTTTTTTACAAAATCGCTGCTGTGACAGCGATTTTTAATTAAAAAAAAGGAAAAAAAAATTTTAGACAAAATCGCTGCCGTCAGAGGAAAATCGCTGCTGACGCAGCGAGTTTGCCTGTTTGGTTAGAAAAAAAAGTGATGTGCCCTTTTGAAATTTTTAACAAATTTTTTTGCCCTTTAGGCTCCGGACTCCACAAAAGAAAGCATACATTAGGGGTGCGAATCGTAAATCCCATTTCGATGATTATGATCATGCCTTCCGTTAAATGGTGTACTATGTAATAGTATTGGAACTCCTAAACATTATGTATTTGGTTAATGACATCCTCATATTATTAACGATATATGGTAAAATGAATAGGATCTCTTCATTTATAATTAATGAGTCCTTGTGGAAATGGAGAAATTTTTGGTAGGAAGAACTGATGATCGACTCTACATGCTTAGAAAAAAAAACAAGTGCATTAGTTCCCAAATTTAAGGGCACCCATTTTCTTTAGCAATAATAAGTTATAGGTATTTTCTTTAAAAAATATTGAATATTATTTGTAGAAAATGTGAACTTTTCAAAAGAATTATTAGAAGAAGTTTGTCACATTTAGAATACTATGTCTTAAAAAAAATTAATTGAACCGGCTATAATAAACTTCATAAAAATAAATGATAAAGCTTAAGGCCTCCATTTGATTTCGGCTTTAGGCTACAAATATACTTGAGCCGGCCAACTTTTCCTTTAATGGATCGGGCCCTACGCGGTAGATTCAAAATAGTCAAGTAAGTGAATACAGAATATCAAATAATTAAATTACTAATAATATACCATTATCCTCTTTATGACTCGAGATAACTTATTAAAGGTTGATTTATGCAAATATTTCTTTTTAGGCCATTATTTAGAATTTTTCCCATTGTTTAGTAGTTGTGCAAATATAGCTCTTTCAGATTTGATAAAACATCAAATAATCATTTAACATTTTACAAAAAAAATTACTGTTGGAGTAATGTTTGCTCATAACATTTTCATCAATTTGCTCAAAATGCATCTTTAAACCATTATCTAAATTAAAAAAAAAAGATCATTTACTAAACAGTTATCGCAGAAACGGATAACCAGCCAAAATTTCTGGTGATTAATTAATACACAGCTCCAATGTATTGCAACTGTCTTATCTAACATCCTTATCATTATTATTAAGAAATGGGGCCATAACTAAATATTTCTCTTGAATTTTGGCATTTTTGCATTTGCCACTTGGTTCCATAGTAAGGCAAGATTAGTAGCCACCGACAATAAATGATGTAGACATGTCATCATACTCGTGTTGGATCCTTTAAAAGTGTACTATTTGGAATTTGAAGGATTCAACACGCACTATTATTGAAGTGTCCGAGCGACATAAGTCGAGAGTACATAACTTAATGCAAGTGTTTACAATATACTTTTGCACCTAGACAGATCCATATACAAATATATACCAGTAATAACAAAGAACCTAAGTTTAAACAGTGATCAATCCAAGAGCTAGCTGCATTCAAGGGCAGCAGCCCGGGCAACGAATTAATCCATTTTCGTTGCAACGTGGACACCTCATCGACTTCCCTTCCTCCTCTTGGAACAATTTCTGGCTTCCATTGCAACTAGGACATGGTACAAACCTCACCTCACCACAACTTTCACAAGTGAATCCATCATTCATAACCGCGAACCCTTCTAAAAGCTTAGCCAATTCTCCGGTATCATGAAGTTGTGTAATCTCTTCTAAACCACCAATGTACTTCCCTCTTATAAACACCCGAGGCAAGCTTAGTGTTTTACCTTGTAACACATCTTGTAACTCTTTTCTATACGATGAATCCATAGAGATATCTCTTTCGTCTACACATACACGAACCCCTTTGAAGATCATACGCAGGGAACAACAATCTTCATAAGTCTTCCTGATTCCCCTCAGACTAGTAAAATACACAACAACCTTATCTTCAGTACCTTTTAAGTAGATGTGATCAGTATTACGCGAAAATGAGCTCAAACAACTTGAACTATCATCCTGATCATGCTTATATTGTTTGGAAGAGTACAATGCTTTTCTATAACTTAAAGCTACATTAGGATCCATTTTCGCCAACAATGATTCCTCAGACAAATGCTTCCATAATGGCTTCGTACTCGGGTGCTCATTAGACTTCACCAATTCTTTCTGAATATCATATACAGGGGACGGAACCATACGAAAATCTATGTCATCAAGGCCTTCCATTAGCTCCCAAGTGTTGATTGTTGCATCAGGAGATAAAGGGTCATCCTCAGATGTGGTGAGGTTGTCTAGAACTCGATGATCAAGCGATCCATAGGTAGAGGAAGTGAGTGAAACTAAGTGATTGGTGTCCCCTTTACAAAGAGGTGGATGGTGAATTAGAGGTGTCGGTAGGAAGAGTGTTGTTGAAACTGGAGCTGAATGTGAGTTTGATACATTTCTGGTAGCAAAGTCATGATAGGAACGAGAAACGGAGCAACCCATTAATTGAAACACCAAAAAGATTGAATCTTTATGCAAATACACCAAGAAAAAGTGAAGCATAGTATAGGGAAGAAAAGTGAAAATAATGGAAGTGAGAAGAGCTGGTTTATATAAATTGGGAAAATAAAAGAGTGATAGCCTACCACTTGTGCTGTGAATACTTCATTAGGAAAATATGTTATGGATGAATAGGATCCCTCCACCTGAGGTCTCGGGTTCAAACTCTGGATATATGAAAAAACTCTACACATGATGAAAAAACAAAAAATAAATGCTAGACAATGATCAAGATTATAGGCAAATATTCGAGGTACATAGAAGTACACAATTAACTTCTTGAATAAATCATTACAATACCCCCTTTTTATCAACTAGAAGCAAACAACATTATTTTTCATCTACGTTGCTTGGACTGCACTAATTTTAGAGGATCCAATAGTCCCCTGTCGACATTTTTTAAGAGTCCGAGCAAAACATAGTTTTTCACAAAGATTATAACCAAATTAACAAGCAATTTCAAGAGACGGGTAATCAGTGTAACCAACTACAGGATCAGTCTTATAGAAAGTGCTCCTATCATGTTTGTTCAACGGTGCATTCGCTTCAAAACGTTTAGGCAAATCAGGATTTGCCAAAAACAAACGTCCAAATGAAACCAAATCAGCATAACTTTCAGTAATTGCTTCATCTCCATCAGTTTTATTGTATCCACCAGAAGCAATAAGTGTCCCTTCAAATGCACACCTTATTGATTTAAGGCAACGAGGTTCGTCCTTTGGCTCAAACACATGTAAATATAAAACTCCAAGCTTAGTGAGTTCACTAGCCAAATAAGTCGATAGAAATTCTGGGTTCGAGTCTTTTTTCCCATACACTTCAGAAAATAGAGAGAGTTTTACACCAACTCTGTCTGCTCCAATTTCTTCCACAACTGCTCCTATAATTTCGAGAGCAAGTCTACAACGGTTCTCAATGCTTCCACCATATTCATCGGTTCTGTCGTTGACTTGATCATTCAAGAACTGATCGATTATGTAGCTGTTTGCAGAGTTGATCTCCACTCCATCAAATCCTTCATTTTGAGGAACAACAACATGTCATCAAGTAAAAGTTGTGCAATGTGGTAAAGTTGTGTTAAATTAATAGATAAGTTATTACCAGCTTCAATGGCATTGCGGGCTGCAATTCTAAAATCGTTGACAATGAGAGGGAGTTCATTAGCTTTTAGTTGCTTTGGTGTTGGTTTGAAGTACTCACCATCGTCAGGTACTACACATCGTAAAGAACAAAATACAAGAGCATGCATTATTGCTATTCCATTAGTAAGATATATCAAAAGAATGGATCATGAACTTAACTCAATCACAAAAATAAGCTCAAGAACTGAAAATGGTTCAACATTAGCTCATTAAGACAGAACCATAAAAGCTAGCTAGCTCGAGAGACAAGGATTGCTTAAGTCCATATAAAGAGACTAGGCCTAATTACCATCAGCGCAAACATGAGAATCTAGCTAGCATTATATTAAATACATTACCTGCTTTCCAAAACATTATGAAATTGTTGAGAGTTGAATTGGATAGTCGCCCTGGATGCCATAGCTGACAAAAAAAGACACCGCCTTTGCCATGAACAGAGTCAACAATGGGCTTCCATGCCTCTGTTTGATCTTTAGTCCAAATTCCAGGCATATTTGGAGACCTTCAAATACAACAATAACTAAAAAAATAAATCTCATATATACTAACAATTATGAATCATCATCAGTACGCAATTCAGGTCGATTAGAAGGTGTAAGACTAGCTACAATTGAATATTGAAAGTATGAAAAAACATATTGTAATGTATTTACCAGAAAATAGATGGTTATTGTAATACCCCAGATATTTTAAGTTCAGAACATGCAAATTTCCAGAAAAATCTGATTTTTACAGACCACATCTACAAGCCATAAAAGGAACCACGGAACATAGATGAGGCATGTAGATCAGGTTCAGAGTTAGTGAAATTCTTCCGACTTTTACTAATGGTGTTTACGGCTCGTGGAATGGACCATGGACCGTAGATAGTGTCCGTAGAATGAGTTCAGAGACAGTTGGCATTCAGCCAGATTTCTACGAGTTCCGTTGACGGGTCGTAGATTGACTCATAGATCAAAGTACTGAGACTTGACTATTAGCCTGATTTACACGGACCATGTCTACAGCCGTCAAATAATAGATATCATATAGTAAAAAAGAGAGAGAGAGAGATATTACCCATTGGAAATGTCAGAGGCACTAGTTGATTCAGAAATGATAAAGCCCCCCTTAGTAGCTCTTTGAGCATAATATTCAATAGCATGTGGCTGTGGAGTATTATTGTATGATCTGTTCCTTGTCATTGGAGGCATCACTACTCTGAAAATAAAATACAATTTCTTAGTCACACAAAAACAAAGCACTTTCTAGTAACACAATTCACAAATTTACATTTACACAGTACCTATGAGAGAGCTCAAAACTTCCCATTTTGTAAGGAGTAAGGAGAGGAACTGGGCTGGACTTTGCTGCCATCTCACTCTCAATGAACTTTTTTTTCTTGTTAGCTTCACTAAAAACCACTAGCAAATATCAAAATTTATACACAAGTTTGGTCAATATTTAAATGTCTACTCTCACTAAAATATTATGCTAACCACTAACAACTTGTATGAAAACTATTCAGAATAGGTGACCTAATTAAGAATATAAAAGTGCTTGATTAATTTTTAAGTGCCTTTTACCATTTCAAGTGGATGGAAAAATCAAGGGCATAACATATAAATATGTTCTTTATTTGGCTTTAGCTGACATCTAAGTCCTCTAATTTTGGGTATGTACAAGTAGACACTTAAAATTGTCTAAATTGAACAAGTAGACGCACTTGTCCAGCGTGGCATATTATATGTAGAATGTCATGCGTAAGACATAAAATTGTCATGTAGGACACCACGTAAGACGAATATGGCTATTTGTTCTATTTTATACAAGTTTGAGTGTCTACTTGTGCACACCCAAACTTGGAAGACATAGATGCAAGTTGAAGCCAAGTTGAAGGGCACATTTATGTTTGACATAATACATAAATGTGCCCTTTAACTTTGCCTCGTTTTACATATATGTCATTTAACTTTGGGTGTGCATAAGTAGACACTTAAATTTGTATAAAGTTGAACAAGTAGACACATGAGTCCTACGTGGCATAGGATGTCACATAGAAATCAAATTGTCATGTAGGATGCCACGTAAGACGTGTCTCATGTCTATTTATTCAACTTTATATAAGTTTAAGTGTCGAGTGCACACCCAAAGTTGGAGAACAAAAATATGAGTTGAGGCAAAGTTAAAGGACATATCTATGTATTATGCCTTTATGTTTTATGCCAAAAATCAAAGCTTAAAAAAGCGAAAGTGCTCTACCTACCTAGGGGTCTGCAAAAATCAAACCGACCAATATACCGGACCAATAAAAATGTTATTAATTGGTTTATTGCTATTGGTTATTGGGTTAACGGATTTTTGATGGTTTTATAAAAAAATGTGTTAATGGATTATCGGTTAGGTTTTGACTTTTTAATATTGGGTTATTGGGTAAATCGATAACTCATTAAGACGGTAGTGATTTGCTACTTTACCCCTACATAAATATTAAAACCAGTACCTTAGTGGTTATTACCTTTGATTTTTAGCCTTCAATTCACATTGTTGGCCTAGTTCTTTTATTTGTGTTAGACATGTATAGTTCTTTTCATGCTAGTTACTACTATTTTTATTTTATGTGCATTATGTGAAGTTACATTACCATCCCATTGCGTTAAATTATTGGAGAAGTTATATATTTGTTTGATGAGCATTTTTTATTGGTTAAACCAAAAACTGAATCATTAAGGATCAAAAATCGATACATCAAAAATTGAAAAAAATATTTTATTGATTTGGTTATTGGTTAGCATATTTAAAAATCGACAACCGATAAAACAAATTGATAATATATAGAACCGACCGATGCACACCACTATACCTACCCTCTCGATGTCTTGGAAGGTATAAAAGGGAACTCAACTTGAACTATGCATTCCAAGAAAAGTTTTTTTCCGACAACTTATATAGGAACTTTCCAACAGATGAGTTGTTGCTTCCACAGGCCACAATTCATCCTTGCAAGCACGAAATCCTTAGTTTTGCTCCGATCACACAGTTCGGTGTATTCTTATGGCTAAACTCGAGAGAGGTTATACCGACTCATTATTTCAGGTCAGAAGGATTAAGAAATAGCAATGTATGAGCTGAGCTCAATTCTTTATAATAATAAAAAGACTTACAATTAAAAATATTGGCTGTCCAACAAAGCATGTGTCCAAAGTCCAAGCTAGTTATCTTGCAGATGAAATATATAATGCAAGTTGAAACTTTAATAAGATAATTGGTCTTTGCCCACGCAATTTAACATGCATGAGGGGCGGCTGATTATATAAATTTAAGAAAGAAATTAAGATATTTAATCAATAAAGCTATTCCATGAAACCACATTCATTGAAAAACATAGATGTTGGCTGGTCAAATAAGATGGGTGGGCTGATTGACATTTTCAATTCAAATTTTGAAAAATATTTGCTCATGTTCTCAAATATTTAAATTAATCATATGATATATATCATGTAATTATACAGATCAGCTTAAATTTGAACAAATCTGAAGTTTTACAATTTATTGAGGCTAATGTGTAGAAGAGTTGATTCTATAGTTATACGGTGGGATGGACTAGAGGTCTCGGATTTGAGTTTTTGGTATGTGAATAATCTTGTAAGGGAGTAATCTCCCGATAATGAGCCTAATGCATCTCCAGATTAGTTGAAGCCCTAATTAGTGTTATCAAAAGCACGTTTTAAGCACGCTTAAGCCCTGAAGCGAGGCTAGCGCTTCACCTCGCTTAATGTGCGCTTCAATGTCATCATCAAGGTTATAAGACATACTTTTCCTTGCCGACGAACTTCTTAGGTAGAGATGACACTAAGTAATTTATATTTTCACTTTATCGTGATTATTTTTTTATTTTTTTTCATTTATTTGTCATTCATGCTTATAAATTAGTGTTGGGTGAAACATATATATTTGTATTTTGTCAGCCTTTATACTTTTTTCTTCATTAAAGCTCACACTTTATTTGCACTTTGGGCTTAAAGCCTCAACGAACCTTAGAGTTTCTTTGGGCTTTTTGCTTCTGATAACATTGGCTCCAATATGGATACCAAACACCGCATGAGAAATCGAAAAAATACATGACAATGGTCTAGAATATTAAGGGATGGCAATGGGCGGGGCGGGTTGAGCTTAACCTGCAAAATTTTTAACCCACCCCGCATAACTACCTTTTTCATTTTCAACTCACCTCACTCCGCCCCACATAGACCCCCCTCCCCCCCCCCCCCCGCATAATTTTTTTAATATTTTCTTTTCCTAGTTGACTTTGATACTAAAAATAAAAATTCATAAAAATAAATTATTTTTCATTAAGTTATATTAATTTAATAGATAATAACTTTAAACTGTTATAAATCCATTGAACTAATTAAGTGGATTGTCCATTGAGTTTATCCATAAACTTATACTTATCATCTATGTGTATTCCCTAGGTTCTATGAACCTTTTTGGATAAGAATGTATCTATTTATTACGACACTTAATATGGTGACTTTTGGAGTGATTTCTCAAGCTATAAATAAGGTTCATTTGAATAAGATGACCTCTACATTCTACTCCCCATATATATATATATATATATATATATATATATATATATCTTTTGTCTATATTGTTATTTGTAGTATACTACTTATATTTTACAACACGTTATCAGCACGAGACTCTAGTCAATTGAGATTGAGTTTTAGTTTTTCTTTAGCTCATGTTTTGGTTGATCTCGTTATCAGAATCAAGAAGGAAAAATGATAACTACTGGAATCAAGGTATAATATGCATAAAATCAGGTATGTATTTTCTAGAATCTTTTTATGATTTAGAATATAATAGTGTTCGGTCACTAACATTTACCAGGAACCAAAGGCATATACTACTACTAGTTGAATATGACATGCTCCACAAAATTCCTTAAATAGAAGAAGGTAAAAAGTTTTAGTAGCATGAGTTTGCATATTATTTTGATTATTTTGAAATACTCAAAGGGTGAGTCATATTGTACCTTGGTCTATTATACGGTTGATTAAGGGTAAGACGGTGGATTCAAGTCCCATCACACCAAAAGGGCAAAACACCATGTTAAAGTCTAGATGCACCATAATGAAAAATGTTTGAGGGTAAGTGATGAGTCCACAAATTGGACTCATTTAGGGATTTATTTTAATAGAAACAGTGTCCTCAAATGCTTATTTATTCTAAATATCTGATGAAAACACTTAAGTTTCATGTATTTGAAGTTTTAGTGGAAGCATGGACACTTAGGCGCAACAAGTAACAAAAAGGCTGAAAAGAACAAAGAAGCTGAATCTTGAGCATCACCAAGCACGCTTGGCGATTCGCCGAAGGGACGCACTCCGCCCTTTGTTCCAGTTAAGGTTGGGCACCGGACCGGAATGGGACCACCGGACCGGAACGAACCGGTACCGGACCGGAACGGGACGGTTTGACCGGGTTGTTGACCGGTACCGGGATGAACCGGACCGGAACTACCGGGATGGAGTCTCGGTTCCGTCCCATCCCACTATATACCGGGATAGAATCGGGACGGACCGGAATGGAACGGGATGGGATAAACGGGACGGCACATATAGCTATTTTAAAAAATAATTATTTTTTTTGAGTTATTTTAAATTACGAAAATTCGAATGTTTTTTTTATTTTTCTAAGTTATATTAGTTTATAGTAATTAAGTTTTAAAATTTATAATAATTTTACTTAAGTTTATTTTAAAGATTTTTTTTAAATTTTTACGTATATAAGTTTGTAAGTTAAGTTTAATAAAGTTTTTTTTTTTTAGTTTTTGAGCTTATGTAGTTATGTTATAAGTTTTAAAGATTTGAATCTTTTGAAGTTTATAAGTTATTAAGTTATACTTATAACTTGTGAGTTAAATAACTTAAGTTTGTAATTTTAAAAAAATTAAATAAACATAAAAGAAATGCTAATAAAAGTAAATAATGACAAAACTATTATTTTTTATTTTAATTAAAAATGATTTACCGGGACCGGACCGGACCGGACCGGTACCGGACCGGACCGGAACGGAACCGAAATGAACCGGGATGAACCGGTACCGGTATACCGGTACCAAATCATGGTACCGTTCCGTTCCGTGTACCGGTTCAATGTATCCCATCCCGTCCCGAATACTACCGGACCGGAACGGACCGGAATGGTACCGGAACGGACCGGAATGGTACCGGTACAACCCGTTCCGGTGCCCAGCCTTAGTTCCAGTATGCTGAGCCCTGAAGGAAAGGATCAAGCCGGCGAAAAAGGGAGCAGTCGGCGCATCGCAAAGCAGTTCCGCGAAGCAGTACTATGTCTCCCAATGACACAGAGCACAACGATGTTGAAGGTTGATGCAAGATGGCGACGAACTACACCAAAGGGTGAATCGGCGATTCCGACTAACCTCGTCGAGCAATCCGCCAGCACTATTTTCTGAAGTCTATAAATACTAAACTCTTTATTAATTTTTAGAGGAGAGTCGAACAATTATTATAATTCCCATATAAAATAGTACTTTTTGCTCTAAGTGGGAGGGTTTTAGAAACTTTAAGAAGAAGAGGATTTCATATTCTAGGTTTGGAGTTAGGTCTCTTGGATTCTTCATTCTTGGCCTGTAACAAGACTTAAATCTTCACACCCATTTGAATGAAAACTCATTTAGGTATAAATTTCTATCTCTTGATGTGTGGCTAAAGACCCCCATTCTTGGGGTGTGATTTAGCAAATATGTGTTGATATTATTGTTGGGTCTTTTTTGCTGATAAGTTACATGTATTTTAATGGTGATTTCACCTAGTGGTTTTGGTTTAATTTAATGGGTTTGTAGTTGCAAATACAAAACCACTCATGTGTTTTCGGCTTGCTTGAGAGAGAGGTCGCAAAACCAAGACCGCTAGACTGATGGCCTAAGGAGTGGGTCGACATGAGGTTCAACCCGAAAGGGTGAGCCCTAGTCCCATATCCTAACACTCAGCTCGAGAGAGTGAGTGGGGTAAGGCGTAGGCTGGCCTTCATGCGGCAAATGGGTGTACGAGAGGAACCCATTCGAAATGGGGTAAGTTACCCGAGAGGGAACTTATTTCCATCTAAAGCTTAGCCTAGTCACTATTAACTTACAAATTTCCTATCGAAAGCATGTACTCAGTGATTTATATCAATTTATATTGCGGTCACACCCCATGAACTTCTCCCCATACTTGATCTCCCCTTTAAATTTTGTTGTTTTTATTACACTTGTGCCAAAACCCCCATTTGTTAATTGACACTTTTGTGTCACCCCCTTGATTTACTATGTTTTTAATCGTTAATATCTTTAGCTACTACTAGTTAGAACTAAATTTTATTTTTCTATAAATTCTCAAAACCACTCATTTGGGACACGACCCCAACCCTTGGTTGGGTTACTATATTATCGACGATCGTAGACACTCGTACCGTAGGTTAGTGTCGTTGGTCACGATAAGCATCAAAATGGTGCCGCTGCCTAGGAGTGGTGTTATTTGAGAATTTTTAGATTAGTAGAATTCTTGTTCTTCTTAGTAGTAGTCCACTTACCTAATTTTTAGTTTTGTTTTGTTTACTGTGTAAATATTTCAGAAAGCATGAGTGTTAATGGTAGCAACGGTAGCCAGGTAGGCCACCAAGATGACATCGGCAACCTCAAAGATGTCCAAGAGCCCAATATCAATGATCCACATCTTATGGGAGGTGTTGGAGCTATCTGTCTACCTCTAGCAGAGGGCAATGCGATATTCCATATAACAATCACCATGGCGCAACTTTTGCAACTATAGGGACTTTTCAGCGGATTAGTTCATGAGGACCCACACGAACATCTTCAAAACTTCGTAGATGTGTGTGGACTATTCTCATTCAAAAATATCCCTCAGGAATCAGTTCAATTGAGGCTATTTCCTTTTTCATTGATGGGTGAGGCATGCAAGTGGCTGGCTGAGTTTCCACGTAACTCAATCACTTCGTAGGAGGAGTTGGTTACCACATTTAATGTGCGATTTTTCCCTCCCTCGAAGATGATGACTATTTGGGATATCATCCAAAGCTTCAAGCGTCTGAATGGAGAACCTCTGCACGAAACTTGGCTCCGATTTAAAAAACCGGTGCTACAATGTCCAATCCATGGTCTACATGATAATGTGCTCCTTCAATACTTCTACCAGAGTCTAGACTCGGTAAACAAAGGTGTAGATGACCAACTCTCACCCGGAGGATTAATGCAGCAACCATATGCAGTAGCAGCTCAACTTCTCGATGGCATGACAACCATCAACAGGGTGTGGTACACCCGCGAAGACCAAGTCTCACTGGTCACATTTCAGCTATCTAAGGAGTAGGTTGAAACAGACAATAAGAGAGACCAAAACATGGCCAAGCTCATGACGCAGCTTGACATTTTATCCAAAAATGTCATGGGGCTGGTGCCCGTGGTGTCAATGTTGTGGGAGTCGGGGGTGCGAATCCTGAGGAAATGAAGTTTGAAGCCATGTATGACGAAGAAGTAAATTCTCTAGCTAACCAAGGCGGGAGCTATCGTTCAAACTACCCAAGGCAGGGTGGTAACCAAGGATAGGTTAAAGATGACGGCTGAAAGGATCAAGATCGTGAATGGAGGGATCGTAATCCAATTGGAAGGATGGGGAGAAGGATAGATATGTGCCTCCCCACGAGCGTTAGAAGCCTAAGGATTCGGAAAGTGGTAGGTCCAAGGATATGCTCTCGTGTATCCTAAACAAAGTTGAAAGGTCAGACAAATTGTTGAAAGGCATGAAAGAAGACGTGTCTACCCTCAGCTAGACTGTCACCTCTCATTCAATTTCAATCAAGCAGTTAGAGACCCAAATGGGTCATATCTCGTCTCATCTCAATCTGAGACAACAAGGGGGTTTGCCTAGTGATATTATGGCTAACCCCAAGAATGAGGTTTGAAGTTGGACTTGTGTCGTGCCACGAAGTTAACTAAGGCGTTGTTTGGGAGGCAACCCAAATCCCTTTATTGCTTTGTTTTATTTTGATAAAATAATGGTGTGTTTATGGCGCAGGTGAAAGCGTGGAAGTTGAATGAGAAACGCAGATTGGCAAATGAAAGATCCATTCTACGAATCGCCAAATGGTTCGGCGACCATGACGCACTCCGTCATTTGATCCAACCCAGTTTGGGTTTGGATCTGTAAAACTCGGCGAGACAAGTGAACACTCTGTGAATCGCCAAGAGGGTCGGCAATCGGAATTAATGTCACCGAATGAACAAGAACTGGACGGTCTTTCCGAAAAATGTGTAAAAAACTCAAACTTCATTCTTTTTCCATCACTTTTTCACTTTCCCAAACTCACACATGCACTCTAGTTTTATTATTTCTTGCACTTTCGGAGTATTTTAGTTAGTTGAATTGTGCACGGATTTGGATCGCGTTGTTGCCTAGCATGTCAGTACAATTTAATCCAGCACCAAAGGTTGGTAATCGAACCCTTTAGTTATTTTATAAAAAATTGTACTCATTTGCTTAATGATTAATAGTATAAAATTGATGTTGAGTCTTTGAGTTACTGGGATTGCATGTATTATTGATTATGATTCAGTAGTTGTCGCGTGATTTGAGGGACTCCTATTCAACTGTGCTTTGAGTTGGATTTTTACCTGGGGAAAATGTGAAACTTCTATGGATCTTTGTTGAAATTGTGTTATTTAAGCCTGAAATTGCATTATCTGGGTTGCAGGGTGAAATTTGAGAGAAATGGGTTGAAAATAAACACGTTTAGCTGTTCGGCGAAATGAAAAAAACTCACCGAATTGCTCGGCGTTTCGCTTAATGTCCTCATTTCGCCTTTGACTAGATGTTATAAGTATTGATTGATCTGTGGCTTTAGACGGTCAGTCTAAATCGCAAGTCGCACTCGACAACTCGCCGAACGAACCGTTTGTTCACCTTTTGTCTCCGCCCTTATATCATTCGTACATCATTTTTAGCGAATAGCCTAGCTAGATAAGCACTTCGCCAACTAGTTTGGCGAAGCAATTCTGCACTTAGAACCCTCCTTTCTCCTATTTAAATGACTGTCTAACTTGTATTCGAAGTCTTTGCCGAAATGACTAGACCAAAAGTCGCAAGGAGAAATGAACCACCCCGAAACTTAAGAGCACGCGAGGTTAAAGAAGATGAAAAACAAGTAGAGCTAGCCAGACAAAGGAAATATACCAAGGAAGCTAGGACCAAAAGGAGGATTCCTATTGATCCCACCATTCCTCCGTGGAGATGCGGATTCTACACAGCCATAGATTCATTTTTGGCCACTCATGACGTGGATAGAATGGGTGATGCTAACATCGCTGCAGAAACTATGGCAAATGAAAACAATGCAAACTAGAATGGAAACACTTCGGGAGCTATTATTTTACATCAAGTTGATGCATCAAACACCAATGCACATGCAGATGAAGCGAATGCATAAACAGGATCCCCCTCCCCCCTTAACTCCCTCTCTGTTTTTCTTTGATTGACTTGTTGGCTATTTTTGTTATTTGCATTTGAGGACAAATACCTTCTAATTGTGGTGGGGTGAGGCCCACACCTTTTGTGTTGATAGATATGTTTTGTGTTCATATTTGGGTTGTTCTATTTTAAATTATGTTAAATACTGCTTTTCTGTGGATGCTTGAGCTTGAAGGCATCTTTTATTTTTAATTATAAAATGATTTTGACCCCTTCTGAAAAAAAATTGAATTTTTCTCACATTTTTTCCACCCCTCGTGAGTTGAATGTGGCTGTTCTTTTGCAAAAATTGAGTCTCAATTTCGATGAATACCGATGACTTGAATAGTGCTCTCAATTGAACGAACATGAATGTACGGCTACGATGAGACCAAATGAAGTTGCATAGACAATATGTGAACTCTTTGCATCGCGTTGTGATTAGCCATTTATCGAATTGATTCTTTTTTAATGACCGTTGCACACTAGCGAAAGTGTGTGGTCTTGTTTGACTTAAGTGTCGATGCCTTGTATGATACTTTGAACCTTGCATGAATAAACATAGAATTTACCCCGTTAGTCTGATTGATTTAGTAAGGTGTGCTCTTGAAATGATCTTAGGCAACTTTTGAAGTGTGTGAGACAAATTTGACATATACCTCTTTTGTGGCCTACCCGTGAGCGTGTGAAACTCTCTTGAACACCCTTTGAGACTTACATTTCTTTGGAAGAACCTTGATGAGCCTTAGACCTTACTTGAGCCACTACTTATAATCCTCTTGATTTGTGGTTTAGCGAATAGTCAACTTAGGCCAAAAGCCTAAGTTGGGGGTGTGGTGAAAAGGAAAAGGAGAAGTCAAGAAGTGCAAGAAAAGTCTCCCTTAACCCATGGTGTTGCATAATAATGGAACCCCTTAAAAAAAAGGGTTGTGGAATAAAGTACAAGAGAAATCGGGTTTCCAAGCAATCAATGGAGGTGAATAAAAAGATGACTTAGAAGCACTAGAAAAAGAATTGATAGAGGAAAAGAAGGGAATGCCTTGAGAATACGACATCTCACAAGGAAAAAGTCACTGAGCCTAAATGACCATACATTTGCACTCATCCCCATTACAAGCCTTAGAAAGACCTTTTTGATCTTGAGTAAGCCAAACCGAAGATCGATCAAAAAATAAGGGCAAGCCTATGGGTGAAAACATGCATTGTGTTCCTCTTTTGAGTGTGAGCGTTGCATCTGATTCCTGATCTTGAATTGATTAACCTTTGTGTGTGAATATGGAATCATTCTTTATGTGAGGGCATTTAGATACTTTTTGTTGAGTTTGAACTTGCACAAGTAGCAAGTATTGCGAGCATGAAAATCTTTGGTAATGGTGTGTCGCAACTTGAATCTTTGAGTACACAATTGATCCTTGCATAAGTAAATTGAGTCTTGTTGTGTGCATTCATGATTGAGGCTTGTGTAGCACTGTTTGAGACACCCTTTTTGAACGGTTGAACTTGAGTTTGCTTGAGGACAAGCAAAAGTTTAAGTTGGGGTGTTGATGAGTACACAAATTGGACTCATTTAGGGCTTTATTTTAATAGAAATAGTGTCCTCAAATTCTTATTTATTCTAAATATCTGATGAAAACACTTAGGTTTCAGGTATTTGAAGTTTTAGTGGAAGCATGGACACTCAGGCGCAAAAAGGAACAAAAAGGCCGAAAAAATGAAGAAGTTGAAGCCTGAGCATTGCCAAGCACGCTCGGCGATTCGCCGAAGGGACGCACTCCGCCCTTTGTTCCAGTATGCTGAGCCCTGAAGGAAAGGATCAAGTCAGCGGAAAAGGGAGCAGTCGGCGCATCGCCGAGAAGTTCCGCGAAGTAGTACTATGCACAACGATGCTGAAATTTGGTGCAAGACGGCGACGAACTACACCAAAGGGTGAATAGCCGAGTTAATCGGTGATTCCGACTAACCTTGCCGAGCTATCCGCCAGCACTATTTTCTGAAGTCTATAAATACTAACCTCTTTATTATATTTTAGAGAAGAGTCGAACAATTATTATAATTCCCATATAGAATAGTATTTTTTGCTCTAAGTGAAAGGGTTTTGGAGACTTGAAGAAGAAGAGGGTTTCAACTTCTAGATTTGGAGTTGGGTCTCTTGGATTCTTCATTCTTGGCCTGTAACAAGACTGAAATCCTCATACCCATTTGAATGCAAACTCATTTAGGTATAAATTTCTATCTCTTGATATGTGGCTAAAAATCCCCCATTCTTGGGGTATGATTTAGCAAATATGTGTTGATCTTATTGTTAGGTCTTGTTTGTTGATAGGTTAGATGTATTTTAATGGTGATTTCACCTAGTGATTGTGGTTTAATTTAATGGGTTTGTAGTTGCAAATACAAAACCACTCATGTGTTTTCAGCTTGCTCGAGAGAGAGTCGCAAAACCAAGACCGCTAGACTGATGGCCTAAGGAATGGGTCGACATGAGGTTCAGCCCGAGAGGGTGAGCCCTAGTCCCATATCCTAACACTCAGCTCGAGAAAGTGAGTGGGGTAAGGCATAGGCTAGCCTTCATGCGGCAAATGGGTGTCCGAGAGAAACCATTTGAAACGGGGTAAGTTGCCCGAGAGGGAACTTATTTCCATCTAAAGCTTAGCCTAGTCACTATTAACTTACAAATTTCCTATCGAAAGCATGTACTCAGCGATTTATATCAATTTATATTGCGGTCACACCCCAAGAACTTCTCCCCATACTTGATCTCCTCTTTAAATTTTGTTGTTTTTATTACCCTTGTGACAAAACCCCCATTTGTTAATTGACACTTTTGTGTCACCCCCTTTGATTTACTATGTTTTTAATCGTTAATATCTTTAGCTACGACTAGTTAGAACTAAATTTTATTTTTCTATAAATTCTCAAAACCACTCCCTTGGGACACGACCCCAACCCCAACCCTTGGTTGGATTACTATATTATCGACGACCATAGACACTCGTACCATAGGTTAGTGTCGTTGGTCACGATAAGCATCAGTAGGACGATAGATTTATGTTTTATCATACCAAGAGGGTAAAACATCAATTTAAGTTTTGATGCACCATGATAATAAGGATTGGGTTCAAGTCCCATAGAATTATGGCCTAACACACCTTATATGGGTAATACATTGAGTTTGAGTCTCAATGCACCATATGATGATATAACGATGACTAAGACTTTGATAAGAAGTCTTGAAATTTGTCCCATTGTATTTACTCCATTCCCTGAAGCGAATGTGGTAGCAGTACATAATAAGTTTGAAATCCGCCCAGTTGCTCCATTCTATCATATGAATGTGGTAGCAGTGAATAATAAGTCTGGAAAAAGACAAATGATTAAATGTATGAATAAGGGCATTGAGGTACATAATTAAATAGTCATCATTGTAGTAATTATAAAAGGAAGAACATTATGGGTTTCTCTAAATAATCCTTCAAAATGTGGAGGTAATTTTTATCATCATAATGGTATGAAAGGTCATTGGACCTGTGGTCGTTGTGCGGCCTAATAAATAAAAATCCTCCATCAAAAAAAAGAAAAATAAAGTGGTGGTAAATTTTACCTTTCAAAGTGATGTTGAGGTGGATCATGCAAAGGCATGACAATGTATTTATAACGCAAATTTATGAAGCACATATAAATGATTAGTTCATTCCTTGAAGAGAATATAACTTGTGATAAGCATCGTGAATGCTCGATCATTCTAAAAGAGAATGGATCAAGATGTGATAAATCATTATGGGTTGGATATATCCACCACTCAAATCTATGAGAGGTTTGAGAATAATGATATATGTCACAACTCACCTCTACGGGAGGTCTAAGAAGAATAAAGATCAGTTGGCATGACCGGTTGGCCATTCCGATTTAAATGTGATGCAAAAGTAATTGAGAATTCGTGTGGTTTATATGATGAAGAAATAAAAGATCTTTCAAGAATTTTCTTGTGTTGCTTGTTTTCATGATAAAATGATCATTGCATCATTGTACCAGCTAAGATTGAGATTGTACTCCCTGAGATTTTTGGAACATATAAAAAGGTAAATATGGGCCCGTTCACCTGTCATGTGGACCGTTTGCAACTATATGATAGTTGCATTTATGGGATAGTCACATGTGCTTTGTTGTCAACTTACAAATTGGTTTTTGAAAGGTTGTTTGCTCGAATTGTTAAATTAAGAACACAATTCCAAACTATGAAATTATGTTGATAATTCTGGTTAGTTTAGCAGAAATTGTATGCCTCCAATTATAGCTAAACCATGGGTATGAGAACAAAACTCCCAAATAAGATTAATTATGAGATGAGTTTATTTAACATGTAACAACACATATATGCATCAAACCAACATGGTATCCCCATCATAATTGGTTCAAGGTCAGAAACCAAATAATTTTCATCTAAAGTTTGAATGTGCGGTATCTAATTTAATTGCTCAACCACGCACAAGATGGATCTCAAAATGAGGTTGGGGTGAATGTTAGTTTTTCTAACATTAGAGGGAGAGATGATTGACAGCTGAAAATTATAAGATGAATTATCTAGATCCTTGTTTTTTTTTTAAATGTGAACTTGAAGTTCAAGAGATAATTCTTTTGCATAATGTTGCAAATTAATTGCTAGATGAATTTGCTGGCCCTATGTTATAATTTAGCTGCAAATGCTCCAATGAGAAGTCCTTAAAGGACAGAATATATGGTACGTTTGAAGCGTGATAGACCAATTGATTCCATATGAAAAACTTCTTAAGGAAGAAGATGAGCAAATGATCAAGATGGTCATGATAATAAGGCAAGTACTTTAAAAGGAGTACGATGACATAACATTTCATAAAACCTTGGCAAAGGTTCAGGTACCTGAAATGATGAAATATGAAGAGATCTCGATAAATTATATTGTATTGGAATCGAGTTAAAAGAATATCGATTGTATCTTTGATATGAAGTAGCGTTCAATGCTACAGATGATGACGAGGATCTTGAGTTCAAATCTGTCATATAATGTGGACAGATACATGATTGGCCAAATGTAATGCACAACTCAAGTATATTATGTTTCACTTTGAAAAGTGATGTTTTGGACTTATAGTTCATGGATCAAGATATAATGTCAGTGAGGTACAAATAAATTATTGTGCGAAAGTATAACTGTAAGATATAAAGTACGGCTTGTGCCTTGGGGCATAAAGGGATTCGTAAAAGTCCTAACATTATTAAATGGAGATATATTATCCTGTGATGGATGCAATGAAGTTTGTTTTAGTCTGAAAATAGATGAAATACTTGAATATATGTAATGAATGTTTTTCATGTCTAGCTAGACGATGAATGTTATATGAAAATCCATGAAAAAATTAAAGCAATTCCATTGAGTACCCTAATGGTTGTGAGATTGCTTAACATAAAGAGAGATTAAGTCTGATCTCATGAAAATGATTGAAAATAATCATGTATTAGTGCAATAGGTGCACATACAGATTATTGATTATGCAGATGCCGGAAACTGTGTGATTTTTCTTTAAAAAGAGATATTCCAGCCACCATGTATGAAGATAATGATGCATGCATAGCTCGATTGAAGGAATGATACATCAAAGGAAACTGGACAAAGTACATTTCACCAAAGTTCTTCTTAACACATGATCTTCAACAAAATGGTGAGATAGAAGTTCAAAAGATTTGTACAAGTGATAATCTTAAAGATTTATTCACTAAGGCATTGCCAACATCAACATTTGAGAAGTTGAGATATAAGATTGGAATGCATCATCTCCGAGATATCAAGTAAAACTTTCAACGGGGGAGTGAAATACATGTTGTACTCTTTTCCTTAACCATGATTTTGTCCCAATTGGGTTTTTCTAGTAAGGTTTTAATGAGGCAGCACTCAAAGCGTATTATGAGATGTGTGTACTTTTTTTCCTTCACTAGGCTTTTTCCCACTGGATTTTTCCTAGTAAGGTTTAAATGAGGCACATTATCTATGGACATCTAAGGGGTAGTGTTATAATCCAATGAACTAAGTGGATTGTTCATTGAGTTTGTCTATAAACTTATACTTATCATCTATGTGTATTCCCTAGGTTCTATGAACCTTTTTGGATAAGAATGTATTTATTTATTTTGACACTTAATATGGTGACTTTTGGAGTGATTTCTCAACCTATAAATAGGGTTGTTCTCTCACCATTGTAAAGAGACATAGAGAGACATGAAGACATTTGAATAAATAATCTCTACATTCTACTCCCCATATATCTTTTGTCTATATTATTATTTGTAGTATATTACTTATATTTTACAACAAAAACTTTATTTTTTAGAGGTTAATTGGGAAACATGTAAGAAATTGTATTATTGTTTATTTAACCATTTTCATTTACTATCTTGAATATTTTAGTAGCTTTAAAGAAATTATCTTAATAAATAAGGTTCTATCACTCTTATAACATGTAAAAATTAAAAGTAAGTTTGAATCCACATAAAATCACATATACCCACAACCCGCCCCACCCTACATTTATTTTTTTTAAAAACCCACTTCAACCCACCCCGCATAACCTTAAACCTATCCCGTCCCGCCCCGCATAACCTTAAACCCACCCCGCCCCACCCCATTGCTTCCCTAAGAATATAGGTAGATATGAGTGGGCATAATCTGGCTCATATAACTTTCATAATTTGACACACTCCCACATCCAGGAAGTTTACTAATAAATCATCATTTATCTTACCAAACTACAAGATAAAAGTTATGTTATTTGCACTCTTCAAAAATGTTGTCGAACTCGTGTCTATTTTTTAAGGCACATTTTTAAAGGGTCCATGGAAGCAACCTAGGATAAAAGTACACAACCTCTTGCATACATCATACAAAGTAAGTTTCCTATTATTGAGAAAACAACAGCCCCTTTATCAACTAGAAGCAAGCTCTTTTATTTTTCACCAAGATATAATAACCTAACAAGCAATTTCAAGTGATGGATAATCAGTGTAGCCCAGAACTGGATCAGTCCTATAGAAAGTGCTCCTATCATGCTTGTTTAATGGTGCATTCACTTCGAAACGTTTAGGCAAATCAGGATTTGCCAAAAACAAACGTCCAAATGACACCAAATCAGCACAACTTTCAGTAATTGATTCATCTCCCTCAGTTTTATTGTATCCACCTGAAGCAATAAGTGTCCCTTCAAATGCATTCCTAATTGATTTTAGGCAACGAGGTTCGTCCCTTGGCTCAAACACATGTAGATATAAAATTCCGAGCTTAGTGAGTTCACTAGCCAAATAAGTCAACAGAGCTTCTAGGTTCGAGTCTTTTCTCCCGAACACTTTGGAAAACAGAGATAGTTTTACGCCAACTCTGTCTGGTCCGATTTCTTCCACAACTGCTCCTATAATTTCAAGAGCAAGTCTACAACGGTTCTCAATGTTTCCATCATATGCATCGGTCCTATCGTTGACTTGATCGATTATGTAGCTATTTGCAGCGTTGATCTCTACTCCATCAAATCCTTCAATTAGGAATGCTAACATGTTAATCAAGTGACCATTTATCAAGTAAAAGTTGTGCAATGTCCTAAAGCTGTGTTAAAATAATGGATAAGTTACCAGCTTCAATGGCATTGTGGGCGGCATTTCTAAAATCGTTGACAATGAGAGGGAGTTCATTAGCTTTTAGTTGCTTTGGTGTTGGTCTGAAGTACTCACCATCGTCAGGTACTACACATCGTAAAGAACAAAATACAAGAGCATTCATTATTGTTATTCCATTCGTAACATATATCAAAGAATGGATCTTGAACATAACTCAATCGCAAAAATAAGCTCAAGAAAAGAAAATTGTCCACCATTAGCTCAGAAAGGCAGAACAATAAGCTAGCTAGCTCGAGAGACCAGGATTGCCTAAGTCCATATAAAGAGGCTAGGCCAAATTACCCTCAGCAAACGTGAGAATCTAGCTAGCAATATATCAAATCCAAGTTAATTTAATGAATTTATTACCTGCATTCCAAGCTATAAGGAAATTGTTGAGACTTGAATCAGATAGTCTCCCTGGATGCCAAAGCTGACAAAAAAAGACACCACCTTTGCCATGAACAGAGTCAACAATAGGCTTCCATGCCTCTGCTTGATCTTCAGTCCAAATTCCAGGCATATTTGGGGACCTTCAAATACAACAATAATTAAAATCTCAATCTCAATGTACATAGTTAGGATCGGCTTTATGAATTATAAGGTACGTACATCTTTTCGTCTGAACACATTCTATTTCAAAATTCAAGAATTTGGAGTTCTCTAACACTCTATATTGTGCATGATATTTAGTGGCTTACAAATTTCTACAAACGGCATCAGTAATAAAAATATTTAAGATATAAGTTTTTCATAAACAGAAAAACATATACACAGAAATTAAAACTCTTTACCCATTGGAGATGTCCGAAGCACTAGTTGATTCAGAAATGAGAAAGCCCCCCTTAGTGGTTCTTTGAGCATAATATTCAATAGCATGTGGCTGTGGAGTATTATTGTATGATCTGTTCCTTGTCATTGGTGGCATCACTACTCTGCATATCACAACATAATACAATAGATGTTTCAGTTTCTCAATCATGCAAAAGGAAAAGGTGCACGACAAACCAAGAAGTATTTGTATGTAAACTGAAATTCACACAATTACCACCACAGAATGTGGTGAGATGGATGGAATCCCTTCACCATTAACTAGAGGTCTCAGGTTTGAGGGAGATCCTAATCCTTCCCCCTTTAATGGCCCCCACATGGCACCAATACTAAATTAGTCTAGCTAGTGGGTTCCGAATACCATATGGTTATAAAACAAAAACTAAACAGTACCTATGAGAGAGCTCAAAACTCCCCATTTTGTAAGGAGTAAGGAGAGGAACTGAGGTGGAGTTTGATGCCATCTCTGAATGATCTTCTCTTTTCTTATTTGCTTCAGAAAACTAGCTACTATGTATCCAAATTTATAGACAAGTTATGCCAATTTTTAAATAGGTACTCTCACTAATAATTATGCTAACTTGAAGGGGCAGCCAACTTTATAGTTTATACTACTATTTATAATAGCATTTTTAGTATATCATGACTTCTACAACTTGGATTTAAAAATGACTTTGTATGACAACTCGGTAACACTGCTGAATAGTTCAAGAATTGGTGTCAAATAAAGCATCCCTATTGCAAAATCCAACTCATCCACTAATGTTTTCTTTTCTTTTTTTAGTGAATATTAATAAATAAGTTTTGGCTTATCCAAAGGAGGTACAAAAGCATGTGTTCCAAAGTCCAAGCTAGTAAAATAATTATCACACAGATAATGATAGATGAAATATTAATGCAAGTTGAAACTAAATATTGTTGGTGTTTTTTAAAAATGGGGCAACAAAAAGTATTGTTTGAAAAATCTCTTAATGGATTGAAATGGTTTTCAATATTCTTTTTAAGCATTGAGGGCTTTAAATAGCCAACATAAAATACATAATCTGCATAATTTGAAATTTAAAACAAACTAAATATCTCAACAATTCTAACAACCTAACTAGAATTCAAAATTCAAATTCATCTTAAACTAAACAACTTATTTTGCTAAAAACTACTGCAGTAACTTAAAGCAAACTTCAACAAATATATATTCTTTTATTGATTTACTCTAATCTGTGTGGAGAAAAAAAATCCATATTAATGCATGAGGGGTGACTAATTACAAAGTTGAAAGATTTGCCAGTATATAATTGACTTAAGATGAAGAGAAATCTTAAGCAAGCAAAGTGTCTCCATCATCACTAATTCTTAATTTGTCATCTCCTCGGAGGGAAGATACATATTATATTGCCAAAAACCAAACACCAACAAGTAGTTATTTGAATGTCATCAAGAAGAGCAAATCTAAAACGAATTAACTTGAGATTTGACCTTGGTTCCTTGAATGAAGGAGGGTTTACTGTGCTTACTAGTAGGTATAATTAAACTCAAGAGAGGTTATCTCAGAAAAAGGCCTTATCTTACCGCTAGAACCTTTTCACGAGTGAGCCCGGGCATGAGCTTACCTTGTAAGAACAAAAAAATGGGGTACCAGCATACCGTATAGGGAATCATATAATCAAAATAACATTTATAAACGACAGTATTAGGAGAAGAACACTAGTAGTGATATTCATAACTTGAACAGGAAAAGAAGAGGAGGGAACAAAAACTTAGTAGATAATAGGACAATTTTCTACCTCTGAAGAATCATCTACTGGTGGACAGCCAGTCCTTTTCATTTTCATATGAAGGTTTCCAAGTAATGAGTGAATAACCTCAGTTTCATAATGAGATGTATCACCAACTAAAAATACATGAACTCTGTTCTCAACAGCTATCCAGCTACAACCTGGTTGCTTCTTCAATCCTATGTCCTTCATTTGTGTCCTCAGCTTTGCAGCTTCTTTCCACTTTCCTTTTGAAGCACACAATTTTGACAACGACAAATAGGTTCCCGGACTTTTAGCTTCGATCCCTAATAGTTTAATTGCAGCCAATTTTCCTGTTTCTGAATCTCCATGAAGATTACAACCCGAAAGAAGAGCTCCCCAAATGAAAGCTGATTCTGTTCTTGGAAGCCGTTCAATAACATCCAAGGCCTCTTTGAGTCTTCCAGCTCGACCGCAGAGATCTACAAGGCATGTATAATGGTCCTCTCTCAATTTTATGGAATCGTCTCTACAAAGCTCATCGAAGTACTTTAACCCTTCCTCCACCAAACCTGAGTGGCTGCAGGCAGCAAGCAATCCCACGTAAGTCACATCGTTTGGTTTGAACCCCAGTTGCAGCATTTCTTTGAAGAGATTGATTGCATCTCTTCCAAAACCATGGTGAGTATATGCTGCAATCATAACATTCCAAGAGATCAGATCTCTCTGGCCTCTCAAGCCATCATCAAATATTTTCCTTGCAGTTGCTACATCTCCACATTTTGAATACATGTTTATAAGTGCTGATATGACAACTTCATTCTTCTGATATATTGTTTTGTTAATTACTTGGTGAATTTGCATTCCCTCACTAAGACCGGCTAAGTCACTGCAAGCACCCAAAACACTCACAAAAGTTCCTTCATTTGGTTTCACCCAAACATCCATTTGCATGTCACAGAAATTTCTTAGTGCTTCTTCACTTCTCCCCTCTAGCATGTAGCCATTAATCATTGTTGACCAAGAAACCACGTCTCTCTGCCTCATTTTATCAAACAATATTCTAGCTCTGCCGAGTTCCCCATTTTGAATGAATCCCATGATCATTGTATTCCACGAAGACACGATCTTTTCTGGCATCATCTCAAACAGTTCAAATGCTTCGTCAAGTCTCGAGTTTTGTGTATACCCAGTAATCATTGCATTCCAAGATACCACATTGCGTTCAGGAGTCCTATCGAAAAGTGTTCTAGCCTCGTCGACTCTCCCATTTCTTGACAAGCCTGCTATCATTGTAGTCCAAGACACCACATTCTTCTCAGGCATCTGATCAAAAAGCACTCTTGCCTCGTTGATTCGCCCATTCCGAGCCAATCCTGCTATAACCATGTTCCAAGAAACCACATTCCTCTCCCGCATCTTCCAGAACAATTCCAAACCCTTATCAATTCTACCATTTCTTGCATACCCATCAATTAAACTATTCCATGAAACCACATTCTTCTCAGGCATTTCATTGAAAAGCATCTCAGCCTCAAGAATCCGATTCGTCCTCGCATAGGCAGCAAGCATAGCTGTCCAAGTTACAACGTCTCTCTTTGCATCAGTCCTGTCAAACAATTCCCTTGCTTTATCAATCTTCCCACATCTTATATAACCCGAAATCATCGCTGTCCATGACACCACATCTGGTTCAGACATTTTATCAAACAGCTTCCTTGCTTCATTAACCTGACCCCCTTTGCTTAGCTTGGAAATAATCCTATTTGACCAGAAAACATCTTGGTTACATGTGTAGTCTACTCTGGGAAGTAAAGAATAATGCTTTATGGGTTGATTGATAAAGTGAAGTTTAGTTTGAAGCTTAAAAACTGATTTGCAGAATTTGAAAAAATGTCTGAGCTTTACTGGAGCAACAAACAGCTTCAACATCTCAAGCCTTGGCACATTGGAGACTATTAGATCAATTGGCTAATACAAAATATAACCTAGCTCTAGAAATCTCGAGTTCAAGGCCTAGGTATAAATTCCGAAATATTCTGGTACAAATTCAAATTTAATGGTGACAACAAGTGAGGCTAGTTTGCTTTCATAAAATCCAACATTAGTAATGATGTGGTTGGTTACCTTATTTATACTTGCATAAAGAGAAAAGACATAAAGTCAGCATTGAAATTATTTTTGATTTTAAAAAAGACACATTAACTTTACAATCGTCCTATAATTCGACTAAATAATTTTGAACATATATTATTATATTATTTTTCGATCAGCCTCAAATCTTAAGAAGCAAGTGTGTTGACACACCAATGATTACATGACACGTGTTAATTTAATTAAAAATGTACTTTTTTTCTTTATTTCTCTTTCTTACTTTTTGACTTATTTTAATTTTGATTTCATCTTAAATTCTAGAGTTTTGGGCTAAATTCATCCCTTAACTATGACTAAGACTTAAGTTACATCCTTGTACTATAATAGTTAACAAGAAACATCCTTTTAGTATTTAAAATATAACAAAATGCATTCTTTTGTCTATTCCAGTTAAAAAATTAATGTTTCTTTTCCTAAAAGTTATTTCTCTCTCCCATCAGTAGAATCAAGAAGCAGTTAAAAAATTAATGTTCCTTTTCCTAAAAGTTATTTCTCTCTCCCATCAGTAGAATCAATTTTTTTCTGAACTTCACAAAATAATCAAGATCAAAAACAAATTTCTCTCTTCAACAAGAGTTGACAACAGGGCATAGGGCTATACACAAACAAGGTAAAGGAATAAAAAATCTTTGAAAATTTCTAATTTTTTTTATTCGAAAAATAGTTGCAATTTTAATTTCTTATTTCAAGTTAGAAGAGGTACATCTCAAGCCAGCCAACAACGGCAGAGCTTTCCATTTTCTCTATGAAGTTGCAACATTGAAGAAAATACATTTTTAGCTTTGGATCTTTTTTTTGGATATTTGATGTATCAAACTAATGATATGTCACTAGTTTTTGTTGCTCATTTGTTATATTCTTGTGCATGGAACTAATGAAAAATGTTTTAGCTTTATGGTGATTTAATGACACTAGGCTTTGCTGTTTTTTGCTTATTTTATGGTGTCTTTGTTGTTACATTAACTTCCTGTTTTACTAAAACCATGAGTTTTTTTTTTTCTTTTCAGTTTTCTACTGTTTTGATTATTTTTTTTTGGGCAATTTTTTGTTGTTTTGCTGCTGGTTTACCTAGTATTTTTGTTGTTTTTCTGCAATTTTACAAGTTTATGTTTTTTTTCTTACTATTTTGTTGCTTTTTTTTTTTGCTTGTTTAGTGGTTATTTGGTAGTTTGAAGTGCTCAAGATGTGAAGAAGAACATACATAATGAAGTTAATACAAGAAGTTCAAGTGAGTTTAACATAACATAAAACAACTACTTCCACTGCTATATCAATTTCTCATTATGTTCACTTTGCAATTTCCAGTTTCGTTGATCTTATTTAATCATGGATAGTTCTTCGCCAATTGCTTGGGATGTACAACATTGTTCCGGTTAGTTGTTATGTTGCAACCCGCAATATCTAGTGTTTTTAAGAATGAAGATGGTTTAGTTTGAGAAATAGAAAATTGCAAATATTTTTTGAATCAGAAAAACTAAAAAAAATCAATGATTTTTTATTCCTTTACCTTGTTTGTGTATTGCCCTCTGCCTTGTTTTCAACTCTTGTTAAAGAGAAAAAATGTTTTTGATCTTGACTATTTGTGAAGTTCAGAAAAAATTGAGTTTCCTTCTTGGTTTTGCTAAATATGGAAGACGATGGGACAGATTTGAGAGGGGCAAAATAGGGAGATGGGAGAGAGAAATAACTTTTAGAAAAAGAAACGTTAATTTTTTAACTGGAATAGACAGAAGAATGAATTTTGTTATATTTTAAATACTAAAAGGATGTTTCTTGTTAACTATTATAGTACAAGGATGTAACCTAAGTCTTAGTCATAGTTAAGGGATGAATTTTGCCCAAAACTCTAAATTCTACTTCATCATTCACCCCTACTTTGTAGTGATTCATCCCTCCATTTTCTTTCTTTTTCTTCACCTCCCACCTCACCCCGCGTCAAGTTGTACATCTCTCCCATTTTTTTCTTTTCTTTTTCTTCTTCTTCTCCCGTCAAATTAATTATTTCAGTGATTTTTTTATTTAAAAAAATCCATATTATTTTCTAGACTTTATTGAATTATTGATAACAAAATTAATTATTTTTCAAAGAAAATTTAAAATATTGAAGATATCATCAATTACTCCTTTTCATATTACTTCAAAATTAGAAATTATAATTTTAATAGGATCAATGAATTCCCCAAAATTTGAAAGAACTTAATTGAAATCGGATAAAAAAAAACTATATGATACTTCATTATCATCTTGAAATCTAATGGGTTTATCAAATTGTTCGAAATGTAAGAAAATATTAAGATAAAGCTTTAAAATTAAAGAGAGTAAAACTAATAGTAGTAAAAAAAAAAGGTGAAGTTGTGGTAAAAATGGTGACATTGAAAATGAGAAGCTTCAATGGAGATGACAATGAATTTTTGAAGAAGAAGAGCGAGAGAAAATAAAAAGGAAAAAAAAAATAAGAAAATATATTTTATAATAAAATACTTGTAAAAATAAAATTATATTAGTTATTTTAGGTTGCACACACTCTCTATGTGAGGTGGACAAAAAATGATGTAATAAAATCAGTTCAAAATTGTTTAATGAAGTAATAAGACGCTCGCATAGTTAAGGTGTCTTCTTGAAAATTTGGGACAAAGTCAAGTGTCACTTTATATTTTTTTCTCTCACATAAAATCAAATTTACAATATGCTACGTTAATTGTCATTTTTGTTGCCCATTTGAGTTTTGAAATGACCAAATGATCTTTTTAGATAAACAAAACACATTTTAATCCACTAGTAAAATTCAGCATCTTTTACTCCAGTCATAATCACATTTACTAATAAAGAATGAAAAACTTTTAAAATTTGTGTTCTTAAACATACCACAAACACTTGTATTCTTATACCAACTTCTGAAACTTGTGGTCCTAAACATGATATAGCAGTTGTATGACTGTTAAAGCTTGTCATTAATGATAAATAGTATCATTAGTATTAGTTTGAGATTGATAGTGTTCATGCCTTCCATCTTTGTTTATATTTAGCAAAAGTAAAATGAAAAACAAGACTAGAGAACAGAGAAATCCCCTCAAAGAAAATTAAATGGAAAATACAAGGGCAAAACTTTGCCATTTTCAAGGATTCAAAATACAGGTGACACATCATTTCTCCAAACTAACCTAGCTTGAGATACCATTTCCCATGCACTAAGCACTGCTATTCAGCAAGAAAAAAAATTAAACTAGAGTCACAAATCTGCTGTCTAGTAAAACCATCCTGTCATCAAGTGCCTTGGAATGTTGTAAAGATAATGAGTATTCAATCACTTGGTAGTATTTTTAAAAGGGCAAAAGAATTGTGTACTCAACTCTCTTTGGATCCCTGTAATAGTTTACATGACATTATGTACAAAATAACAATCTACTATCCTACAACTACTGATTCATCCCAAGGAAACACTTCTCAGAAAGGATGTCCTCCAGCGAACTAGTATATGCATTTTGTGCTTACAGCCGTTTCTATAATGAAACAAAGACCCATGCTCACAAGATGGACGGCTTGAACAAGTTGTGTGTATGCTGCAATTTACACATATCCTAAACTTGGCTTTTCACAGGTTGCCGAGAAACTTCCTTATCGGCAAAGTGAAGCAGTCTTCGAAGCCTTAATACCATGTCACAATGAAAAGGCAAAGCAGATCTTCTCTCCAAGTATGCCGGACTTACAGTCAACCATGATAAAGCATGGAGCTCTGCAGCAATGTTCTCAAGAATCAAGTGAGTCGCTATTTCAACGTCTCTTGTTTCCGAGCCTGTACCCCTTCCCCCAACCTTACCAACCCCCTTCAAAAACTTTTCTTGGATGATGTTGCTGCCACCATAGTAATCAACAAGGCTGACAGAAAGAACTGAGGGCCATTCTTCTTTTGAGATACTCCTTACATCTCTCCTCATTGTAGGTACTGCTTTTGAAACCACAAAACCTGTTGAAAGGGGAATGGCACATCCCTTGCTGTGGAGAAGATGGGCGAGTGGTGGTGATTCAGCAGTCAGGCAAGTGGGAAGCTGAAGACTGACAGGAGGTAGGAATCTCATACTGGGTGACGGAATTAGAATGTAGGAGGTGGACGTAGAACCAAGGGACTTAACAGGAGTATAACCCTCAAGATAACCTGGCTGACTCATAATGCCACTACTTTGACTTGTCCCTGCAAAATTTACACTATGCATAAGTATGAAACAGAGGCATAAAAATGTCTACTCATGACAAATCAAAAGAAAATATTTTTTAATGGATTCTCATATGGTAAGCCCCAACACCACCATCACCCAAAAGAAGAACCTGACACAGAAGTGCAATGGTTACCCTATCCCACTTTACTCCCTTGGTAACCCATATCCCAACCACAATTCCTTAACCTATGTTTTTCCTCCCTTCACTTCCTCATAATATAGTTTCAAGTTTCAACACTTCCAACTAGAGAAACAATCCCCCCCCCCCTCCCAGGAGTGTATCTTAAAGAATTTATGCTTACAAGTAGCCTAATGCATTTAATCTCTTATAGGTCAAGTATTTAGAAATAGTATCTCCTCTACAGCCCATGTGGTTAGATAAGATAATCCAAAAGAATGCCAAAGGAGAGTCAACTCAATCAGAGAAAAGGGAATCTGAAAAAACAAACAAAGGAAAAGGAAAAGAGGAATTGTACCATGACTTGTTGAGTCCGCTTGAATCATAAGCTGTAAGGAATGGTCAATAGAAAGAGAGACAAAACTAATGCTTTGCACCAATTGAAGTAAGCCCCTGGAGTTGTCCACTACACCCTGTCCACCAATTAACTGCTTCCTCGTGGATGGTTGACCTAAGCCACCTTTCATGAAAGAGGAAGCCTTTGAGTGAGAACTGTACAATGGACTAGGGGAGGAAGGAAGTGCTCTTTCTTGAATCAGACCTATTTCCTGTTGCTGCAAGGACGTCCCATTACTACTTGCAGTCATTCCATCAGGCACAGATCGCCTTAGCTGCAGGGACCATTTCTTTACCTCAGATCCCCCAATTGAATACAAGGCTTTCTGCCATTCTGCATCCAGAAAATTGCATTAATAAGATAAGCAACTTCAGCAACATTACAGATGAATGATAAATCAAGCAGAAACTTCATTTTAGTCACTCAAAACAAGGCTACACTTTATCAAGACATTCATCAAAGTGACATATAATCTTATCCCACACAGATATATTAGAATTAAATTGTTTGTGTTCCAAAGCCAAACCAAAAAAGAAAAACAAATAGATCAGCTGAAACTTTGTCGCAATTAAAGGTGGAGACAGCAAGTCAGTTTCATCAAAATTCAAAACCAATGAGTATCATGATGTAACAAAAGTAGACAGTAAGCACAAGATATTGATGACAAATGTTTACCCTGGCACTCAAGCTCAAGGAAGCATCCAATACGAGCAATGACAAAATCCCTAGGCTTGGCAATGGCAGCCTCGGGTGGACATGACTGAAGTATCTGACATCCTTGTTGCAAAATTTGCACAAACAAAGATTGCAGACCTTTTGTATCCTGCCTACTACTTATCCCCCCAAATGGATATATATGATTATCAAGCAATTCTCCCCTGGAATCTGTCCATATACACACCATCCAGCGCCAATCCTCAGTCCAACCATAACAACAATGCAGGCTTGGAAGTGATTTTTGATGTGCAGATCCAAAACCATCTGGTACAGATGTTTCAGACTGAGTGTTCAGTCCAGTGTCTCCACCACCTGAAGAAGCTGAACTCTGCATAAAACTTCCACTTGTACCATCATCCAACAAAAGCTTTGAAGATTCAGTCATTAGATTACCCGACATTGGAAATGAAAGTCCACGATCCAATGAACCTGGTTCAGCAAGAATGTAAAGGGGCTCAAACAAATAACGAATTTCATCTTGAAAAGAAAAATCCCCGATTCTGTTTGGCTCACATCCGAGACCTCCCCCTCTTGATGCTTGCCAGTTGTCCCAACTACCAGGCCTTAGGCTTGCATCAAGGTCAGCCTCTCTCTGAAGGGAAGTTCCTATGCCTCGAGGACCAACACAGTCCTTCCACATCCCTGGAACTTGGGAATTCATTTGCATTAAGACTGGATGAGATCTGCCGGGCATGGATGACGACTGAACCATGTCACTGGGGGTCCCTCGAGATATTCTGCGGGCTTTGTTATAAACTGTGAAAGCAATTTCCTTCAGTATGACAAGCTCACTCAGAGCAGGGCTTGTAACCCTAAAAATTGCATCAACAGTGACAATCTGCAATACCAGCTTAGGGATACAAAACCCAGAAAGTGTTAAAACATTTGAGAAGGCCTCATCCACTGCTGCTGAGTAACTTAAGGCCTTCCCAACTTGATTGTGCAGCGTAGATCGCCTCTCTTTATCTGAAGAAAGAACCACTGATCCAACAGCAATAGAAGATTCAATCACCGTCTGTAGAACCGCAAGAGGCTCAGGGAAAGGGCAAACCACGTATACCACCTGATTTGACATTCAAATATACAATAAGATATAAGCTTCTCTAAACTACCTTAACATATAATACTCTGCTTAGATCAGATATTATATGTTCTTTTTCTAAGATTTTTTTCTTCGAGAATATGATATTGTAAGGATTAGCAACTATGGAAATATGCAAAAATTGGAGCACAGAAAATAACCTTAAAACAACTACCCTCAATCCCGAACTAGTTAGGTCGGCTATATGAATTCCAATTATCTCTTTCCGCCCCATTTGGACCCAAGTCCCAACAGAACAGCATGTCAAATTCTCATTCAAGGCCATTAAATAGTACTGATACCGCATAAAACTTGATAGGGTTATATAGTAAAGATATTTCATATTAGTATATTCAAAAACAAAAATAATGAAATAAGTAGATACCCTAAACTAAGAAAAAAGAGAACTATCAGTAATTATTGCTTCAGAAACGCAATCAGAAGTACAAGAGCCATTTAGCATTAGCCAGAGTTACCTCATTCTCTTTTCCCAAAAAAAAAAAAAGTGTGTATTACTTAAGCTTCTCAAACTTGAACTGGTTAGAACTCAGAATAAATTCTTATATATAGAGAACTTCTGAGCTATTGGCATGTCTAGTGAATCCAATCACTTCTGCTTCTTCTCTACTTTAGATTTTTATCATTTTTAAGTTGACTAATGCCTTTAACAGATGTATCTTTCTATAAGATATTAATCCCTATCTAAGACAAAACATATATGAATATCCCTTATTCTATTTGCTCATCCAGAGTGTTTCACTAGCCTCAGGTAACAGTGACCTACTCGACCAGTACAAAAGAAAATACACATTGGGGTAACTATATCATAGCACACCAAGACACCAGGTCATCGTGCAAGTCATTCTTTCACTATCAACTTAACACTTCCCAATCCCAAGGTTGGACATCATAAACATTATTGTTAAGCCCAATCACAGAAAAACAAATGGCTATGTAGTGGAGGCACCAAAGGCAGTGGGAAAGGTTCTACTTTGACTGTACTTTCTAGTTTCTCCTTTTGCATTCTCTTATCCAGAAGTAAAATTACTTATGAAGTACATGTGCCAAAAAATTAACACGGAATCACACTTTTGGCTTAATCTTTTCTTCCCATTTTGCTTTGCCAAAGAAGGTCAAGTGTACAAAAATGTCCCCTTACCAAGAGAAAGTGATAGACTGCCCTAACATCTAAAATCAATTATCTCCACCAATCAATGATGGACTCAACGAAGTTCACTTTAAAGATGCATCTTCCAGTTTTAGTGCTATAGAGAAAAAAGAGGGAAAAGAAAGAGAACAAAAGAGAGATAGAGAGGAGAAAGTAGAAAAGGAATAAAAAAGACAAACAAAGAGGATCACAACTTACCGTACATGGACCAGTACTTCCTTCTTTTGGATTCATGGTCATGCATGAACTAAGCTTTAAATTTCTGAGAACTTTTGAGAGAGACTTCAAATAGCTTTCTAAATCCCATCCATTGGAAAGGGACAGAAAGTAATCACTGATTGATCCCAGCATAGATGCACTACTGCTGTCTATCTTCATTGACTGGGGGCAATCAATCAGAACAAAACCAGAAGATGCATTCTTGCCGGAATCTATCTCCATTTCATTTCCCACACATTGAGGCGAATGAGTTCCCAGTTTGCATGTCTCATAAACTAAAAGAGAAAAACATAGTAAATCAAAAAAAGAAATTGGAACAGACAGTTTATTGGACTGCGGATAAATCATTCAAAAAATATCAGGTAACAAAATTTCATGGCCCAAACATACCACTACCATTATCTATGTCAAGGACAGTTACGAAGCTGAATTTATATAAGAAGCAATAATTTAATCTTTTTTTTCTAATTAATTCAATATCATATTTCTATCTCTGATTTCATCGTTTCGTGCAATTAAAAGATCATTATTTCAAATTAGTAACTTGTCCACATCTTCAAAATGAAAGAGACGTGCAGATTGAGTTACCAAATGCAGCAACATTAAATAAGAACTGGCCAATTTGTGAAATTAGTGCAGATTTACACTTTTAGGATACCTGAATTTTTATCTTCTTAAAACACAAAGCATCCATTATATTATTTTCAGCAACATAAACGTAACCATTATACTATCTTTCGATTAGGATGACCCTGAAGAATACTAACCAGTTCCAAGCTGTTGGAAAAAATCAGTTGCAGCTGTTGTTAGAGCATTGATGTCTGGGCAGACAACGTGATATGTCATCTGAAAATGTTGGGGAAAATAGTTAAAGAAAAATAATAGTTGAGGAGATAAGCAAGAGAACAGCCTGAAGATATTAAAAACTTTACATGCTTGGGCATCGCATAAGGCTCAAAAGGTGCCTTTTCCCAGAACTGAAGAGAACTAGGTGATGTCTTAAGCCAATCATCTTGATATCTGCAATGTCAAAAGACATTATTTCTCCCTTCAAGTAGCAAATTAAGGCCAGAAACAGAAAAAGTAGTTCAAATAAATTTAGTATCACAAATACAATGTCTGGAAAGTCCTCTACACTTGTTTTTGTATTAATCAGTGAGCCCTTTACATTAAAAAGTGAATAGGAGAACCAAATGCAGCTCCATCATGCTTTTATTTAATTGAGTAATCAAGGTTGAAGCCTTAAAAGTAATCCATTAGAAAGGTCTAGAACTAGTAAGTGGTGACAATTGTAGAGCTATATTGCAATCACACACACCATTGCGAATACGAAATATAACAATAACAACTATGCCTCAGTCCCAAACTGTATTTTGTGAATACAAAATGAAAAAAAAAAATACAAGAAAGTAGGGAGAGGAGTTTCCATAAAAATAGTTATTTTATGCAGTGCACGAGTTGAACCTGCTTGTTGTGAAGCTGACTTCATATCAACCTAATATGTCAATCAAAAAAGAGAATATAGTGGAAACATTTCAGGGCAAGACAGTAAGGCCCTACATTTTGTAATACTCAAGTTGGTCATTGCAAATTCTTGAGACAAACACTAAGAGGTTCTATCTGTCGTTCTAACACTACTTGATATTAAAAGGCAAATAAGAAAGAGTGATTATGAACTAAAATCATAAAGCAGATAAGAAACTCTGATGCAAAAAGGAAAATATTCATTCTTGGAGAAGTAATCCCAGAGAGGACATCTGGATTTCGGTATTGAAGTCCCTCCAAAAAGTTGCAGCACAACAAGGTATGCGGTTAAATAAGCACTCATTCTATGAAAGTCAAATTCAAATATCACAGCATAAAAAGTTATCTCACAACAAAAAAGGCCATGCCTTTCTTATAGAGATTCCTAATAGCAAAGCAGGGGTAAATAAGACCAGTATATAAAAAATAAAGAAATTTACTACCTTGAAATATGGAGTAAACACAACCTGTAATGTGCACTAATCCAGAAGGAGGAATGGATAAGGATAAACCAACTTCAGTAAAAAATAACATACCCAACAAGTATAGCAGGATATGGAACTGCAGCCAATGTTGGCCTAAGCCTTGAGCCTGGTAGCTGCTCCGAATCTGATAGACAAGTGTCTTGGCTTAATCTTCGCTCACTTGCCTCATCCGCCCTAATTCCATCTGAGAACAAAAAAAGATTTTATCAAAAAACATTGTGGGACAGTGACATTATGACCATGATAATCCATACCTCTCAAACTAGATGATCCACCAGCAGAGGACTGAGATGGACTTATAGGTTCTCCCACAGACAATGATATGGTACTCGAAGAATCTCGACATTCACTTGCACTTGCAGTGGACTCTGCAGAAAAACCGTCACCAGATATTCCCCCATCATTTGATTGACTGCGACCTTTGCACCAATCAACAACAGATAAAGGACCTTCCATAGTACTGAAAGCAGATTTCAGAGCTGCTTTAATATCATTCTGCAGCAGAGTGAGGGTGAATGATGCCTGAACCTGTACGAAGAGGTTTCCATATTAAGTATGATTGTGAAAGGAGAGAAAAACCCAAGGATATGTAATGTGCAAAACTTAGCAACATGTAAAATGCATCTTCTGACCATTCAAACTACAATTTGTTTCGGGTGTTTACCCATGGAAGCTACAATAAGAGCAGTCACATGCTAATCAATATGAAGAAGAAGAAACAAAATCACAAATGAGGAAGAACTGTCCTTTGACTCAGATGCTAACAAATGTGACACTTAAATTTAATAAAAAGGAAAACTATACGTTGGGGAGATGAAACTATTAAAGAAAATAACAAATTTCTACACTATATGTCATTGATAAAAAGTAATCACCCTCATCTAGAGGAAAGCACTGAGATGACAATACACGGATAGACAGACTGCAATTCATTCATCTTTATGCAGCTACACTCAAGGAGATTTATGACAATCTCATTTAACTGTTCTTTTCCTCAAGATTATCAGAGAGCACACCCCAATCTATCCACAGTATCACAATGATGAGTAACAGGTCATCCGTGGTATTGTTGCATTCTCACGAGACTTCACACACCACAAGTACAAACAAGCCATTGTAGCCTAGGGAAGTAGATAAAGCTGGCTAAGAAAATGTTTCTACTTCAAAAAAAAACTTACATCGGCTGAAAGTGGATCAATAAGCTCCACACCAGCAATATCCAGCGAATGACAGGAAGCCAACACTCCCCCACAACCTGCATGAACCATGGATGGTCGACATGAAAAGCCACGCCTCCACTGCTCCTGCAGTGCGAGCCAACCATAAGAACCATCATTGCTATCAGCATCTAGTGCAACATCAACAAAAGATGTAGCTTGCTGCACAAGTAAAGCCATCCCATCTAGGAGTTCCTGAAGGGGTTGCCTTAGCCCATAAGCTAGCATACTATCCTCAATGAAAGAATTATGCTGAACAGAGTGGCAAGATTCTAAACCAGCTGTTGGTTGCTTCATTCCCTTAGAAACTCCAACAGTGCGCCACACACCAACTGGTGCATTAAGGGTCCCATCCAGTAATCCTCCATCAATATCGCCAGCTATCCTAACTGGTATTATTTCTTTCTTCATCTCAGATTTGCTTGACATATTGTCCACAGTGACCACTGCTTCACCTTGTGACTGGTTTCTATTGGTACTCCCTGACATCCTGCTCATGCCTACAGGAAGGCAGCCACTTGAAGATAATAGTGTATGCCGTATCTTACACATAAATGCCTGGCACATAAGGCATTCAACTTCTGTTGCTAGCACAGTTTTTATTGATTGACCAGAGCTGCCTGCTTTTAGTAGCCCTTCACTGGCTTTATCGGTTTTATTGTGGATATATTTAACAGAATTTGTCGAATTGAAACCAGAAAACGGAGACTGTGCTACTTGAGTCTCACGTGTAGCACAACTACGTACATAACCAGATACCTTATCGTCGTTTTTCTCTTTTCCACTTCCAATATGAGTGTAATATTTCTTTGATTGAACAATGGAGCTTGTATCATGCCTTCCGGTACCTGTTTTGAGGTTTACAGTCACACCGGACTTCTCCTCACATGCATCAAAGCAAGGCGACAGAGGTGGGGTTGCTGAGTAGACATAGCTATTTGAGCTTGAATTCGCAGTCTCCACTTCCCGAGACTTCGGAACATAGGGATTCCTGAAAATCGAATGGGAGCTCTCCCCTGTAGGGGTTTCAACTGCTCCATACTCTGGAGCGAATGACATGAGAGCTTCAGCTTTAATTAAGTGATTGAATTCACCAGCAATAGATGCTGAAGCACTGTTTACTTGATTAGCAACTGCAGCACTTTTTATAACTTCCTGATGTTTGCTCAGTGAATCATCCAGAATTGCTGGAGGTGGTGGTTGATTAAAGCTATCAAAGGATGAAAAACCTACTGGCAAAAGAATCTGATCTTGCACATCCATCATCGAAGGACATGGGCTGCTACTAACATCCACACTATCTGCTGCAGGAAACATAAGAGCCTGAGCCTGAGCCTCTGCAGTTCCTGGAGGCTTCAAGAATAAAAGGAGAAATCAGTTCGTTTCCTGATGAGAAAAGCAAAAGAAGAAGAATATCTACTACAACAAGGTAACTCGTATTCATCTCGCAAGATGCAGGCATTTATTAGCCATCACAGTCTTGTATATAAATATCCACTAAGGAATCAACTAGTTGAGTTTTTGCAATGAAATTACTGGATCATTCCTACACCTGAGATAAGTGCTTAGGTTTCCAGAGTTTCATAGATTAGCATAGCCTTCCATCTGATACAAAAAGGTTGGCAGATTCACAAAAATAAGCTCAGCAATTTCAACAAAAACATACCCAGTGTAATCCCACAAGTGTAAGCCCATCAATTTCATTAAATTAAATTCTGACAATTCTCAGATTTTGAGATTTAACTTGTACGTTTTAAAGTTGAGGAATTATCAGGGTCTTGAAAGGATTCATAACATATATGATGGAGATGATGTGATCACAATTATCATTCGTGGACAATATAAGTACCTCTCCAAATGGCAAAGCATCATTCTCAAAGAAGTCACCAAAATCTCCAAACTCTGAGAGAAGTGCCTGAATATCCATCCCTGCATCTCTATCACCATCATCCCAACCCCACTGAAGCCCAATCTGATCATTTCCTTCAGTAATTGCAGAATTATTAACATCCATTGAGGCGTAATCACTTGTTGATTGATTAATCACTGCTCCTCCCTGACTAAATGACTCAGAAATCCCAGCTCGCGACCTCTTTAAGCCCTGCAAAGAAACTTGAAATGTTATAGTTGCCAATTCTTTAAACGAAAGAACACACCATAAGAATCAAGTGTAGAAGATCAAAAGAACACTTAGCACATGCTATCATTATAAATAACTGGAATTGTGCATGTTTTTAGTAACAAGCAAGAAGAGAAGCACTAAGGTTACATTTGGTTGCCAACAATCAAAAGGGAAGTGTGGAATGTAGACTTCTTTGCAGTGTTTTGTGTGATTAGTAAGCAGGAAACTAGTGCCAAAAGCAGTGCAAAACTTTTTTGCAGAAAACTTTGCTTTAACCTGCAAGTAGGAAATTTGGTTTCCTATTTTAAGCTTTCCTTGTCCTTTCAAAATTCATGCAAAAAAATTTATAAGAGGCAGACCCAGGATATGAACACTATGGGTTTGTGTTTTGGGTTCTATCTCGGCCCATTTGATTTTCTGGATTCAAAATCTATTATTTGTACTTCTTTTATGGTTTTTTTTTTTTAACCGAGAAATCCATCTGTGACCCACCCTTTGGACCAATCACAGCCTTCTAAACTCGGTGGATAATGGGCCCGCCCCTCTACTCTTCTCCACTTAAATATCGGGCTTTGCTTTGCATGGTGTGGGGCTTGAACCTGCGACCTAAGCCACAAATCCTCCACCTTTTGCCACTCAAGCTAGGCCTTGGGGGCCTTATTTTATGGTTTTTTAACACATATATAGGGTCCGAGCCAAAGTTATTGGGTCCGGGCACCTGCTGGTCAAGTCCAGTTTCAACAACATGGGAAATCAAAAGGAAGCTAACCACATCAACAACTATGCATCAGTCCCAAACAAGTTGGGGTCGGTTATAAGAATTCCCACCTCTTCGCTTAAGCTCATTTCATATCATCATCATACTAAATAAATAAACGTGAAAAATAGAAGAAAGCTAACAAAAGTTCTTAATTTACTTGCTACAATTAGCTAAGATCTAGGTCCTGCTTTACACGCTGTCCTCTGAGAAAGAAAAGCCCTATATGATGGATTCTTAAATGATAGACAAGACTTTATACAAATGGTTACCTTACTCAAAAAATGATAGACAAGACACTTACATATTTATATACATGTACCTCTTTGAAAAAAAATTCAAAATGAGGAGATAGCAAGTCATTATAACAATAATCTTCAGATAACTAGTCATAGCAAGTTAAAGAATTTAAGATCAAATCAAGGACTACACATTCAAATATAAGATAGTGCATTTAGTTCATACAGATACAAATTATAGAGAGAACTCAATTTATACAAGAAGCACACCGTCTTAAGATTGTCATTTTGGGATCGATCCAAAGAAGATAATCCAGACTGTCTACACATCAAAGAATCAGCGTCTGCTTCAAGATCCCCAGTTCCTGAAGTCTTGTAATCACTATCACTAGAAGAGGTACTTATGCTGCTAACACTACTACTATTGCTGTTACTGCTACTGTTATAACGCCGATTAGAGCGTATGACATTTGCATCAAGCCAAGAACCATCCACCGAATTGACTTTGGCATCGCAATGAAAATCAAAACTGCAATATTGTGCATTAGATGTATGAGATGTAAGTTTAACCAAAAAAGATACGGAATGAACTGCCAACAAGAATAAGCTGAGAGTACCAATGCATAAAGGAGGATGTAAAGGACAATGAGGGCCCAATCCAGTTCTGTAGCCAGAATCTGTGAATAAAACATAAAAATGTGTAATTTTTTCAGAACTCTTTAGGAAAAAAAATGAAATATTAATTCTCAAGCAAGTTTGAACTAAAAACACACCCTAGTCAACACAAACAGCACTAATGCCCTTTTTTGAGTAAATATTCACATGTGTATAATCCCAATCCCAGTATTTACTGGTTGGATCAACAGAAGAGATTCCTTTATAGAAACTTGGGCTTCATCATATCCTAACATAGTAGAAACTTCATATAAAGACTTCCTGAAATAACTTAGTGTCTGGCATTTGCTATTGGGAGGACAAAAGTGCTTTTTTTTTTGAGAAAAAAACACTCTTTTTGAAAAATCAAGTGTTTGGCAAATCCTGAAAACTGCTTTTAAAAAAGGGAAGCAGAAGCAACTTCCTGCTGTTTGGAAGAAGCTAAAAATTTATGCTTCTTAAAAAAAGCAGAAGTACAAGCAGAAAAATATTTTTTTGAAGACTAAAATATCCCTTACATATAGTCATATTTACCAATACATCTCTTATTAATTAATTAACATATCTCATAAGTTTGGTTAAGTTTCATTCAAAAAATTTATTTTTTATTTTATGTAACATATATAATTATTTGTATTTATAGTTTATATATTACATATTATTTTATGGATTATTTTACAGAATTAGAAATAAAGGTAACAACAATATTTTTGCAAGATTAAAAAAAAGATAAAAAGTAACAATTAAAGATTTCAGCCCTCCCAAAAAAGTAACAAATAACAAATTTTTCTTTTCTTAATTTAGGTATTATTTATTTTAATTTGAAAAAAAAATTCAATGAAAGGATTATAACCAAAAAAAAAAGATAAATAGCTAAAGATCGAATCCAAAATAATAGGTAACAACAAATAACAAAAAGATTCTTCTTTTCAATATTTTCCAACAATAGTTTTGCAAAATTTTAAAAAATAATGAAAGTAACAATTAAAATAAAAATTTAATTAAAGTTTTTGTATTAGATATTTAAAATAGTTTCTCCCTATAAAATATCAAAAGCACATTGATACTTGTCCTTTTACGTAATTTGACTTTCAAAAGCACTTTTTTAAAAAAAAATTAGTCAAACACTATTTGCTTATCAAAAGTACTTTTCAAATGAATTTGCCAAACACAAATTGTTTTTTTTTTTTTGAAAAGCACTTTTCTGAAAAGCTATTTTAAAAAAGCGCTTCTAGAAATAAATAGTTTTTTCGCAACAATGTCAAAGAGGCTCTTAGTAACCATAATCCATCAGCCACTCAAACTGAGTCTCAAAACAAATATAAAGAGACGGAACCTATTGTAGGGGATGGAGTGGTTATCTGGCCATTACTTTGGTGAAAAGGTCAAATTACAAATAGTATTTTTCTGTCATTGATGTGGAAGGTCGCAGATTTGTGACTTGTCTTCCAGCACTCCATTGACAGACCTTCAACAGGATTGAAAGTACACTAGTTTTACTAATATCTTTTTTTATAAAAGTGTACGCTGTTTTTTAATCAGTAACTAGTTAAATGAAACCTTCCCACATCAGCTATATGCAAACTTAATCCCAAAAAAAAAAAAGGGAAGGAAAGAAAAAGAATTTAACAAATTTACCTTTTAAGAGATGATCTAGCACATGCTGTTTGCACCACTGGGACAAGAACAGCCTCGGGCGGGTAAATAAGCACTCTTCCACAGTTATCTGGTATTTTACTCTGAACAACATTGCCCATTGCAGAGGCTTCTGTTATGGTAGGCCTTGATGAATTATTCTGTACATTTAAACTTTCTTGTATATTGTTGTTTCCCGGTGCAGTGGAACCAAGGTTAACTTCAACATAGCAATTCTGTCCCTTAAGCTGATAACTAGATTGAGATACATTGCATGGTAGCCCAACAATACCGTTTGAAGCACTAAACTTGCCAGAACTGCATGGCAAGTACAATATGAATCACAGTAAGGCACCACATTATGACGAGCTCTATCACTTTGAAAGAATTTTGTTTACAAAAGGAATTAAAAACAACCCAGAAAGGAAGGAAATAGAGGGGAAAATTTGACCTGAGATACACTTGCTTCACAAGATCAGCTGGGCAACATCCAGTAAGCCTCCCACGCATTCCATGAGGTGAGACAATAACTGGAAAAGGGGATAAAATAAAAGTATCAGCATACCATGAATATTGTGTATCATTTAAGCAAAATTTATAGCTTAATCATATTGTATCATTTAAGCAATTTCCGCCATACAGAAGATATCTATCTTGATAGGTTTCAAGCACTTTTCACAACTCACAAGCCATAAAAGTTGTGCCGACGCCAGAAAAGAGCATCCTGTATAAACAATACTCCCTCTATTCCATATTGACTGAATTTTTGGGACTTTTTTCATTGTTCAAAATAATTGAATAATTCAAAGTTCAAGATAAATGTTTGAAACTTTTTCCATATTTGCCCTTTCCTTTAATAAAGTTTTATATTTTTTAGGAGATATATTGCACTACTTTTAAAGAATAACTTGGGGGATAAACAAAAGGATATTAGTGGAAAATATGGTTTAAATTATGTCCTTGAATGTTTTTCTTAATAGGTGTGCATCCTCACAAATACAGTTAATATGGAATAGAGGGAGTATTGAAGATTTGATCCTAAATGATATGTGTCACAACCTTCACAAAAGAGAAAGTTACAACCCCACCCCACTCCACCTCACTCCCCACATCTTTGCTCCTTTCGTGCATCATGAATCAATTTTTAGAATTTTGTAGAGCCTTAAGACAATTTGGAGGTCATTATTGTAGAGTCTAAAGATTGACTACAAACCAAGATAAATCAAGGGATTATTTCAATACACAAATGCAGACTTTGCAAATTAAATTAATCAAAATAACAAATTAAAAAGTCAAAAATGTGCAACTCTCCACAACACTGAAGGCATTAAACTGATTTTTATGTAAGATCACATAATGGGGTGCAACAACAATATGCATGTTCTGCCACTGGGTTTATGCCCAATTTCCTTTATTGTTTAGCACTTCTACAAGAAACTATATTTAGAATCAGTTTGTTTCTTCAGTTCCTCTTTTTTTTTATGACAGTGATGTCCGGGCCAGCTTTCGCGCACCTCGACTAATTCCATGGGATACCTGCCACCTCCCACCAGCAACAGGTACTAGGTAACTCTGTCCACCAAGGCTAGGACAGATGGGAAGAATCACCTAGTTTTTTTTGTCTCCAATGAGTTTTGAACCTAAGTCCTTAGGGTTCTCAACCACTTCATTGACCACTAGGTCACACCCTTGGGTGCTCCTCTTATATTCCATTAGGTTACCAGCTTTTGATAGCAAGAATTGCACAGGTTCTGGAAGAACCTATTGGGTGATGAACGAAATTCACATCCAAGCCTTTAATTGTTTGTAAATGCACTCAGTTCTGCAAAAAAACCAACCTGGAAGCCCCTCGCCAGAGACATTAGATGTATTCTCTGATATTTTATCAATGTCACCACTTGAAAGTGCTCGTATATGCCTATAGAAAAGCATAAAGAATAAAAACTTATTACAGGGGACAATAAGAGATTGTCAAGCAGAAGGACAGATTGCAGCCCCTCCCTCAAATTTAGAATGTAATCACGGGCTAATCAAACTTACTTTGCAGATATAATAACGTGGACAAAGATAGCCTCTTCAGTAGCAGCAAATACGAACTCAACCACTGGTTGCCCCTTCCTTAAAAAAAGCGCACCGATTACAAATTAGATAGATGTAGGAGCCAACCATAATAAAACTGGATTCCTGGCTTATTTACCACATAAGATACAATCTCCCTTTTGGGATGCCAGAAGAATACCTTCAGCAACTAGCGTACATTAAGGAGACTAACAATGCTACAAGTAACACTCAAACTATGATAAGTATCCAATTTTTTTAAAAATGAATTCCAGGCAGCTAATGAACTAGGCAAAGAAAAAAGATGTTAAGCCGATACAAGTGCCACACCCAGAAAATACTGGCAAAGAATTTTTTCTCAGACTTGTAACAGTACATAAAATAGAACGACTATTTTGGTTTAGGAAGATAGTACAGTAACGAAGAAAGCTGTGAACTCACAGTAAAATCATTTTTCTTGATTTACGTGTTGTTCAACCACTTAGGCCAACAAAAAATGTAAGTATTGATAAACATACCTGAACAACTCTTCATTCTGTGAAAATGGACGGTATTTTGTAAATACATCTCCATATCTAACATATGAAAGTCCCCTGAGCGTTCTGTCATATCAAGTAGCATATATACAAGTAAATCAACAATAGATCGCGGAAAACTCTAAGCACGTGAAATAATAATCACTACCTTTCCATGCAATTCCTTAAGGCCTGAGATAGCGCAGCAGCAACCTCTTCTGAATCTCCAGGAGCTACCCAGAGACCTGATGCCAGAACTGTAACAGAAAGATAGTTGAAGATTATAAAAGCAAAGTACAATACAAAACAAAAAAGGGGGTTGAGAGTCAAGGGCTACTCAGTAACAAACAATGACAACTGGTCAATCAGTCCACCAACAATGCCTCAATCCCAAACCAGTTGGACCAGTGATAGGAGTAGTTTGTGTATTCCACTCTATTTCAGGCCCATAAATATTGGCAAGTAACATGTCTCTTGACACAAATCCCCAGTTCTCTAAAATTGGAGGTTCTCTAAATTTTGGGGGTAAGTCACAGCCGCATCTAGGACCCCCATCTAAGCAATAGTTGGAGTAATATAAATTTTTTAAGTTTAACCGCATAAATAATCAACTTCAATCTCGCGAATCCGAAGTTAGTGAGTGAGCTTTATAAAACTTCAGACAAGAAGTTTAAACCTGAAGAAATTAATATTGGGAGAAACAATTTGCTGCAGAATAATTGTTAATTTTCACATTGCTTTTTGTTACATATATGTCCCATATTTATACATGTCATACACCACTAATTAGAGGAAGTTACACCAAAAAGATGAATTAGAAGATCCTTTCCACAAACAAACCACTAAATAGAGGAGAGTTATGCAACCAAAAAAAAAAGATGAAGTAAAAGACCCTTACCACAAACAAAATCATTAATTAGAGGAGAGTTTGAGTTGTTTGACATCTCCTAAAATTCATTTGATTACTTGATACTTCCGTTTATTACAAGATATGTGTAGGAATTGTATAAGGTTCATCTTGAATTCCTAAGTTTTGGGACTCACAGCAGATAGCCTTGGTGTAGTGGGACTATCACAGCTCATTGGCTTGATGTTTTGACACTTGGGACTCTCTCTAACACAACGCATTATAATCATAAGAAGAAGGAGCAGTTTGTCAAAATTTTCCTCTTTAGGCTAAAGTTGAGATACTTTAAAAAAATTGGGAAGGCTTTAAATGGGGGTGCTCAAAGCAGATACCTGGTGCAATTCCTACAAATTTTACCCTTGGCCTAACATGACCTAAGTCAAGTCACAAGTGCAACAACAACAATTAAATTCTTAATCTAAACTAAAGGAGTTGGCAGTGCCTACATGGATCCTTTGCTTCAATTGTATTATCTATTCTAGGCTAAGCCTGCATTCATTCCTAAAAGTTGTGGGCTAGTTAAGATAATTTTCTTCACGTAATTTTAGGACTACCTCACCCGCCCTCTTTAGAACCTTCAATATTCATGGTGTCATTTAATGATAACATACCTCTTAATTTGGATATAGCTGACTGTGCCTTTTCAACCACAGCTGAATGTTGCCCAGGGAAAAAAAGCCAGAGCTTGATCTTCTCATCTGAAAACTAAAAGCAAGCAGAAGTTAAACAACTAAAAAGGGATTTACAGTTAACTACTTTGCTGACCATCTATACCAGGGTTGTAAAGACCCTGAGATGGGTCCCAAGGTCCAACAAAAGAATTGGTCCATGTGCTGAGAAATCCTTCCTTCTGCAATTGTAGATGCGATGAGAGCACGAGCCATGTGGCAGCATCTTTCTTATCCAGCTTCACCCTTTAAACAGATTGAAGAACACACAGAATTAAATATGATTCATAGGTAGTTCCTTCAAGGAAGATGGACTTTAAACTGCTCAAATAGCAAACCTCTTGTCCACCAGAGAGTTAACATCAGATTCATGAGGAAGAAACTGAAACCAAGATATTTGATGTAAGCCACCCTGCAAAATAATATGAGTTCAGAGGAAATATATGCAATCATAATAAGCATCACAACTTCAGGTATAGTTTAATACTACAATACTACCCAGTAATTCCAGAAAAATCAGCACAAATGGCATGAAAAAAATGCATTAAGAGCCACATATTTGTTAGGATATATCATCAAAGCAGCAGAGAGTTCCTCAAAAGTAAAAAATCTAGAGGACTGATCAATTTCCCGAACAGCATAGGGAATTTCCATTGGTACTGCATGCATTATATATGAACTGGGTTTTAGATCAATCTGTGAGGTCAAACTTTTGGGAGCACCTTTAAGAGAGCACCAGGACGAAGATCAAGACCAGCACCTTGGGTAGATATTGATTCCCAAAAAAATGGCAATGAACTTTGAATATTACCATTGAACAAACAAAAAATACACCTAATAAGCACCCTAGAGAAACAGACCACCTTCCAGGAAGGGTACCAAGCTCCCTAAGGCCTCCAAGAGAAAAACATCTAGTTACAAATTTCTATTGACAATACAGTAACATTATCAAACTACAAAACTGCTGAATCAAATAGAAATTAGAGACATCTATGAGTTCGTCATATGTTCAATCCTTTCTTTAATCTCTTTTTGTATATGTATATTTGCAGCCTTTTTATCTACACCTTTGACCTGGAATTGTTTCCAGCTCCTTCCCCTCCATGTGTGATAAATCATAGCATCCCAAACTGCAACTGCAGTCTCCTTTGTTGTTTCCAGTGCCTGCTTTCTATCGATAGTAAAATTGTTCAAGATCACCTATTTGCAGTCTAATCCCTGACCATTGCTCAATATTCTCTTTCAAGCTGATGAACCATCAGCATTCTGAGAAGATGTGAGTTTGAGACTCAACCTGTGCCTCCTCACATAGGCAACAGTGATCATCATCTATGTTCATATGCATTTTTGTCATTCTTTCTTTTGTGAGTAGCTTCCTTTGATTGGCTATCCACAGTATGAATATGTGTCTAGGTACTAAAGTAGAACTCCAAACTAACTGTGCAGTCCACAACCTTGGTAAGCCTCCTAACAAAGCATTATAGCTGCTAGAAACAGAATACTTGTCATTTGGAGTTAGAGGGTGTTTGGATTGGCTTAAAAGTTGGTCAAACCTATTTTTAAGCTTGTTTTTCACTTCTAAAAGTGCTTGGCAAATATAAAAATAACTTAAAATAAGTTAGGAAGTGATTGGTAAGGTTAAAAATAACTTAAAATAAGTTAAAAATAACTTAAAATAAGTTGAAAACCAAAAGTAGGCGTCACCTTACTTTTTATTTTTTGACTTGAAAGTCATTTAAGTTTGACTTTTTATTTTTGACTTAAAGTTACTTTTTTAAGCCAATCCAAACGGGCTCTAAAGCAGTATGTACCACATTGATACCAACCGGTCATTGTACCTTTGAGTGAGTTTAATTTCCTTGAGTACCAGCTACAGCCTCCTGGTGGTTTATGGTTTCAGAAATCTTGACCACCTTTCACATACAAAACATCCACACATTTGACCCATAGCAGTTCCTTTCTCATAGCCAGTTTCCACACTAGTTTGCCAACGGAAGCTACATTCCAATTTCTGCAGCTTTTAATGTTTAACCCTCCAAATTTCTTTGGCATACACTACTTCTCCCAAGAAACTAGAAGCACTTCCCTTTTCTCATCTGGGCTACCCCATAGGGGGTGTTAAGCTTTTTTACTATAATACAATTGTTACCCTTCCGCAAAAAAACAAAAAGAAAGACGCCCATGAAGTCCAAAGTGAATCCAAAACATATACATTGTTCATCATATACAAAAAAAAAAGAGGGGCAGCCCAGTGCACAAAGCTTCTCATGTTCATGTAGGGTCTGAGGAAGGGATTCATCCTATACCAAAGAAGCAAAAAATATGAACACATACATTAAGTTGTGTACAGCCTCAAGTTGGCCCTTAAAAATCTAAGATTATGACCATTCTACACACTTCATACTATAGAATGCCGAAACATACTCCAAAAGGTTTTCATTGCCTTGTTAATCTTCTGACCTGCCAGTTTTCAAAAGTATTCATGATTTTGGCATAATACACTGTACCCCAAATATATTCAAGAGCAAGAACCAGATATACCAGTAGCTTTTTCCAATGTGTATTAGAGAAGTTTGATAGGTTTCACATGCTTTGACCCACAAAAAGCATCTGCTACATATTTATCCGTTCTTTTTGTAGGTTGTCACGGTCTAGACGTGCCTCATGTATTGTGATCCGTGCAGAACAAGCTACTTTTTGGGGAGCCTTGCTATTCCATAGATTTCCAGGGCTTTTGTGTTCTCCCTTCAGAAGGATAGTTCAGCAGATCTTATTCAGAGCTCACTGTGAACTTCCCTTTTTTCCCATTCTTCCAGAACACTGAATCTACTGCTGAAGTTGAGCCTTCAACATATTCCAGTTCCTTATAAACTCTATGACCTTTCCACGTCCTAATCTTCAAAGCTTCTTCTTTTTTTGAAACAGGTAAAAGAATCTTCAAACCTTCTTCTAAAACTTATATACGAGCAATGACAACTCCATCAATCAACCAACTATTGAGGGGTCATGTTCTAGCCATCCATAGTTCCAAAATCTAATATTTCTTCTGTCCCCAACTTCCAATCGTACCAAATTATAGAACTCCTCCTATAAGCCCCTGATGTACTTGTGTACAACTATAGAAGTGTCTAATAAGGTAACAGATTTGATGCACCATTTTCCCCAGCTAACACTTTTGGTTTTACAGTTTCTCTTCAACAATTCTTCCTACTGAACAACATTGAACCTTGACAACCTAAGACTTTTGTTTTATTTATTGATATATCCACTAACTGATATGGTTTTGCCGGGAAAGAAGAAAAAGAAAACTCGACAACCATTTAACAATAAGGCTCTTATTATTACTATTTATTAATCAGTCCCTACAGTCAGTTTTAATTCTTTTACATAGAGTCCAAATGAATGGTAGGAGCCATTATAAAGTTCCAATAGCGATACCGAGAAAAAGATGGAGCCAGGCACCAATAGGCAGCATAACACAATCACGTATCTAACATACAAGAAAGAAGCAATAAAAAAAAGATGCATTAACAGGTAGCTCAATGAAAACTTAGGTGTGCATGGTACGTGTATATATAGTCAAATTTCCCACAAAAGAGAGTTGAGAGTTTCCTGTCTTTTTGGGCCGTCAGTCAAAGAAATTTAAAAATCTTTAAACTGATATTAGAAAATGGAATAGGACAAGTTCTGGAACTCAGAATGGAGGAAGGAGGGGAAGGATTTTACTGGAGGAGAAAATCAGAAACAAAGGGTGAAAATGGAAGTCATGGACGCAGTAAGTTTTTCAATAAATCAGCTGAAAGCAAACGAGAGTGCGATGGTAAAGAGAAAGAGACTGCAATATGAAGTTCTTTTATCATCTAGCAATTGCTAACTGAATAAGAAACTTTGTACATGTTGTGAGGTCGGAGAGAAGTGTTAGAGAAAGAAGAGGTCAGGGAGGCAACTGAGGGCTTCTTGTTCTCTCTCTTCTTTTCTTTTTCTTTTTTATTTTTTCTTTTTAATATTGGGAGGAGTAGTTCATTCTACCCAAAGAAAAATAACACTCTAGTAGGAAAGGAAATAAGAAAATGCATGTTAAGTTAGCTATGTGAATTCCATAGAAATGGGTTAATAAGATGAACACAATTTCATTACTAGGGTTTTCAAACTTGTAGAATTTAGCAAGCAAAATGGTAAATCAACCATAAAAACTTTCAACTTAACCCTCACAAAAATTCTAATATCACAACAAAGGCAGGTGTAATATAACATAGAACGATATGAAGGCAAGAAACATACGATCTTGAACACATTTGTCCACATCACTAGATGCTTTAGACGCCCGATGAAGTAAACACGTGCACTTCTCTGCAATATGGATCTTAGAGTAAACGACGTGTATCAAAGGCACGAAGCATTTCCTTGCACAACAAAGGAGCTGCACTTCCTTCTAACAAAACATAAAACAATAGATTAGTGTTTGTAAGCCAAAGTTGAAGGAACTCAATGAATATCAACAAAAAAAAAGTAATTTTTAGTCTTTCTAGGACAAGTGCAGAGCAAACAACTATTCATATGTTACTTGAGGGTTCCTTTTAGCTAATGTTAGAGCAATCAAACAAACCCAATTGAAACATTCACTCCAAATCTTTCCAGTATCCATTATAAGTAACACGAAATTCCATTAATCAAACAAAAGGGGCAACACCAAAACACAAAATTATCACTTTGCATTATAGTAAGACCAGTTCAACCCTAAAAAAAGGTCTTCATAATTACAAATCCCAAAAAGTCGAAAGAACCAAAAAGCCCCAAATTCAGTTCAAAAACGAACACGTATGACATATATATACATCGAAAGCACAGAAAAGAAGTAAATTCGATTAAACGAAGAAACACAACACAACCGAAAAGCAGCGAGTAGAACAGAGAGATACATACATAGAATCAGATCTGATGAAGGCGATGTAAAATGCTAAATGTGAGAACTGAGAAGCACCGTAGTAAGCAAATAGCAGAATGAACGCCCAAAATACTCCGGCGGCTGATTCTAGCCCCTTAATATACAAAAAAAAAAAAAAAAATACAAAGTAAAATGTAAATAATTACTATTAATGGAAATTTTATAATTTGTCTGATTCACTTAAATTTGAATAAATTCATGTTTTAATAATGAATTTGTAGGATTATCTTTAATTCTTTGAGATATATTGATTGACATTTTCCGATCAAACGAGTTAGATTATCAAATGATTAAATTTGAAAAAATATCTATTATTTTAAGTTTGAATGTCTTCTAAGATAATAATTACTACAATATTGATGATTTAGATCTTTTTTGTAATTGAAAGTAAATACGAAATATTATACAAATAAAGTAGAATAAATTATTTAATATTGTAATAAATCAACTAAAAGAATTGCAAAATAGAGATTTGCTACTAGAAAATTTCACAGATGTAATTTTTAGAAGATAGAAATGATGAACCTCTTTTAAAAACCAAAAGTAGGGTTTGAGATTTGCGAGGAAGAGACCCTATCGTCTTTCGTCTCAGAGAGAATAACAATTAGGATTTTCATTGGTACTTTCAAAATTTACCTAAATATCTCTATTGAGTCTGCAGTTTCATAGGCAACTAATAAAGCTTAAAATTACTTATCATTAATTATCATATAGGTAATTCCATAAATATATATATACACAACTGTGTTTTTAAAATTGACGATTAAAATCAAGATTGTTTATTTCAGAACTAGAAAATTAACTATTTCTTCGTAGATTTACTTCTCAATATTCTCACTCTTCTTGATTTTTTCATGAAGTTATTTCTTTATAAGCTAATAGGTTTATATGTCTAGAGTACGAGATTCAATCATATTTATTAGAGATAACAAACAATTAGTAAAAATATAATATACTCTTTTCTACAATTTCTTGTAATATGAACAAAAATTGTAGTTTATATGATGAAGGATAAAGAAATACTGTTTATACATCCAAATAAAATTTGATGTTCTCATAAGGACGTCACTAAAGGCTTTCGATAAATTGAAATTTGATCGTGAAAGGATCAAATTATATCCGAAGAATGAAAGAAAATCTTGACACAATGATATCATCATGTGACTAGAAAGCCACGTCCCTTCTGCCAACTCGCACTCACTGAAATTTAGGACACCGAGCTATTCTTTTTAACATAGAGTAAAATGAGGAAGGTGAGTCTTATCAACCCAATTTAAATACAAAATTAGTACATAACAATTAAAGAAAAAAAAGAATGAAATAATAGATTTTCCTAATATAGACTAGTATAAATTATAAAGGGAATTCATTGTTATTTCTTCATATGATTGAGATTTGATGCTCTGTCTAGTTCTATTTGTTTGTATTATTTTTCTTTATAATTTGTTTGAAAATGAATATTCTTTTAGAAATTTTTAATTCGAACTTTTCATATGATCACACATTTAAAATCATAAAATCAAATAATTTGATATACATTTTATTTTATAATTGGGAAAATGGACAAATATACCTCCGAACTTTCGAAAATGGTATGTCAATATCCTCCGTCATACTTTTTGTCCATCAGAGCCCCTGTCATTCAATAATCAGTGCACATTTGCCCCTCCCACCAACGGGAGAATAATTAGTGACATGTGGCGCAGTCCTACGGCTCAATCCGATTTGACCAATTAATAATCCAAATTTTAAATACCCGCCCAATGACACGTTTAACCCACCCAATACCCCCATTACCCACACAAATACTAACTTATTACTCATATAAATTACTCATATTCGCCACAGAATTCCATGAAAAATTTCCTGTAAACCCACTGTTATTTGCATAAAAATGGGTTAAATCGGAAATGACCTAGTAAATTCATTATTACCAACATCCAAGTAATTCAAGCTAACACACTTGTTCAAATCATTAGTAACTTGCCCAGAAAATGAATTGTAACCCAAAGAGAGCTTTTTCAATGAGTTAAGTGAACAATAAACCCAAAAATTCTTTAACTCGAAAGCTCGATTTCTAATTTTCTATGACTGACCCATCGAAATTGCAAGTGATGTAGTGAACTTACTGAGAGGAGTATTGGGTTCCCAATTTTTGAATACATTGATGGTGGGCTTTGATAAAGAGGATTTGATGGATAGAAGTGTTTGAAGCTCGTTGGAAAAAGCAACGGGAAGAGAAGGAATAAGAGAAAATAGAGAAGAAGAAGATAATGGGCGGGTTTTTAGGATTTGGGTTAAAAGATTCGTCAAATCGGGTTGAGCCATAGGATTACGCCACGTGTCACAAATTATTTTTCCGTTAGTGGGAGGGGCAAATGTGCACTAATTATTGGACGGCAAGGGCTCTAATGGACGAAAAATATGACGAAAGGTATTGACATACCATTTTTGAAAGTTCGGGGGTATATTTGTCCCTTTTCCCTTTGCAATTTGATATACATATTTTTAAGGAAAAAAGGACAAATATACCCCTCGAACTATTGTAAATGGTATGCAGATATCCTCCGTCATACTTTTGGGACATTGGTGCCCCTGCCGTCCAAGAACTAAGACATATATGCCCTTCACTCTAACAGAAGACTAAATAGGGACACATGGCTCAATCTTATCCGTCGATATGATATTTAATAAATGTCGGGTCGGTAGATAAGATTATGACACGTGTATGTCCGTTAGTATAAAGGGTATATATGCTCTAGTTTTTGGACAGCAGGGGCACCAATATCTCAAAAGTATGACGAAAGATATCTACATACTATTTACGATAGTTCAAGAGTATACTTATCCTTTTTCTCATTTTTTAATTAAGATCACAAGATTCAAACTTCATTTATTTTTGAACCTCTATATCATGTTAATATCATATAACTTGAAAAAAGAGGGACCACAATTTATTTGAGAATATATGGACATCTAGGAAATGAAATTATTATATTAAAAAAAAGGTCAAACCAAAAAGTGTTATGTGACATTTTCCAAAACCCAATTGGGACAGGTTCCAAATATTTATTTATTTATCACACTACAAATATAATAAGATAAGTTTAAATCTAGGTTATATAAAATTCCATTTGTCTATATTCTTGTCTATTCAAGATACTAGTACAATGGCCAACACTATACTACCTACTAACCTTCTACCCTAATACGTGTCCTCCACACCTTTCTATGTAAGACCATGTCCTCGTTAATCTGAAGCTCCATCATATCATGTCTCATTACCTCTCCCGAGTACTTCTTTGGCCTACCTCTGTCTCTCCTTGTACCCTCTATTACCAACCTCTTGCACCTCCTCAATGGTGCGTCTACGCATCTTCTCTTCACATGTCCAAACTATCCCAGTCACGCTTTTCTCAACTTGTCCACCACGGAGGCCACTCCCACTTTGTTCTGAATATTCTTATTTTTAATCTTATCTCTCCTAGTATGACTACACATCCATCTCAATATCCTCATCTCCACAATATGCAACTTCTAGAATGAGTTAAATTTCTTAAATTTGACACTCTTGAACCTAATCTAAAATTATAAAAATAATAAAAGTGAAGTTATATATTATTCATTATGAGTCATGACGCTAGTAAATTGTAGAATTTAGTCATCCAATTATTCATATATCTATATATACTAGTAAAGAAAGTCCGGGCGCTGCCTGGACCCAACATTAATAAAGTTATATCGTTACTCTCTCCGTCTCATATTAGATGAGAATCTTACTAAAAATATTTTTTTCATATTATTTGAGCACTTATTAAATTATGATAGAATTAATTAATTCTTTTCCATTTTACCCCTACAATTAATATGACCATTTCTATATTGTATGTGTATTTTTTGTAACTCATTTCAATGTGCATTGATATAAACAAAGGGCAAAATGGTGAAGTCTTCCAATGTATTAATGATTTCTTAATCACCGTGTAAAGTTGGAAGTGCCCATCTAGTATGGGACGGAGGGAGTATAGTTTATGTATTGTTATAAAATTAGTAAAGATTGTTATAATATATTTTGCTCATAAGTGAGCTAATATAGAAACTTATTTGTCATTTGTCTTTTTAATTTCAATTTTAAATAGCAAATAAATGTAGCAATAAGATTGAGGGTAGAAATGAAGCATATCTTTCTAAATTTAAGTAAAAATAAACAGAGTAGAAGTAACATTAGGGTTATCGATAGGACGATTCATTTGGTTATTTAAAAAAAAATTATATCATTCAATTTTTTGGCTAGTTTATAATGTATAACCAAAATTAAAATTTTAAAATCATCCCAATCCTAATTTATGTGACACAAGCAGTACAAAAATTAGTCTTTTTTTTGTTGTCTTGTAGATATTTTAAGTTATTATTTATTGTAAATTATAGTACTTTTTATTAAAGTTTTTAATAACATATGTTACTTTTTATGTTTGAGAGTTAAACCAACTTTTTTTTATATGTCTTTTAATTTTATATGTGTTTTGTCCTTTTCCATTTTCAAAAACTAATACTCTCTCCATTTTATTTTATATGTCATTTCTTTTTATAAATATATTGGTTATTCCCTCATCTTATTGGAACACATGTTGACTTGTGGTGGTTGGTTATTCTCTCTTCTTATATAGTAATTTATTGGCATGTTGCATTATTTTCAAATAAGTGAATATTCAATGGGCAACTATCACCTAGCCATGTTAGCAATTGTAGCCACATTTGCAAGTTGCCAATTGTACCTATTTTATTATTTCCTTTTTGTAATAAAGAATTATTCAAGGATCAATATCAATATTATTCAAAATTCATATCATAATAAGTTTCCTGTTTACTTTTCCTACTTAAATATGTTTTCATCAAAGTCTTACAATTTTATTAGTCTGTATATAAACAAAATATAAACCTTGTATAATCAGCCGGGCAACACAATATTCCAATTAAATTGGATACATATATCGTAAAGTACATCTAAGTAAATAATTCTATGAATGAATGGATCAATTCGATTTTCATATATGTCGAATCAATGGGGTTGGGTATTTATAGTGACTTAGCAAAGGGGAAAGCCTTCAGACAAAAAATTAATATTGCTCGTAACCGAGATTTCTTGTTAAGGTTGAATGAATTATTCATCTGTCACATCCCTTTTGGCTGCTAGCTTTTGTATATTAAATTGTACTTCTTTGTCCATAGGTCCTAATATTTGGTACGAAGTAAAATGTTTTCTTGGAAAATAAATTAGTTTCAGGTTTGTTTTGTGAGTGAAAAATGTTTTCTAGTGTTTGATTGATGAACTAGAAAATATATTTTATCTTTTGCTAGAGAGTAGAAAATATCTGAATTGGGACTCCACCTAATATCCGACTAGGGACTTGATCTGACACCCAATGTGGGACCCGACCCTGATTCCTGACGTAGGATCCGACCTTGACTTTCGATTCGGGACTCAATATCGACAACCAATGTGGGACCCAACCCCGACCCCGACTCTCGATTCAAAATTTGACTTTTGAATCGAGATTCAACCCTGACATCCAACCTGGGATGCGACCCTATCTCTCGATCTGGAACTTGACTTCCAAACCGAGACCTGACCTCGACATCCAATTTGCGACTCGACTTCTAAATTGGATCTGACCCCGACACCCGGCCTCGACCCCGCGATTTATTCGGGATCCAAACCTGACATCTAACCTAGAACCCGACCTTCACTCTTGATTCAAAACTCGACTCCAACATCCGACTCGAAAACCCAACCTCACACTTGACTCGAGACCAAATATGGGATCTAACTTTAAATCTTGAGTCGGGACCCAACACTCAAAACGAGATCCGATTTGATTCGGGAATCGGGAGTTGGGTCTCTAATCGAGGTCGGAAGTCGGGTCCCGAATCGAGAATTAGGAGTTCAATCCCGGATTAGTCTTGGAAATTGATACTCAAAACTTGAGTTAGGGTGAAGAGTTGAGGTATGAGGTTGAAAAAGAGTTTTGAAAAATGTTTTTTTTGTTTTTGTTTTGAGGCCAATCATTTTCCTTAAATTTGAGGAAAATAAGTTGATTTGAAAAACATTTAAGCAATAAAAAATAAGAAAATTGGAAAACATTTTGTGAGCATGAGGTGTTATTGTGCAACTTGATTTCTCTAGTCAACTTTAAAAGGTTTAAACTTGTACAATTCTTCTTCTTTTTTTCCCTCAAGAATGGCTGCTACATTTTCTTTCCTCTTTGTGACAATCTTGATCTTGGTTTTCCCCATTGTCGAAGGTCGAATTCTTGAACATGAAGGTTCAGAAATTAGTAGTGAAAGGATCTCAGATGGAGTTGAACACAAACTCAAGAATCAGTCAAATTATCTAAGTCTAGGCAACTTGAAGGAACTTCCTTCAGGGGATCAATGTAATCATATATATGGTTTTTTTCCATGTGCAGAGAATATTGGAGGGTACTTATTCATGATTGTCACATTTCAGTACTTGTTGATTCTTGGTGAGAAAGTATTGGCCATTGGAAGCAACAGGCTCTTTAGTATCCTTGACACTGGTATTTTTGGTGCAAGTATCTTTCCCACACTTATAACTTGGCCAAGAATTGTTATGGCCTTTGGTAACTACTCATCTAGTACTCAATTACCTTTTTAATAATCTTGGTGTCCGGGCACAGGGTATCAGGTCCATCAAAACTCGGACATATGACAAAAAATCACTTAGTGTTTTTGCTTAACAATTATATTCATACAATTTATGTAATATAGTATTATCCTATTTTTGTTCTTTTGCTCTATATCTCCTCAGTTAGTCCTTGCATACCCTTATCATTAGTAAATCATTTCGTATTTAGCCTTACCTCTAACATTATTCTAACATGAAATGGTTAGACTTCACGTGCCTAATTTCTATCCCTTGATCTTTTTACTATGGTTATATATTACGCTTAGATTAGAGCTCCATTAGCGGTGAAAAGTGAAAATGAGAATTTAACCTAACGTCTCGGGTAAAATTAGACCAAAAGTTTAAAGTAAGACAGAGTTGCTCAACTAACATAATAATGCTGTCAATGCAGAGAACATAAGCTCTTATTCATATACTGTCATCAAACAATCCTTTGTATGAAAATTCTAACTAGCCTTTGGTTTTTGCAGCATCTGGACTATTGGTTACTAGAGAGAAAGCTCAAGTATCAGTATCTTCTGCACTTGGTTCCAATGTTGGTTCTAGTGTTTTGAATCTTACTGTACTCTGGGGCATATGTGTTATACTTGGCAGACAAAATACCTCAACAAATTCAAATAGTGCAGAATCCTCCACTTCTACTTTGAAGTTGGAGGACTTGAAGGGTATGTTCATTTACCTTGAACTTAGGAAAAACAAAGATTTGAGAATCACACCTTTTTTTTTGGTACTTACAGGTAGAGGAGTCATAACAAACAATCTTACTGGTTATATAGCTGGAATCATGTTTCTCTCACTTGCACCATTCACAATAATGCTATTCGGCGATATCATCAGTTCATCTGTAGGAAAGCGCATTACCATTCTTGTTGCTCTTATTGTATCAGTCACATTTTTGCTGTCATATTTCACTTACCAGGTGAACAACAAACATCTTGATTCACCTACTAGCTTTAATGTTACATTTCTGTCATGTTAAAGTTTGTGTTTCTGATATGTGTAGATGTGGAATCCATTGATTCAACAAAAGAGTTTAGAGTACATAAAACACCAAAATCTGGTGCAAGTATTTGTGCAGCATATCCAAAGGCAAGCAAGAGGAAATCTCTTTAAAGGGGGTCATCCTGACATTAACGCGCTTAAAAGGTAGTAAGATTTTTCGACATCCTTATAATGAGTTAAATTATCCACTCTTACTCTTAAGTGATCTGCATATACAATGAAGACTTACAAGTTAATACTACTATGATTCATTTAAAGTAGAAGCATTTTGATGCTAAGTTAAGCAAGTAAGTCAAGATAACTTCATTTTGCAGATTATTTGCCAAAACAGACAGAGATAGGAGCCATTCAATAACAGTCACTGAACTAGAAGAACTGGTAAAACAGCTTGAATCTGGAAAGGTTAAAGTGGACAGTGACTTTGCCCTGTCAACACTGTCAAGAATATTCGATCAAAACAGAGATGGAAGGATAAATGAAGAAGAGTTCATTGAGGGATCCAAGAAGTTGATACAGGAAGCTAAGGACGATTCCACCTCGAAGAAATTTCTTGATGAGGCAAATTTTCTCCTCCTTTTGCTCTTTGTCACTAATATAGACTCTAGGGGCTGGTTTTGTAACCTAAAAGATCACCTTTACTTGGCAAAATTAGAAGAATGTTGATAGAAAGAAGCTGGAATATGATCATGATTAGTTTGAGCAAGTAAAATGATTTACTTTGCAACTGCATATATATGCAGGTGGTTAAGGCATACACAGAGGGACAAAAAAAAGATATAGTTAAGATTGAGGAGCTCATACCACGAGCTTTGAAGCAAATTCAGAAGCAAACAATTGAATCCGAAGGCCTTCGAAATGATGATGGTAGCCCCAACATCGAATCCATTAAAAGGTATACAATATTCATTCTCTCAAGTTTTGAACCATATTTTCTAAGAACTCAGAATCTTGATCTGTACATCCAGCTGAAGTCTGTCCCAAATGAGAGTTTTTCACAGGTTCCTAAGGATCAATATCTCACTAATCTTTATCATCTGATTGTGTTACAGGCTCTTCCATAAGTTAGATGATGATCATAACAGTTATTTAATACCGTCAGAACTGGAGAAGCTAACGGAAAATGTCAAATTCAGACAGGCACGCCTGAATCACAAAACCTCTGTAAAGGAAATCATGAAGGACTTCGATCAAAATGATGATCACATGATCGATGAAAATGAGTTTCTCCGTGGTGTGACATATTGGCTTCGTAATGCCAAACAAACTATTAAAGAACATCATGATAAGGTAAAATATATTCTGGCTAAATACTCCTATATGGTGTGTGATATATGTACTAGTAGAGGCAGGGTTTAGATTTTGAGTTTATGGGTTCTGAATTATAGAAAAGAAAAAAACAACTTACTGGTTCTGGATAAATTAAGCTATTGAGTTCTGCCAACCCTATTAGCAGAAATGTTTCCCATCCTTGTACTAGTTATTTTGACAGGTACGGTTTGTTGGAATTTATTTTCTACAGGTGATGTGGGGAGAAGTTGACAAGTTCTTGGATGAAGCAGAAAGAGGAAACCATAGACGTTTCAACCACTCTTTGGTGTTAAAATGGGACATCTGCAAGTCTGTGTTGCAAGTGATTTTGGGCATTGCTATATTGACACTGTGTGCAGATCCAATCATGGATAACATTATACGACTGGCGAGTGCAATTGGCGTGCCTTCTTTCTTCCTATCATTTGTCATAGTACCTTTGGCTATCAATGCAAGAACTGCAATAACAGCAATAACTTTACTATCATCAGCAAATCAGCAGAGTTGCACAACTTCTTCTTTGACATTTTCCGAGGTCTGCATATCTTTTCTCGCGAAAGTACTTACTTTCTTTCTTTGTAATTTTGTCTTAAGACTCTTGACAACTCTGTTCTTCAATTTGTTTTGACAAGCAGATCTATGTGGGGGTGATCATGAACAACATTATGGGGATGTCAACTGTGTTAACTGTATTATATGCCAAAGACTTGAGATGGGAGTACTCACCCGAAGTGTTGGTATCTATGGTGATATGTGCTGTAACTGGCTCTTTTGCATTCACCCGTACCACTTATCCACTTTGGACTTGTATTGTAGCTTTCTTGTTTTATCCTATAGCACTTGCACTACTTTATATTTTACAATAGTTACAATCTAATTATTCTTGTAATTAAAATCCTATATTCTACTCATTTATAGCTGCATATGTATGGTGGTGATGTTACTGCTTTACACTAATTACTATAATTTGGATTCATCAATCTCAGATTCTTTTATGCTTTTTTAGTATTTGCAATTTTTTAAGTTCTCTTTCTTTCAGCTTTTGTCCAAGATAACTCATAAGAACAGCAACAAGTGAGCAAAGGAGAACAAACCAATGCAGCTATCTCTAGTTAGTATTACCAAAAGAAGAGAAGAAAGAGTAAAAAAATGTGACATGTTACTCAATTGTTTGCAATATATAAGGAAGGGAATGAACAAAGATTCTTGAATTTATCATGCTTTTATTAATGTTGGATAAATCTTGCACCTGTGTTATAACCATCATCCACCTAGCAATGGACAGTCGATTATATGGAGATTGGCATTGTGGCTGTAGATTCCTTGAGGTATCGATGCCAAAACAGGACAGTCCTCTATATACAGTCTCTGAAGTGAGGAGCAATTCGGCAGCCACTCTGGAAGCTCCATCAGGTTGGGACAATCGGCGATTCTGAAGTACTTTAATGTTGTAGGAGCAGTATCTTTAAGTTCCAATGGTAGAGTCACCAACTTAGGAAGCCCCATTAGAAGCAAGGATTGAAGACTTGTTAGGCCTGACATTCCTTCTCCATCAATCAAATCAAGTTCTTCACAGTTCCAGATCCATAACTTTTCAAGTGAAGTCAGATATCTAATACTGCTTGGAAGAGAACATAAACTTGGGCATTCATAGATACGCAAAACCCGAAGTGCAGTAAAATGCTGCACCAGTTCTGGCTGCAATTTTGGGAAACAACATTTGAAAAGAAGCAAAAATTGAAGAGAAGTGAAAACATGTTGATTCTTGATCCCTGCTGATATCTGATGTGTAGTCAAATACAAGGTCTTCAGGCTGATTAACTTTCTAAAGTCTCTTGGCAACTCCTTAAGCTGCTCACAGTTAATGAGGTTTAGGGTGTGCAGATTTACTAATTTGCTCATAGACCTTGGAAGAGACTTGATATTACCACTGTTGCTAAGGTTAAGGTATCTTAATTCCTTCAAGTGACCTATCGAAGTTGGCAACTCCTCAAGATCTAGATTGTTCAAGACTAACATCCGAAGGCATTTGAAATTTGACAACATTGTCTTGACAAAGAACTTGTTTACAGGTCCAATGTTAAAAGAATAAGAGAAAGACCTCAACTTTTGCAAATGAAGCAAAATTCTGGGGAAGTGTTTCCTAGACATATCTTCTGCATGGAAAAATAAGTGGCGAACTCTTTCAGAAACCACGAAAGCATTGGGTTTCACATTTAAGCATTCTGCACCTGCTACTGACTGTGCAAGATCATGCACAAGATTGTGTATCTTACAAGCCAATATTTCTCCATCAAAAGCTTGTACCACATCTAGGAAGCAAAACCTTGATAGCAACTCATCAAAGTACTGATTACCGATATCTTCCAACTTCCTGTTTCTGTTTGAACTCTGTATAAATCCTTGAGCAATCCACCGATTGATAAAATCCTCCCTCGGAATTTCTTGACCTTTGGATAACATGGAGCAATAGGCAAAGCACTGTCTTAGATGTGATGGCATCTGTTCATAGCTCAATCTCAATATTGGTAAGATGTCAGATTTATTCTGTTCGATCTCCCATATCTCATTATCTCTTATTTGCAACCATTCATTCTCGTCTGTTTTCATGTACAACAACCTTCCCAAGGTTTTCACAGCCAAAGGCACTCCTCCACACTTTTTCACAATTTCTTTTCCTATTTCTACTAGATTAGGAAACAAATTGTCCTGTCCTCCAAATGCACATTTCAAAAATAAAGATAAGCATTCATCATCAGCAAGGCCTCCCAAATAATAAGGCGGAACTGTTCCAGTAATCAAAGCAACCATCTTACTACGTGTAGTGACAACAATTTTACTACCTCTGGAACAATTCATCAGCAACTCCCTCAGATCCGTCCACTTGTGTTGATCTTCATTCCACACATCATCCAGCACAAGTAAATACCTTTTCTGTTGCAACACCTCTCCCAAACAACCTTGTAATTGGTCCATATCTAGGTGGTCAAAACTCTCTCCTGTTGCGGACCTCAGAATTTTCTCAATTACCTTGCTCAGATTAAAATCTTCTGAAATACTAACCCACATTCTAAGGTCAAAATTCTGAACAACCCTATTATTGTTATAAACCAACTTAACAAGTGTGGTTTTTCCAAGCCCTCCAAGTCCAACAATAGGAATCACAGAAATATTTTCCTCATCATGAGAATCTATCAGCTGTTTTACAATGTTTTCTTGATCATCATCTCTACCAATGATATCTGATGCCCTCACAAAGGAGTGTGTTTGTTCTCTACTCGTATTCTCAGCTGGAATTACAAACGTATGTTCCGTGAAGTGGAAATTTCTCCTATCATCTGCAATCTCATTCAGTAGCTCCCTGATTTCTTTTACCTTTCTGCCAATCTTGAATCGATATATAATTGGATTTGAACTTGAAAAGAATTTTCTTACCTTCTTCCTAAAGCTTTTCTGGAAATGCATTTGCAGCAACAGTTGTGTTGATAAATCATCCATCAAATCATCGACATCATAAACAACATCTCTGAGCTTTTCCAGCCAATCTCTCACTTCATGGTTCTTTGCCTGTTGCTCGTTTGCATCTAGAAGTACAGCTTTGATGGTGGATAGAGTACTTTGGAGTTTCCTTAGCTCTATCTTAACATTCCAAGCTAGAGTGATCTCATATACAGCAATTGAAGAAACTTTAGCCAAAACTCGTTCAATGATATTGAACAAGAAAGATTCCGCCATCGATACTAAGAGTAGGATCTACATTCTCCAAGTCAACACCTCTTTGAAAAGTCATGCAGGCTTTGATAAAAGGATTGTGAACCACAAACAACTAACAGAGACAACATTTTAAGACTACTGTCTTTACTTTTGCAACTGTATAATTTCCGGTAATAAGAAAAAAGTAAATCTAGATTAATGATGGGAGACTATCTATCTTGGTTGGGAGATCAGATCAATCCCGTAGGTGGTCTGTAGGTTAATCTTAGTTTTGGGCCAAGTGAGGAGTATGATTCAACTAAGGAAAATATGTGATGATGAACAAAGGGTTGACTCAGAAATTTATTAACCAGAAAGTGGTGCCGTCCACTCTTGCAAATTAAATAGCTTCATGTGTCACATGGATAGAGTTTTAAGTTATGTACACCGTCCAATATAAAGAATTGTCACACCTATAAATTATGAGTTTTAGTAGAATTCAGGTCATCAATTGATATATATATATATATATATATATATATATATATATATATATATATATTCTGATAATCTTGGAAGAATCAAGAATGTAACCAAAACAGGTAGGACCAGCCTGAGAAGAAAAAAACTATAGTATCTGATTGTCTGGTACCTACCATTTCCACTCATTATTTGGTCCACACAAATAGCAAGAGAGCTAACTAGAAAAGACATCAATATGGACTTACTGGACATACCTATTTTCATTTTTTCTTCTTGCTCGATATAGTAGGGTCCTCCTCCATGAGGTAGTGGGCGTACACTCTACCCTTCCCAGACCCCACTTTGTGGGATTTCAATGGGTATGTTGTTGTTGTTGCTCCTTAGTAGTGTCACACCAGTATGATTCTGGTTAAACGGGGCATTCCTTAGCTGGGAGACTAATGACCAAAGGCTAACACAGCGAGTCAGAATTCAAGATTACTCTTTAGAGCACTCCTTTTCTGATGACATTTGAACAATATTTCCCGATTGAAAATTCTAAAATAGATAATGTTAAGGTTGTTGCCAATTTCTTTAGACTAACTGTTGATGCAATAACTCAATTCGCTTCTCTGATGCTTTTTCCTTCAATTGTTTTAAGTAGTATAGCAACTGTTTCTGCTATAGTTTCAACATACTCTAGCCAGAAACCTTCAAGATGATGATTTTGCCAGGTGAGCCTTTAAGTTGACTCAAATCACATGTACCTAAGGATCACGGATCGCTTAGTAATGAGGTTCCTAAATCATCAAACTTCCCAAAGATGTAGCTTTAACATGTGCCCCTAATGCATTGCAATCTTAGATCAAGCAATGCAAGACCAGATGGAATGATAAGGACTGCAGATGCAAGCAGAATAAAACACACATCTAACCGCCATTTTAGAACCATCATAGCATCATGAATTCCCCACTGAGCAGATAACGTGTAGTCGAATTCATGGAAAGAAATTCTATTAGAATGATAGTCTTGTTTTCCTTCTGTCTTTGGATTTGAGGTGATAGATACACTTTTATTTTCATTTTGATGAAAAAAGACTGAACTTGGTTAAGGTCATAGTGGATGGTTGATGTGTACAGGTTGCATCCCCTGGATGAAAAAAGACTGGACATTTTTTGAAGGAGACTAAAAATTGCAAAGAATGAGTAGTTTATTTGAGCATCCAACAGAACCAGACTGTCAATTTTACTCAAATCACTTGGAATAATTTTCAGTTTTAGTTATTAATCTGTCATACCATTCTCCGTTTCCCTGTTGGAGCGGATATTGTGCGTGCGCATGTATATTCATTGAACACAGAGCAACCTATTGCATTATTTAAGCTTACCATTGTTGGATCTTGAGTTGAATTTTATCTAACCTGTATGAAACCAGTGGGTGCAGTTAATTCAATGATCATAGAGTTTTCTATGTACATAGACTGATACCTTCAGGACTTTTTCTACATACAATCGTTAAGTTGTGATATACAAGGTAAACTGGTTTAAGATTGGATGTATCTCTCTTTGATTGCAGCTTCTGTCACCTATGACAACCACATTCATCATACACAGATTCTCATACTAGAGCCACATAATCTGACTAGCTCATTTAGATTTAGACTGAAAAAATGGCATCTCACAGTTTTTTTTTTATGACTATGGTGTCCGGGCCAGCTTTCCAAGGGATACCTGCCACCTCCCATCAGTAACAGATACAAGGTAATGGCATCTCACAGTTCCAAACTAACACAATCATTATTTGGCCACAATAAACTTAGTGAACCTTCTTAGCACAAAGTAGACAATAATGAGACTAGCCAAATCAGTTACTCAAGGCTGCAATCTAGTCGCAGTGCAACCAGAATGCTGCCAACAAGTATCAGAGGCCAAAAAAAGGCAGCCTGGTGCAGTAAGCTCCCGCTATGTGCAGGGTACGAGGATGGGTTAGACCACAAGGGTCAATTGTACGCATCCTTACCCTGCATTTCTGCAAGAGGCTGTTTCCACGGCTCGAACCTGTGAGACTGCAATCACTAATTTAGACAACTAGTAACAGGTCAACCTTATTGCAGCTGCAAACAAATCTGGGCTGTACTTAGTAGGATGTGAAAACTGAAATGTACAATGGTATTCCAGAAAAATGCCCTGTCAAAATGAGGAAAATGACGTCCGACACTTGTAGGTGGAAGTCATTTTCCTTTTACAAATATCCCCACACTTATAAAATTTCACTTGTTATGATCAATACATAAACATCACTATTGACAGTTAACATCCAAAACTATCACCAGAAACATTATCTTTATAACGTGTCCTACACCTTGTACAATCAGCTTATGCCATGTATTTGTTTTGCCATCCAATCAAACACGGAATAATCAATTTCCTAAGGGAGAACAATATTTTCCGTGAAAAACATTTTCCTCCATATGGGACGCACACCAGAATCTCAAATTGCAATATGTATTATAGCCATTCAATGCACCACCAAAGCAGAATTATGGCTGCATTTTACATACATGATGCAGGTGTAACTGCGACAAATGAATTATCTAAGAGGAAATACATAGTAGTATTCTTATCATGTAATCTATTTAGCCCACAAATCATCAAGAACTGAATCATTTTGCTGCCAAAACAGAAATATTTGCAGATAAAGTACTAAAGACATTGGTACTTGAAGCTTCAGCTCTATCAAGCCACTGTGACCTGAAAAACCATATTCTTCTAAAACAGATGCCAAAACTTACTGTAAATGATATTTATCCATAAATTTACAAAATCTGTAAGAAGCAAGCAACAATTCACAAACAAAGGAGAAGATGATGTTTCTGTACAATATAACTCAACCAACATGAAAAGGACCAATATCACCAGTTCGAAAAGAGGCAGCAACCTCATCAGCAATAGTCAAGCAAGAGACTACCCAACCACTCAATGCCATCCACACCATCTTAGCCATCCACAGTGTTGTACTCCATGGAACCGCCATGATCCAAGATTCAGCAAACCCAAAAAAGCAATCACCTTTCTACACCAAAACCATTTATAGAAAACCCCAAATCCTCACTTCATCAAATAAATTTGACCCAAAAAGCAATCACCTTTCTACATCAAACCCATTCATAGAAAACCCCAAATCCTCACTTCATCAAATAAATTTGACCCAAAAAGCAATCACCTTTCTACACCAAACCCATTCATAGAAAACCCCAAATCCTCACTTCATCAAATAAATTTAACCCAAAAAGCAATCACCTTTCCCCACCAAATCCATATATAGAAAACCCCAAATCCTCAGTTCATACCCAAAAGGGATCCAAGATTTGTCCTTGACCAACCACCAAACTTTCAAAACAGGTTTCTGCTTCAACAGCTGCAAAGAAGTTCATACATAAGACAAAAAGTGGGAATCAAGATCCTGTGAAAATCCTTTGATTTCACAAAAGGGGTATCAATCATATTATTCACTGACTTACCGTTTAAAGAATGACATTTTTTGTGATATGGATTTGTTAACCATTTGTAAGCCTAGTGCTGTCGGCAAAAGACAAGTGTCTGCACCTAAATAGCTAAATTTCCAGTTTGGCCCCTATTTTTTGGTATTCGATATGGTATAATTGGTATTTAGAAACAATATGTCGAGATATCGAATACGAGTTATTGGCTAAAATCATTTCTCAACTATGACTCAAATTTAATATATATCCTTATATTATCTAAGTGAGCAAAAAAACATTTTTATACTATCCAAAAAATAACAAGAATCATCCTTCAATCTATTTTTGTTAAAAAACTTATTGAACCAATAATAAAAAAATTAATTTGGTCATATCTTGGCCACGATGAGAAGATCAAAGTTACCTAAAAAGAATAAGGATATGGATAGGAAATGAATCTTTCATTCTCGAAATTTAAATTTTGTGTGTTGTTAGTTTATATGTTTTTTGCATCATCAAGTAAATTAACTTGCAACAATACATAAGTTTTGAAATATTTATACTGTAGGTTCCGACTTCCGATGGTTAGAAAGATTATGTAAAAAAAATTAATTTTAAAAATATTATGTCCAACTATTTAGAGATTTACTTTAATAAAATATTTAGGGTGTATGTACTATATATTCAGTGCAGTTTACATTTTCTACAATGTACAGAAATGCTGAAAATTTAGTGAAATTACGTAGGCGTTTAGTTATGAAAATAAAAAAATAATTACTTTATTCGAAAATTTTGAAGTTGGAGTAGTATTTGGCCATATTTTTACAAAGAATATTTAGAATTTGAATATATTTTGTCTGAATATGATTTAAATCCTTAATTTCTACAAATTAAAAACCACTCATGTGTACATATATTCATTCGACTTGACACATTTTTTGTTGATGGTGTGAATTTCTTAAAAATATAGACAGAAGGATGAATCTTGCAACCTTTTGGATAGTTCAAGGATGTTTTTTGTTCACTTATATAACACAAAGATGTACTTTAAGTTTATGTCATACTTCAGGAATGATTTTAGCCAAAAACTCTACCGAATACCATATTGAAGTATATAGTTACATAAATAACACGCACGCACATATATATAATTAAAATACTAACAAATATGCAACCTAGTATTAGTATATACTAAATGCTTAGAAGTTGAAACTTTGACTACTCTATTTTGATGGAAATGTATTCGAAATTTAATTGATCGACAAAAGGAGTTGTTTGTATTTTATTTTGAATATATTTCTATATGTGTAATGTGTTATTTTGATGGAAATGTATTCGAAATTTAATTGATCAACAAAAGGAGTTGTTTGTATTTTATTTTGAATATATCTTTCTACATGTATAATGTGTTAGTATGATACAATTGAGATTTTTTTAAATTGTCAAAGTCATAATACTCTATTATACGAGTATATATTAGTCGAAGTTGCACAAACTATGGTTATTGATTTACCATACCGTAAAAAATCGAAACCGAACTTCAAATACCAAACCATACCGAATTGAATTGGTATGGTAATGATATCATGTTTTAAAAATCGAATACCGAAATTTCAGTATCAAACCTTTAAAATACCATACCAAACCATGCCCACCCCTAGGGCCCTCCTACTTTGAATGTGCATAAATAGACACTTAACTCTGTATAAAATTGAACAATCCTACGTGACATAATACACGTAAGACCACAAATTGTCATATAGGATGCCACATAGGACGTGTGTGTCTACTTGTTCAATTATATACAAATTTAAGTGTTTACTTATGCACACCAAAAGTCGGAGGACACAGTTGAGGCTAAGTCAAAAGACATTTTTATGTATTATGCCAATACAATAATAGCAAAAACTATACTAGCTCAAAAAAGTAAAGGTTAATTGACTGCAGGGTCACAAGACATCTTGTAAAGTAGTACATTTTAGGCTAACAATTACAATTCAAGAGCACATGAATGATAGCACATAAAATGGCTCTTCTACTGCCTGGAAATAAAGTACTTTACAAAAGGCAAAAAATGTCATTTGGTTTAACAGTTGAATCTTTATATCTCTACAAGTTTATGGATGAGTATGTTGATTACTGGCGAACATCAGTACGCATTTTATAACGCTTTGCCAATAGCGTAGCAGTTCCACTGTTAAAGACATGTTGAACGAGTTCATACTTATTGTAGATTGCATTCAGGGACCCTCACTGCTCTTTAGCTAGTTGTTCTTCTTCCTCCAATTGACGCTACGTGAAGAGAAGGAACCATTTAGGACAACAATGTATTATAACCATGAAATCAATTTTATGAGCAAATATTCACCTTGAGCAAGAAATTGGCTTCTTTTACATGTTTCCTAACTGTACGCTTCATTTTCGTGGCCACTTCAAAATCAGGTTCATTGGATTTCAACCAGTAGCACATTATCATCCTATCAGGTTTCCTTGGGCGATCATCAAACATCTCAACTACAGCAGGACGTGCCCTAACAGGTCTTGGCATGCCCGAGATCATGAAAGGGGAATTTCGTATCTCAGAGATGATTGTTCTTGCCTCATCTGCATTCTGCATCTCAACTAAAGCAGCTCATCCCATCCCTTTTAGTTCAAGGTAGGTTTGGATTAACTTGACCTGAATGACATTTCCGAACTGATCAAGTGCAGCTTTGATAACAGACTCCTTAACCAAAGGTGAAAGATTGTCAATATAGACGCTACGTTTCACTTTATTCTCAAGGGCAGCATACTCCTCTTCAAATACAGCTTCCATGAGATGTAGAAAGTAAATTTCCCCAAAATACAAGCAATTCACCAACACCTTCAGAAAAAAACAATTATCAGGGTTCCATGATGCCACAGAAAATCATCCAAATGCAAGTGAAGCAAATTAACCATCTCACTGTAAACAGCTATCAGCTCGAAACTTAATCAAATTATCATCCCTCAGACTACCACATCAGTCGAACAACGACATTACTAAATGAAATATCATCTTGACAAACAATTTGCCAACTCGCGGGAGGATTATACCATAATGAACAAAATAATGTCAATATTTATTCATTAACAGAAAGGGGAAAGACAGTTCCAACATAAAAGCTTGACTATCAGAACTCACCTTTCCATGAATTTCTGATAGTACAACAACACATACCCAGTATAATCCCACAAGTGGTGTCTAGATCGGCCAGAGTGTACATAGACCTTACCCCTACCTCGCAAATAAATAGACACTATTTTCGAGAATTTCTGATATATAGTAATCTTACTAATACTCTGTATTCCCCAAATAACTATAACAATGTGATTTGGCTACTGTGCTACTAGCCTGCATTGAATCTTAACAAAAGAATGAGACTTTTCCAATCAAACCAAATTTTCTTAAGCCAACTGTTTTCATGTTTCCTTCAACTAATGCCATTACAACCTCAAGAAGCATAGCATAGCAAAACTCGAAAAAAATAAAATAATCACAGAAGAAGAAGAATCAAATTATCTGGATTAACCAAAATGGGAATATTAACATCTTGGTCTTTCTTCTATCCCAATCTATGATCCAACCTAACCTAGCTTACAAATATAACGAAATCTCAAAATCAGCAATTATTGTATTCACATTGAGAGAAAACCCCCGAAAATTTCAGATTATTATGGTGATTTGTGAAATATCTATCCGATCCGAACAAGAAAACACACAACAAACGTAAAATCAATCGAATTGTTATCACATTTCAATCAATAAAGAAAAATGTATTGAGTAGTAAATTGAATGGAAAAGGGCTTTGGGTTTCGCCATTTTACCTTTGGATACAAGAAAATTGCTTCTTCATAACTGCTACTGTCTGTTTGAGCTTCCATTTGAAATTCACACTGTGCACCTATCCTCTTCGTGTGAATTGGAGAATACAGTGTAATTACGCGAAAGCCAAATCCAATTACCAGGGTGGCTTTCCAAACAAGCCCTTACTATTCTTTTACACCTGACCAAACAACTCACCTTCTATAATTCTTACCAAGTAGTGAAAGAATTTGCCACAGTCTAACTTGGTTAAATTCATTCTTCCACAAAGACCTTATATTTCTGGGAATAGATGAAGTACATATTTCAGACTAGATAACAAATACAACCATCAAAGAACTTATTCATGCTACTCTACTTCTATGTTGTTCAGGCTCTCCAAAGCATCTGTGTAGGATCTCAAGAACAGAACCAATTCTGGAGGATCCAACTTTAGTGGCAAGTCCAGACAACATATCTCTACTCTGTAATAATATAAAAAAGAGACGACCAATACAAGGAATACAAATACTATTTCCTTGAGCTTCAACCAAAACAATAGGATATAGAATAATAAAACATCACAATTATATTGTCTTAAGCTTAAACCAACAATATTCCATAAATTCTAACAATTGTTTTTCCTCCCTTTTACATTTACACTATAGACTTAAGATAATCCACTTTCAATTACTAACAACATTGACAACAGCAAAGCTAAAGCTTGACCCCAGCCAAAATGATGCACACACCTCACATATTACTCTATGTCCCGACCTTCCTTCACCTACATAAAAGCACAAGAGTTAATAACTTGCAGATGCTGAAATTTAGTCATTAATTCTTTAAAGTTATGAAACTTGAAGAAAAGTAAAAAGGAATGCATAGCCGATCTCATTACCCTTGGCCTAACGATCGGGAAATCCAAAGATTGATCTAGATGCCGCACCACCTTAGCTTGAAAATATTCCTTCTCGCCATTCGTAACCGTAAAGGTAATAAAGAAATTGATGTCTTTACAGCCAGATCCATTAACCTTGAGAATATCCTTGACCTCATATTTAGTGTCCTAAAATGAATCCACAGAAACTTTCTCAGCTTTCTAGAGAAAACAAGGAAAAAGAACAACTAGAAAGACAATGGGAAGTGTGACTAGAGCATACATTTTTCTCATTGTACTGCCCAAGTGCCTCTCCAGCATAACCCTTCAACATTTCAAAATTAGCAGGACCTTTTAAAAAGTTGGGGTGTACGGTAGCCAATCGACAGAAACCAGGATAATCTCTAATGTCAAATCCCTATCAAAGTACAAGTCACATATATAAATTAGACCAAAATTATACAATAAAAAGCGAAAAGAAAGACACATGTATATATAAATATAAAGCTGGAAAAACAATCTGATGTGCGGAATGCTCCAATTTTTTCTCAAACTTTTGGCCAGCTCCCCTTTTTCTTCTATTAGGGCCTAAAGATGGTAACAGTTGAAAGCCGAAAACAATTGAAGCAGAAAAGTTGAGCATTTAAACCTCACGCTTGGCATCCAAATGACAACTTCCAAAAAAGCACGACGAAGTTATGCTAGAAAACATGAGCAGGCATATTATAAACTCTTTTCTTGAAGTCCTTAAGTTAGGAATGTTTTACTATATATCCATTAATGTCTTTCCTCACTATCTTTCCTAAACCCCTTTTGAGTTCCTTTAACTATCATAGTCTTGCCAGCAGCCAAGTTTCATTGAAAATCCAGCTAAGACATAACAAATTATAGAGTTAGCCAGTTGAATAAGATACTATTTTACCTAATGGAGAGATGAGACCGGATATTGAAACATGAAATGTCATGTTACAAATAAGAATATATGCAGGAGGTAATTTGGAGAAAGACCAGACCACAAAGAATCTACTGTTTCTACCGCTTGAACTTAACTTGTGATGAATGTAATAGTCCAATATTTGCATATATTATTTTTGTACATATTTGTGATAATTGTGAATTGAGAATCTAGTGTAATGGAGGGTTGAAGATAAGGAGGAAAGTGAACAATCAGTGAAAAACAGAACAGAAGCCAACAACAGGAGTGAAAAACAGGGAATAGCAACAAACAGAAGTTAGCGATGGAGCGAAAAGACGATACCTCACTCTCACGGACCTGTTGGAAGTACCTCTTCCAAAACTCTCTATCCTTTTTTTCCTCACCAGGAAGGATAGGGGTATACAATTCTTCAATTAATTCTTCTATACTCGGGTTGTCATAGCTGTCATCCGATCGAGGAGATAGTGGCTCAGAACATACAGAGTCACTATCTTCCTCATCCACCCATTCTTCTCCCGATTCTTCATCTTCATCCAATTCTTCATCCGATTCATCTACATTTTCCAAATCCGATTCGTTTCTGCTCTCATCTTCTGATGTTACCAACGGTTGTGGTGGTGGCAGGAGCAGCAGCTGTGGAGGTGGAGATGGCAGCAGCGATGGCGGTGGAGACATGACCACGAATTGACAAAACCCCAAAACTAAACTTTTGGTTTCTTATACGTAATTACCCTATTTATATAGTTTTTGACGATCCTTTTCCCACTCCAACTTTACTTTCAAAATTAAATTCACAATATTTTAACTTGACGTATATTTATTAAAAGAGTAACTTTCACATATAGTCACTTAAAAATAGTGTATTTACTCTCTATAGTTATATTTTGATTATTACAATTCGTAGTTACAATGTTATATTTAAAGAGAAAAATTACGCGGTTAAGCAAACTTATATCACTTAATTACTTATCATAATTATAGTTTGCTATAATTACCACTTGCGACTAACATTCTACATTAATTATGTGGGATGACTTGGAGTTTGTATAATTAGTCATGTTTGTATATGTATAATTTGCCAGAATATATAAATACATATGTATAATAAATAATTATCTAACCGATATACATATACAATTCATCTCTCTCCCACTCTCTGCCCTCTCTCGCTCACCTCTCTCCTCCCTCTCCCAATCTCGCTCGTCTCTCTCCTCTCTCTCTCAATCTCGTTTGCCATATATACAAATGCATATGTATAATATACAATTATCTAACCGATATACATATAAAATCACCTCTCTCCCACTCTCTGCCCTCTGTCCTCCCTCTCCCAATCTCGCTCGCCTCTCTCCCACTCTATGCCCTCTCTCGCTCACCTCTCTTCTCCCTCTCCCAATCTCTCTCGCCTCTCTCCTCCCTCTCATAATCTCGCTTGCCATATATACAAATGCATATGTATAATATACAATTATCTAACCGATATACATATAAAATTCACCTCTTTCCCAGTCTCTGCCCTCTCTCGCTCACCTCTCTCCTCCCTCTCCCAGTCTCGCTCACCTCTCTCCCCCTCTCCCAATCTCGCTTGCCATATATACAAATACATATGTATAATATACAATTGTCTAACCGATATACATATACAATTCACCTCTCTCCCACTCTTTGCCCTCTTTCGCTCGCCTCTCTCCTCTCTCTCCAGTCTCGCTCGCCTCTCTCCTCCCTATGACATGTAGCTACGAATTGTAATTATCAAACTATAGTTATGGAGAGTAATTAGGCTATTTTTGAGTGTCTATAAGTGAAAGTTCCTCAATAATAAATAATAAGTTATGCTGGATTATTTCTTAGTAATTATTTAAATTGTTGTATTCAAAATAATATGCATTGCCTAATTTATAATAATAAGTTGTTTATTTAAAAAAGAGGAAATACATAATTACCCCATGGAACTTATACCCTTTTTTTAAGTAGACACCTTATGTTTTCGGGGGTCCTATTACCCCACGAAACTATCCAAAAGCACAATAAATACATCATTTTTTCAACATCAGTGCTCTCAATCCAAGAGCGTGTGCCACACCTCCAACCCATTTAACAAAGGCCGGGTTTTATCCTAACCCATTCATTTTTTAACCCATAACCCAAACCCAAACCCAAAGAAACTTCCAACCCATTTCACTCTCACCTTCCCTCGTCTCTCCCTCTTCAACCGATCAAAACCCTAAGAAATTTCATGAGGCAAAGCTAGTTGGTAACATTGCTTGTTGAAATTTGTTGAATATTGGTGGCGGAACGAAGAAGTGAAGACTCATAGGTTAGTTTATTTTACATTGTAAGTGAATTTTGTAGTGATTAGTCGTTAGTTTATTTATATTGTTTGATGCGTATTTCGTTTGTCGTCATGTTGTTGTTGTGTATATTACTCATATATATTATTGGGAAGTTGGCCTGTTGCAGTTGATGTGTATTTCTTTGTTGGGTTGTTGTTGTTGTTGTTATTGGGTTGTTGTTGTTGAATATTGTTGTAACTTTCATTGATTCAGTGTTTCTGAGATCTGTTTGTAATTGTGTTTTCAGGATTTCTTACAATGTCATTTGTTCTTATAACTTTGAGATGGTATCATGGGGGAAAAATTGTGTTTGGTCCCCCATCTGATTATGTTGGTGGGTCTGTGACTGAATTCTTGGAAGTAGACACTGATCGAATGTCTTATTTTGAACTGAAAGGCTACATAAAGGACTTAGGATATACAACAGATTGTTCCTTTTTTATTAGATCTCCAATCGATGGCTTTTTGGTTGAAGTTAAAAGTGATAAGGTTATTTGTGACATTTCCTCTATGTTTAAAAATGGGGATAGAATGGATGTTTATGTCTGTCATGAGGTTAATGAGCCAGAAATTGCTCCATTGGCTTTGGATTATGTCCCCCATGTGATGGACAGTGGTGTAGGTGGGGTAGGTGGGGAATCTTTTACATCTTTTAATGAAATTGAGTCTCCTGTTGAACCTTCTAGTCCTCATTCTGAACATTTCAACCCTTCATCTCAACCTTCTAATCCTCTTGGTGAACCTTCCAACACTTCATCTCAGCCTTCTAATCTTCTTAGTGAACCTTCTAACACTTCTTATCAGCCTTATAATCCTGCTGCTGAACCTTCCAATCTAAGTGTAGAAAGTTCAGATGATGAATCATATGATGAATCAGATAATGAATCAGATGAGAGATCTGAAGTGTATAGTAGTGAAGAGAGTTTAGATAGTGATGTTCATGAAGAGTATAGGGATTTTAGGGCTTCAAGAAGGCATTTCAACAGGTCAAACAGGAGAACTAGAGGCACAACTACAGAACAGATTCATACTACTGAAAAGGGCCCAGATATAGGATATAATGAAACAAATGTTGGCAGTAAGGATAGCTTATTAGGTAAGTTAGGGGGTGATGAACCTTACTATCCTAGTGATGAAGCTCCTAGCTTTGAATTAGAAGAAGAAACAGGATGGGGAGATGGTGAAGAGGTTGAACAAATTATTAGAAAGAAGAAAAAAAACAGAGTTATTTTTTATCCAACTTCTGAGAAGATTGTTTAGGAATTAGGTTTGGTGTTTGCAAATGTAAGAGAATTTAGGGAAGCTGTAACCAAATATGCAGTTCAAGAAAAAATTCAAATTGAGAAATATGTGAATGAGCCTGGAAGAGTCAGAGTTAGGTGTTGCAAAAAGGGTTGTCCTTGGTTATTGGTTGCAAGTTTGGATAGCCAAACTACAGATTTTGTGGTTAAAAACTACAACCCTATCCATATTTGTGTGTCTTCAACTCATAACTATTTGTGCAATTCAAGGTTTCTAGCTGTTAGATACAAGGATAGAATAACTGAGCAGCCAAACATCAGAATTATCAAGTTGCAAGAGCTTATTAGAAAAGAATTGGATATTCAAGTTGGAAAGACAATAGTGAGAAGAGCTAGAGCTAGAGTGTTAAAAGAGATTATGGGTGATCATATTGCTGAGTATGGTAGAATTTTTGATTACAGAGATGAGATTTTAAGAACAAATCCAGGTAGTACTTGTATTGTTAAATTTGGAGAAATTGCTGAAACTGGGCATAAAATCTTTGAAGGATTTTATGTGTGCTTTCATGCTTTAAAGAAAGCTTTCTTTGGAGGTACTAGGAGATGCATTGGTCTAGATGGATGTTTTCTCAAAGGAGTGTGCAGAGGTCAATTATTGGTGGCAGTTTGCAAAGATGGAAATAACCAAATGTGGTTTTTGACTCTAGTGAAGAATGATCTTCATCTTGGAGTAGGACATGAACTTACCCTGATTACTGATATGCAAAAGGTATGTCCTTGGTTATTAATGCACATTCATCTTTACTTTTTGATTCACATTAACTCTTTTATATGTTTATTTTCTTTCTTTAATAGGGACTGGAAATTGCAGTGGAAGATTTATTACCACTTGCTGAACACAGGATGTGTGCTAGACATGTCCTTGCAAATTGGTGCAAAAATTGGAAGGGAATAGAGAGAAGAAATGTTTTCTGGAAGATTGCAAAATCTACATTTGAAGCCGAATTGAGGGACCACATAGATGCTATGAAGAAATTGGGAAGTGACTGCTTGGATGGTCTTTTGTACTACAATGTAGAAAGGTGGTGTAAAAAATACTTCAAAGAACATAGCAAATATGACTCGGTTGATAACAATATGGCAGAGAGCTTCAATTCATGGATATTGTCTGCAAGATACAAGACAATCATTATAATGCTGGAAGAGATTAGGATAAAGATGATGAAAAGAATTGGTCAATTACGAGAGTTCTCAAACATATGGGTCACTGATATTTCTCCCATGGCTTTCAAGATTTTACAACAAAACATTAATAAGTCAATGCAGTGTAACATATCATGGAATGGAGAAAGGGGTTTTGAGGTTGTAGACAAAGGCTTTACACATTGTGTAGACCTTGTTAGGCGCACTTGTAGTTGCAGAGCTTGGCAGCTTAAGGGCATACCTTGTCCTCATGGTGTTGCTGCCCTACACTACAAACAATATGAACCAATTCATTATGTGGCCAGCTGTTATCACAAGGAAACCTACCTAAGGACATATGAATATGTTATCCAGTCAATGAACAATATGAATATGTGGCCACCATCTGTTAATCCAAGAGTTCAACCACCAGCAGTTAAACAGTTGCCAGGAAGACCAAGTAAAGCTAGAAGGAAAGAGGCAAATGAAACAAAGAGAACTGGTAAGCTTAGCAAATGTGGAGCTGTTATGACTTGTAGCAATTGCCATACAAAGGGCCACAATAAAAGAGGTTGTCCTATTCCTCCAACTGTTCCAACTCAAACTGCAACAACTTCTACTCAACCACAGGTAAATGTATCAATTGTCATTAATATTTAGTTGAATATATACTAATATGTTGTATTATAATAATCAGGCCAGATCAAATAATGAAAATGGTAGAGGAAGAGGAAGGGCCAAGGGAAGAGGGATGTCTCAAGGAAGCCAGGAGAACACACATGCAATGCCTCAAGGAAGAGGCAGAGGAAGAGGAAGGGCCAAGGGAAGGGGGATGTCTCAAGAAAGCCAGGAGAGCACACAGACAATGCCTCAAGGAAGAGGCAAAGTAAGGAGCGCCAAATGAAGGGGAATGCCTCAAGAAAATGAAAATACAAGCAACGGAAGAGAGATGCCTCACCAAAACCAAGTGAATGAAAGAACTAATAGAGGAAGATGCAGGGGAATAGGTATGCCTCAAAAAAATCATGAGAATGAAGGCACTAGTGGTGGACAATCTTCAAGACCTTTTAAAAGGTCAAGGATGGTAGGATTTGGAGTATTGATTGGTGATGATGGTTTTACAACTGTTAATGTAAGTACAACTGTTATTGGTTGGTGATGATGATTTTTCATATACTTTTACTAACCTTTGTGGTTTATTTATACAGCCTGGAATGCAAAGTAGTAGAGTTGTTGACATTGGTACAAGAGTTCCAAGGAGGTCTGATGAAGTTACTGGAGATATTGGCTATCAACCACATTTTGGAGTGAAATGGAAGGGAAAATCATCCATTACGAGTAATAGACTTCAACAAATGAGGGGTGAAAAAAGAATTCAAACAAGGTCTGCAACTGCTGCTATTAATGAAAGCCAAAGCAATTCAACTACTAAAAGATAGTTGACTTTGTGGTTGTTTTTTTTTTTTGTGTTTGGTTATTATTGTGTTATTTACACTTTTCTTGATACCAAACTATATTTTGGTGGATTATTGGGTATCAATTGTGTTTTGCCAAGTTTGTTTATGCAACTTTTTTCTTTGTAATATTTAATCAAGTTGTATTAACTTCAAACTTTCAGTAAGAATGAAATGAAGTTCTCATTTTGTCACAATGATTGTCATTCTGATTATTCTCTTTCGATCAAGTATGAAAGGAAGTTGGCAGAAGAGATTACAATGTTCTGTCTACTGTTAAATGGTCACAATATCACACAAAATAGATGTATTATACAACCAAATATCAACAAAAACAACAATGTATTACACAACCAAATAAGCTTGCCTTAAACCAGAAAAAAGAAGCAACTACAACAAACTTCCAATGTATTACACAACCAAACATAAACGAAAACAACAAATAACAACTAAGGCAATTCCAATGGTATACAACTACATTTTCCAGCATTTACATTCTTATTAATGCCTAAAATCAGAAAAAACACTGCGACAAACACTATGATAAGCTTCCAATTCAAGATGCTACATTTCATCATCTTCTTCTTCTTGATTAGCTTATCATGACATACTTGATCACCTTTCTTCTCCAACAATTTCATCTTCTCTTTACTTTTATAGAATTGTAATGCTTCTTCCAATTCCTTAATTCTATTCGCCAATCTTGGAATAACAGACTTGGATCGCATATCAATCTCCTCAAGATCCCTTCATCTAAAGTACTTGCATGAATTTTCCTAAAATAGGCCATACACAGTGAATTTATTGAAACATTGAACAAAAAAAAAGAGTAAAGAAATATGTATCGAACTTACACGAAAGCGTGGACAGGACCAAAATCTTCTAGTTGGGTTGTCCTCAGACCACTAAGTCTGCAATTGCATCAAGTCTCCATGTTTGCATCGCATTGTTAAATGCAACATTGGATCGTTCTCGTCATTACAAATGCGATTCAAGCTTGCATTTGACATCTCTCCCTCAAAACCTAATCACAGATTTTAAACAAAAAAAAATAAAAAAATAAAAAAATTGCAGAAATCTAACGGCTAACAATGGAGAATTTTGGGGAAGATGGTCTACTTAATGAGGAAGCTAATTCAAATTGGGAATGCCACATGGTGGTTTAACATTGGTTGGATGCTGTTTTTTTATTCCTTGACGCGCTCAACTTGCGTGACAACATTGATGGGTTTGAAACGGGTCAAAATGATGTATTTATTGTGCTTTTGGATAATTTCGTGGGGTAATAGGACCCCCGCAAATATAAGTTGTCTACTTAAAAAATGGGTATAAGTTCCATGGGGTAATTATGTATTTCCTCTTTAAAAAATACATTCCAACTTACTTAACTTTTTATATTTTCTTGGCTTAAGTCATCTGTAGCCTCGCGAAGTTGTCCGCATAATTCATTTAGACACCTCAACTAGGACTTATACATATTGAACACATGTACCCTTCCGAATTTAAGCCATTTTAACATTTTTTGCCAGGTGTCACATTGTTTGTGATTCACGTTGTATAAGTGCGTGAAAAGGTATTAGATTAGACATTTTTTGTGGAAAAACATATTTTTCATGTTCTTCCTTCTTTGTCATTCCTTCCTCCACCGCACCACTAGTTCATCGTTGTTGCCGTCGCTACACACCCTTCTTCTTCCTCTTTTTCACCGGTTACTTCAGATTACTTGCATTGCTGCTTTTGTCTTTTAGCTCCGTTGCCATTCATATTAGAATTGGCAGCACCATCACTAATTGCCACTGCCATTTCACCATTATTACCGTCATTTTTATCATCTTAATTGTAAAGGATTTTAAGTTTGAAGTTTGTCTCTTTGCTGTTAATGTAGCGATTTCGTGTTAAATTAATGTCTAGTTATGTAAATTTTATTGGAGGATCTTTCTAGTTATTATTTGCTTTGCTCAAATTTTTAATAAAGTTTTTTGTTTGTCCTGAATATGTTGTTTTACTTTAAATTGATGTATATTAATTGGCAAAATGTAAAGATGTTCTTCAACCAAAAAAATTAATCGGTTATTAAACACAAAGAAATCCGAGATAACTTTATTTTCCCCGACAATGACAATCAGATCAATAATTTTCCAACGAGTGTTTTTTCATCTTTCTCTACCTAAATCAGGACAAAGAAGAAAGTTATAATTGAAAAATAGGCTGAGGGAGAGGGAATGTTGTGGTGAAGAAGATGACACTAAAGAGGGAAAGACTAGTTTTGGACTGCCATGGATAGCAGGGGAAGTGGGGTGGTTTAAGTTGCAACTTTTTTTCATTTGTTTTTACTTAAGAATAATTTTTTTTCTTTACTTTATAATATAATTTTTAAATATTTTTTTGGACTCAAAAATAACACATGTCATTATTTTATTAGTCTAATTGACATGTCATCGCGAGTGTATTTCACACATTTTCTACTTTTAGCTTATTCTCAAAAAAATGCTCATATGGTTCAAATCTGAGAGGGTAGAGGTGTTCAATAGGTACAAGTCCTAGTTGAAGTGTCTAAGTGAATTATGCGGACAACTTTAAGAGGCTACATATGACTTAATCCTATTTTCTTTGCAAGCTTTAGTTATTCATTCTTAAAAATAAAACTTCCATCTTATTTACGTTAAATACTTTTATGTGTGCATTCTCATGATTGTGTTGTGCGTTAAAAATAAAACTTTCATCTTATCGTAATTTAAAAATAAACCTTTCCTCTTAAATTCTAGATGATTTATTGTTTATGTCACTTTATTTAAGCACATTTCACTCTTAAATTATAAAATATTACATTGATATCCAAAAAAGTTAATAAATTCGTTGGGTTTATTCTTTCTTAACTGTTCATATCATAAGAGAATTTGAAATTTAACTAAGTTACTATTATACTCAACATCCTCACAAGAGGAGAGAGAAATTATCATTGAATAAAAATATATAGAAAGGAGAAGACTTGATAGTCGTTAGGAGCACATTGAGGATATTTATAGTTAACTATACCTAAGTTAAAGAATGAGTTTTTTTTGTTTGTACAATAAATAGGATATGGATTTGTTAACCATTTGTAAGCCTAGTGTTGTTGGCAAAAAAGACAAGTGTATGTGAACCTAAATAGCTAAATTTCCAATCTGGCCTCTATTTCTAACACATATACACTTAGAGTACATGAATTTTCTGCCATATGGCTGACTTCATTAATAATCATTTTAATAACTATTTATTCTGATTGTAAAAACTATGTGCACTTAAAATGATATTACTATATTTTACTGATGTTATAAATATTTTATTTTTAACATAAGGTTTTTGTATATTGTGCTTAGGTATGAGAAAGAAATTATCTAGTATTTTTGTCTTTGTTGATATTTAAATCTTGATTTCCAAGGTTGGTTTTGATATAAAGTAGATGCACATTGTGCTCAAACCAATGATCAAGTTTAAGTTGTTGTGACACATCAAATTTTGCATTGCTTACAGTAAGCTTCTTCCATAAAAAAAATAATAGACATAAAACATAAACATATCTTTTAACTTGGACTCAATTGATATATGTACTCTTTTAACTTTGAATGTGCACAAAGAAACACTTCAACTTGTATAAAGTTGAACAATAGACGCGCATGTCCTACATGATATAATACACGTAGGACCACGAATTGTCATGTAGGATGTCACGTAGGACGTGTGTCTACTTGTTCAATTATACACAAGTTTAAGTGTCTGTTTGTGCACACTCAAAGTCAGAGGGCATATATGTCAGTTGAGATCAAGTTAAAGGGCATTTTTGTTGGGTTTTAAAGGTGTGAATATGAAATGAAGGGTTGTGACTCTCTTGAAGGGTTGTGACTTTGCCAAAGGGTTGTGACCTTTATGAAAGGTTGTGTCTTTTCTAAAGGGTTGTGAGCGTTCAACAGGTTGTGCCTTTTCCAAAGGGTTGTGACCTTTCTGAAAGGTTGTCTTTTTTCCAAAGAGTTGTGACCTTTACCCTTTGTTGGTTATAAATAGAGAGACTTTCTCTCATTTTTTTGAACTGAATTCTTCCCTTCTTCTGCATACATTTATTACAAAATAAAATCAATCGATCACGTCTGTGTGTATAATCTCGTTGCTATCTTTTTGAGTTCGTTGAAATTATCAAAGTTTGAGGTACCACTACTTCTTTAATGGTTAATCCGTTTTATCTTGGGAGGAATTAATCTACAACCTCGGGTACTTGAGGGGATTAAATTTCTTAAGGACACACAGTGGGTTCTGTGGACTCAGATAGTTCTTTTCTTTTTCTTTTCATCTTTTATTATTTCTGATTTGCTAATCTGAATACAGGAGATAACAATCTTAAGAAATTTATTATTGTTAGTATTTTCTGTGGTAAGGAAATTACTTTTATTTTCTATACTCTTTTTGTTGTGGGGGGGGGGGGGGGGGAGAAGGAAGAAGAAGAAAAAGAGAATTATTTTATCATATGATAAAAGAGATTTGAGATGGCTAGTACTAGTTTAATATGTTCGAGTATATTTTCTGTAGTAAGTTTTCCTTGGATGAGTAAGATTATTTTTATTTTCTTCCCAAGTGCATTCAAACATTGCACCCCTTTAGTTTTCTTTTCAATGAGAAAAAAACTATTTTGTGCATAAAGGCTAAGATGTGCACTTTAATTATTTCTCATATACTCTTCGTTTATATAACTATGAGAAGAAGTAAATGAACAAATGTTGTCTCCTAACAATGTTTGAACATGAGTTTAGTTTCTCATTGAAATTCAATGTCTTCCAAGGAAAATTGGAATGTGATAGAAACTAGGAAAGAAAGAAAAAAATAGCAAGAAAACTGACTTGCATGAAATCATTGCTGACAGATAGAATATGATTCAATGGGAGTAAAAATTAGGTTCTATCTTTATTTCCCTTGATTATTATTTTTTTCTATTCTTTATAAGTTATGAGATTTATTTCACAAATGTTAGGATAGATGGTCATTATGTGATGATCTCAGAATATATATCTTTATTATTATTAATATGTATTCTGTTTAAAGGAGGAATTTTTTTTGTAATTTTCTACTCAATGTGAAATTTAATTGTGTATGACTATTGGAGACTCAAATCATCTGATTTTTTACTCCTTTGGTTTGAAAAATATAAGAACTTCATCGAACAAATTAAATTGTGCATTGGTTTGAAGAATATAGAAACTTCACCAATTTATTAAATACTCTGTTTGAATGAATATTCTGACTTGAAGAGTACAAAATCTTCATCAGGAATATTAAGATTAAATGATTTGAAAAATATAAAATCATCTCCGTTAGCTAGAAACGGTGTTGTATTTGAGGTTTCTAGAGATTAAAACCTTTTTGGTTTACCATTGTGTCTGAATGTGAAACTGATTCGAAGAATATATAAACTTCATCAGAATTCAAGGTTCATTCGGTTAATGATTAGAAGAATAAAAAAAATTCATTGTTAAACTAGAAATAAGTTATATAAAGATTGAATCTTTATTGTTAGAATTCTAAATACTAAGTGGTCTGTCTAATTGTGACAAAAAGGAAAAAAAACACTAGTGACATAAAATTAGTGATTTTTGTGCCTGCAATAGGTGTTTCTATGGATTAAATCTCCAAAAGAAGGCTTCGTATTGCCAATGTGTATTTTGATGGTATACAATTTGAAAGTATGAGAAAAAATATGTGGAAAAATATTTTTGAGAACATATTTAAAATGTGGGGGGTTCTTTACTTGTTTATCACAAGATATGAAATTTAATGACAAACTTGTATTATGTTAGACCCACAAAATATTGGAGTATATTTAATATTGTGGTCGTTGAGTCTCTCTTTACTAGTATATAGTATAAAAGCACAAAATTATATTACTTGTTCAAAAGAATTGTGTTCTTTGATGAAAATGTGTCACTTAAAATATTGTTTTCATTAAAAGATATGTCTATTAAAGTAAATTTATTTGTATAGACATGAAAATTGGTGAAAATTGATTTGTCATGTTTGTGTTGTAAAATAAACATTTGGGTCATATTGCCTTATTGGACCAATGAGACTATGGTCATGGATAATTCTATAACAATCAAATTGAATGTTGTCCTTTTGAAAAGGACATCTGACAAGGTGTTGACTCTAAAACAATGTCTGTATTTGAGAAAGTTATGAAAAGTATAGAACAAAATATTTGTGGGAAAAAGTTACCTCACGGAAGGTCTCTTCAAACTCAGTATTTCTGTTTGTTCTTGCTTGAGTCAAACTGATCAACTTAGAAGTTTTGTCTGACTTTGAGTGCAATAAATAAAAATGCCAAGTTTGTGTTGAATCTAAGTATGTTAAGTATTCTTATAAATTTGTTGAAAAATATTTTAATCACTTAGAATTGATTCACACTGACATTTGTGATGTGAAGTCAACACCATCTCGTGGTGGGAAAAGTGTTTCATAACTTTTATTGACAATTGCACTAGATAATGTTATATCTATTTGCTGAATGGTAAAGATGAAGCAATAGAAACATCTAAGCAATATAAAACTGTTGAAAAATCAGTTGTATAAAAAGATTGTCATGATTAGAAGTGGTAGATGTGGATAATATGAATCTTCTTTTGCATTAATATATTTGGAAAATGGAATCATCCATCAAATTACTGCACATACTCACCTCACTCTAATGAAATTGCGGACATGAAAAAGACCGAACTTTGAAGGAAATGTTGAATGTCCTACTTATAAGTTCAAGTTTACCACAAAATTTGTAGGGGATGCTATCATTATAGCAAAAGAGAACAACAAAAAGTTTGTCTGTTCAGAAAGAGAGAAACAAAAAGTTTTGTTTGTTAAGAAAGGGAGCAACAAAAAACTTTTGTTTGTTAAGGGAGCAACAAAAAGTTTTGGTTTGTTGTATCCTGATAGAGAATTTCTTGTCGCCTCTTAAAGTATATACAAACAATAACTCTTGAAAGATAGTGGTCTAACAATTTCCAATACAATCAATTTCATATGAGAAATGGAAATGAGGGAAATTCAACTTAAAATATTTCATAGTGTGGGGGTGTCCAGAAAAAATTCAAGTTCCTATTTCCAAAATGGTCAAAAATAGGACCTAAGATTGTGAATTTTATGTTCATTGGATATGCTACAAATAGTAAAGCATGTTGATTTATGGTTCATAAGTCCGAACCGTCGGATAGTCAAGTAAAGGGTCAAAACAACCTTGGAATGAACCAAATGAGAATGTATTTAATAAAGAGATTCAGAGGCGTAGTAAATGTCAAAGGACATTTACTTCCTTTGGATTTGATTTTGTAACATTTCTTCTTGGAAATGAGTCCATATATTCGAAGAAGCAATGTCGTCTATGGACTCATCCTTTTTTGGAAAGAAGTTGTCAATAATACTGTCACGCCCCGAGGCTACCCCCCAGGACGTGGACACGGGACCTAGGATCACGAGTGACCCCAAGCTAACCCTGAGCTAGCATATCATAAGCATACTTAAAGATTTACTGAAAAATAGATAGTTTTGTGCGGAAGCTTAAAACATAACATAAAGGGGAAATGATGTGGAATACCCATTCTAAATCTGAATATATATAACTGAGTTTAATGACAACTGAAAGATCAAGCTCAACTTAAACTGAATCTAACTATGTCTGAAATAAAGCCTTTAACTGACTAGAGTTGTTGGGACATGTCCCCAGCAAACTTCTAGTAAAACTGAAGCTAACGACTGAAAATGGAAATATAACATGTCAATCGTCCTCGAAGAATGAGGACTCACCACTAATACTGCTGAACTGGAGATCGAAAATTGATCTATGTGTGATCTGAATGCTGAGGACCTGAACCTACATCACGAGAAGATGTAGCGCAGAATATGCGTTAGTACTTGAAAGGTACTGAGCATGCAGGATAGGATAAAGCTGAACAATATATACTTAACTGAAATAGGGCATACTAATCAATGATATAAGATGAACATGAAAAATATTCAAACATGCTGAATATGAACTAACTGAATGTAGTGACCAAGTTTATAACATACTGAAACTGAATACTGAATTGTAACTGATAACCTGGTCAATACACTGACTGTGGGAGCTATTAATAACCGACATAAAGCCACATGAGCTAAATGTGGAGTTCGATGTATACACCCCATCGAGAGGACCTAATATACCTTGCCAAGGGTAAAGAGGCATGACTGGCGTGATCACTAAGTATAATGCCACAGAGGGGACTTACCTACGGGGAACGTAGTTCTGGGACTATGAGGATGACTGACCCTTAGTCCACTCGGTATTAAGCCTACTCCCAACTTATTATGTAATTAACACATTATGACTGAATATCTATAATACTGAATAGCTCACGATACTGACATGCTAACTGAAAATGCAACATTAATATATTGATAATGAAATATTCTTAACTGGGCATGTATATCTGAATAAACTGGCCTAGCAAGTGTAATTAATGAACTAAACGAATCTACACAACTAGGGTTCTGAGTTTCATGCAAGAACTAAGCAATAATTTCATAAAAACATGATAATCTGATTTGGATTAGTCTAACAGCTGAATCACAACAATATTCTGAAGTTCTAGAAACCCTAGGTCTAAACATGATAAGGGAATGAAGAATCTGACTGAATTCTAGAGACTTAATGGGTGAAAGGAACCCATTAGTGAAATCCCACATACCTGGTGACGAATTTCACGGAGAAGTCTTTCAATTTCGGGGATGAAACTGATGAAAACCTGTTGCGTTCTTGGACTAGGGTTGCTCAACTGCTTTCTCCTCTTTTCGTTCTAATTGGATGAATATTGGAGAATGAATTGACTAGGGTAGGTTCTAATTTAGTTGCTAGGCTAAAAATGGCAAAACTACGTAGTTTAGGGGTCAAACGACGTAGTTTAGGGGTCCAACACATAGGAAAAAGACCAAACGACCCCTGACTTAAAAGCTGTCGGGACCACCAACGGTCCGTGGACTGACCCACGGTCCGTCCTGGTCAACCGTTAGTTGGCTTCAGAGACTGGAATCTGGGAAGTCTGAACCACGGACCGTAGTCCCTCCTACGGTCCGTAGGTCCTAGCGTGGGTCAAGACTTGGCTGAAAATTTCTGAGGTTCTGGGAAGGGAGCTGCAGGTGGCCATCCACGGAACCCACCTACGGTCCGTGCGTGGTGCCCGTCGGTGGCACCTGCATTTCTGAAATCTGCATTCTGGTCTGTCTAGGATACGGGGTGTTACAAATATGATAGATTCAATCTTGAGCAACCATACTTGAGAGTTGGTTAATCTTCCTCCAGGAAATAAACCTTTAGGTTCAAAGTGGATCTACAAAATGAAAAGAAAGTTGATGGAACTATTAAAAATACAAAGCAAGAGTTGTTGTCATAGGCTTTAGACAATAAAGAACATTGATTATTTTGACACATAATAACCACTAACTAGGATTACATCAATTCAGATGTTAATTACGGTAGTTGTGGTATATGGCCTTTAAATTCATCAAATGAATGTGAAATAACTTTCTTAAATGGAGAATTGGAGGAAGGAATTTACATGGAACAACCCGAGGGCTTTGTGGTTCCTAGTAAAGAAAAGAAAGTGTGTTAACTTGTTAAGTCACTTCATGGACTAAAAACAAGTGCTCAAATAATGACATGCGAAGTTTGACCAAACTATGTTGGTAAATGAATTCAAGATTAATGAATGTGATAAACGTTTTTACATAAAGACACTCAATATCACAAGGTCATTGTTTAGTTTTATGTTGATGACATGTTGATTATCAAAAGAGACATTTCTGACACAAATGCTACTAAGCATATGCTAGAGAGTAACTTCGATATGAAAGAGATTGAAGTTGCTGATGTGGTTGAAAAGGTACTTGACAAGGTTAAGTATTTGGATTTCAATATTGTCAAGACTCCAATAAATGTGAGTTTTGTACTTCAAAATAATAAAGGAGAAAGTGACTCACACTTGAATTATGCTAGAGTATTGAGAAGTATGATGTATATCATGAAGTGAAAGCGATCAAATATAACATATGTTATTAGTAAACTGAGTTGGTTCACGAGTAATCTCAATCAAACTTATTGGATGACAATGAAAAAAGTTTTAGAGTATTTAAAACATATTTTAAAAAACTATGCTTTGCATTATAACTAATATTCAACAACATTAGAAGAATATGCAAATTGAATCACTAGGTCAAATGAAGTAAAACTTATGAGTGGATATGTACTTACTCTTGGTGGAGGAGCAATCTCTTAGAAATCTTTCAAACAGAAATGTATCGCTCGCTCTACTATGAAATTTGAGTTTATCACTCTAAATAAGGCTAGTGAAGAAGTTGAATGACTTTGAAATTTCTTGAAAGAAGTTGAATGACTTCGAAGTTGAATCACCAATATGCATACACATTGAGAGTTAAGTTGAAATAGGTAGGGCATGAGCATGATGTATAACGGAAAGTCTCGTCATATATGACGTAGATATAATATCGTTAGAGAACTACTCTCTAGTGGAATTATCATAATTGACTATGTAAGGTCAAAAGATAATGTGTCGGATCCACTTACAAAAGACCTGACTAGAGAGGGAGTTGATAGATTATCAAAGAGAATTGGACTATGGCTGAGGACAAGTTATTGTGGTGGTAACTCTACCTAGAAGACTAGAGATCCCAAGATCTAAGTTCAAGGAGATCAAACAAAGTCACTAATGATGGTTCAACATTTGTCAAAATATTTTTTATGATCCATTCTCATGATAAGATAATGTTCAGTAACAAAGATTAAAGCATTAGGACTTCTTAATGGTTTCTAAGTTTGATACAGGGTATATCAAATGGTGTATCTCTACAGAATAATACATTTAGAAATCACATATGTAAGTGTGAAGTGTAAGCCGCTTCAAGGAGAATCCGTTAAGGCTAGTTCTCTACGCACTTATAAACCAAGACGTGTTCATGGATTAAACGAACAAAACAATGAGAACCAAAAATAGTTCAAGGATATACACCAAAGCTCGACGGTTCAAAGATATCAAATCTACCGATTGACCGAGTATATCCGATAGATGTTCACTATGGAAAGTTCAAAAGGACACCACTTATCCATATGCAATCAATCCTTACTTACGAATCACACAGTTTTTCATGCATATGTTTTAACAATAGTCATTCCCTATTCATGTGGGGGATTGATGGATTTTAAAGGTGTGAATAGGAAATGAAGTGTTGTGACTTTGCCGAAGGGTTGTGACCCTTATGAAAGGTTGTGTCTTTTCTAAAGGGTTGTGACCGTTTGAAAGATTATGCCTTTTCCAAAGGATTGTGACCTTTTTGAAAGATTGTCTTTTTTCCAAAGAATTGTGACCTTCACCCTTTTGTTGGCTATAAATAGAGAGACTTTCTCTCATTTTTCTGAATCGAATTCTTCCCTTCTTCTGCTTACATTTCTTACAAAACAAAATCGATCGATCGTGTCTGTGTGTGATCTCGTTGCTGTCTTTTTGAGTTCATTGAAACTATCGAAGTTTGAGGCTAACAATTACAATTCAAGAGCACATGAATGATAGCACATATAAAGGCCCTTGTGCCGCCTAGAAATGAGGTACTTAACAAAAGGCAAAATATGTCATTTGGTTTAACAGTTGAATCTTTATATCTCTACAAGTTTATGGATGAGAATGTTGATTACTGGCGAACATCAGTACGCATTTTATAATGCTTTGCCAATCGCGTAGCAGTTCCACTGTTAAAGACATGTTGAACGAGTTCATACTTATTGTAGATTGCGTTCAAGGACTCTGACTGCTCTTTTGCTAGTTGTTCTTCCTCCTCCAATTGACGATACGTGAAGAGAAGGAACTATTTAGGACAACAATGTATTATAACCATGAAATCAATTTTATGAGCAAATGTTCACCTTGAGCAAAAAATTGGCTTCTTTTGCATGGTTCCTAACTATACGCTTCATCTTCGTGGCCACTTCAAAATCAGGATCATTGGATTTCAACCAGTAGCACATTATCATCCTATCAGGTTTCCTTGGGCGATCATCAAACATCTCAACTACAGCAGGACGTGCCCTAACAGGTCTTGGCATGCCCGAGATCATGAAAGGGGAATTTCGTATCTCAGAGATGATTGTTCTTGCCTCATCTGCATTTTGCATCTCAACTAAAGCAGCTCGTCCCATCCCTTTTAGTTCAAGGTAGGTTCGGATTAACGTGACTTGAATTACATTTCCGAACTGATCAAGTGCAGCTTTGATAACAGACTCCTTAGCCAAAGGTGAAAGATTGTCAATATAGACGCTTTGTTTTACTTTATTCTCAAAGGCAGCATACTCTTCAAATACAGCTTCCATGAGATGTAGAAAGTAAACTTTCCCAAAATATAAGCAATTCAAACACCTTCAGATAAAACAATTATCAGGGTTCCATGATGCCACAGTAAATCATCCAAATGCAAGTGAAGCAAATTAACCATCTCACTGTAAAAAGCTACTTAATCAAATTATCATCCCTCAGACTACCACATCAGTCGAACAACGACATACTAAATGAAATATCATATTGACAAACAATTTGCCAACTCGCGGGAGAATTATACCATAATGTCAACATTTATTCATTAACAGAAAGGGTAAAAAACAGTTCCAACATAAAAACTTGACTATTAGAACTCACCTTTCCATGAATTTCTGATAGTACAACAACAACAACATACCCAGTATAATCCCACAAGTGGGGTTTAGATCGGTTAGAGTGTACATAGACCTTACCCCTTCCTCACAAAGAAATAGAGACTATTTTCGTGAATTTATGATATATAGTGATCTTACTAATACTCTGTATTCCCCAAATAACTATAACAATGTGAGTTTGCTACAATGCTACTAGCCTGCATTGAATCTTCAATCAACAAAAGAATGAGATTTTTCCAATCAAACCAAATTTTCTTAAGCCCACTGTTTTCATGTTTCCTTCCACTAATGCCATTACAACCTTAAGAAGCATAGCAAAACTCGAAAAAAATAATAATAATCACAGAAGAAGAAGAAGAATCAAATTATCTGGATCAATCAAAAAGGTAATATTAATATCTAGGTCTTTCTTCTATCCCAGTCTATGATCCAGCCTAACCTAGTTTACAAATATAACGAAATCTCAAACTCAGCTATTATTGTATTCACATTGAGAGAAAACCACCAAAATTTTCAGATTATTATGGTGATTTGTGAAATATTAATCCGATCCGAATAAGAAAACACACAACAAACGTAATATCAATCGAATTGTAATCACATTTCAATCAATAAAGAAAAATGTATGAGTAGTGAATTAGGAGAAACCAACAAATGATTACGGAGTGAATTGTATTGAAAAGGGCTTTTGGGTTTCGCCATTTTACCTTTGAATACAAGAAAATTGCTTCTTCCTGACTGCTACTGTCTGTTTGAGCTTCAATTTGAAATTCACACTGCGCGCCTATTTTATACTAGGTAAATTGCCCCGATTAAGGCGGTTTTGACCCAATTGAGGAGTGGGTATTCCATATTCGGTTTGGGATTATCAAATTTCGAGTTCGGTAATTCAGTAATTGATAGTTAAAAGTAGATATCAAATATCAAAATTTTAAATTTCGATTCGATAATCCGTAAATTAAATTTCTATTTGATATGGTATTCGGTAATACCGTATTGAAGTTGTAGTCAATTGTATTATAAAGTTAATATTATTTCTCCAATCATTTCTATTTTTTATGTGGATACACGATATAATAGAACATCAATAAGTGAGAAGACATCAAGAAAAAACAAATTGATATAATTAAAAGACATGCATTTGGGTTGTTTATGTTTATTCTTTAACATTCTCTTTGGACTTGTACTAACGAGTAATGGACATGTTGATAAAAGATTCAAATTTCTAACCTCACCTACAGAGGTGCACTCAATCATCATCGTACGACATTATATGATACTTCGAGTGTGAGTTCACACATCTATATTTAAATAATTTTTAAAAGATATAACACTACTATATATGATTTCGGGAGGGGACCATAGCTTCACGTGAACCCGATGACCCCCTCATGTATACGCCTCTGGTATTAATGTCTCATATCAAATCCAAACCCAAATGCCCAATTACCGAATACCAACTAACAACATTTTTTTATTTGATTCGGTAATTCGATTTTCGATATTTCATGCCCTAGTATCCGAGCACTGCACTAATTCGAGATTATTTATGTAGTATACTTAATACAAATGGATTGTAATCTTGTTAGTTAATGATAAGAAAATACATTTAGAAAATATAACTAAAGTAAGAAATACCCTTTCTAACACACGATAAGATAAAAAATACTTTTACAAAATGTTAAGAAAATATCTTTTCGACAACCTGATAGGAAAAATAATTTTGCAAAATATAAAGAAAAATACATCTCTACAACATGATGAGAATTTTTTTTTCTATAAAATGTAAAGAAAATATCCATTCAACTTGATAGGAAAATAATTTTACAAAAAGTAAAGAAAGTACTCATTCAAAATTGTGATAGGAACAAGTTCCTCATAAAAAAAAATGTATAAAAATAAAAAGAGACTTGAGAATGAAATATATTTTATCTTGTCATGTACTTTTTTTTGTTACATATTAGTTAATTCATAAATTAATATAGTGAAGGAGAGAAAATATATTCTTAAATTTGAATCTTCATGAAATTAAATATGAATTTATATAGGTAAAATATAGGAAATGAAAAGAAAGACTTGAGAATGAAAAATTTCTTACATTCATGTATTTCTTTTTTGTACATGTTAGTTAATTTACAAACCAATATAATAAAGAAGAGAAATGATAATCTTGAATGTGAATCTCCATGAAACTAAATATGAATTTATATAGGTAAAATAGATGACTGTCATAAGACATCATAAACTTACAAATTAAAGTTTGATAGTTATGGATAGATGTGTGCAAAAATCAAACTGAAAAAATGTTATTGGGTTATTATTGGGTTAACGAGGTTTTAATGGTTTTATAAAAAAAAAGGCAAAAGTACTCATTACCCCCCTGAACTTGAAGCTTTTTATACGGTGTACACCTAAACTAAATTCCGTTTTAATTACCCCCCGAACTTGTTTATTCCTCCGTCGTGTACACCTTTTTGTCCACCTGGCGTAGAAATTGACAACATACTCTACTAGGCGCGTGAGGAAGTGATTTTTTGCCACATCACAATGCTACAACGGTAAAAAAACGTAAAATCTCCATTTTTCTTTAATATTTGGCATATTTTAAACGAAAAATAAGGAAAAATGTAAATGAAAAGTAAAGGAAACAAAGATTAACACTTACTTGGTAAGAATTTTTGACAAATTTGAAATTCAAGGAGTTCCGCGAAATCAGCCCTTATTCAAAAATAACTTTTAAACAATGAATTTTAATATTTGGCATATTTTAAACGAAAAATAGGGCAAAATGTAAATGAAAAGTAAAGGAAACAAAGATTAACACTTACTTGGTAAAAATTTCATACAAATTTGAAATTTAATCGACCAACTTCATGTCTAGAAAAACCCAATCCAAAAGGAGTTCCGCGAAATAAGCCCTTATCCAAATATAACTTTTAAACAATGAATTTTAAATTTAAGAAATTTATTTTTTGCAATATTAATTTATCTAGGTGGCTATTATTTATCCAGGTGGAAATCCGCATCATCAGTTTTGTCAGCTGTCGCGCGCGTGTAGTCACAATAGGAGCAGGTGGACGAAAAAGGTGTACACGACGGAGGAATAAACACGTTCGGGGGGGGGGGGGGGGGTAATTAAAACGGAATTTAGTTTAGGTGTACACCGTATAAAAAGCTTCAAATTCAGGGGGGTAATGAGTACTTTTGCCTTAAAAAAAATTATTGGGTTATTGGTTTGGTATCAGTTTTTAGTATTGGGTTATTGGGTAAACCGATAATCCATTAAGACGATAGTAAGTTACTACTATACCCTTCATAAATATTAATTATTAATAATTTAACATAACTAGACACTATATCAGTACTCTACACTACAGACTACACACTTCACACGTCATAGTACTTCTAATTCACATCAGAAATTTCATATTATGTTTTGGTTGTAACATGTTATTGTAGCCTTCATACTACATCTATTCTTATTGATGCAATTTCTCATTATATTTTTTGTTTCACTATATCAAAGTATTTACAGCTGATTGCTTGTCTCACTGTCTCGTGCCAAATTGTTAGAGAAGTGAGAAATCATATATTTATTTTATGAACATTTAATTTTCTTATTGGGTAACACTACAGGAAAAGTGTGAATTACATGAGGATTTTCTTAGGGATTAGTATGAAAATTCGCAGGAAATTTATTTTCCTGCAAATTTTCATACTAAGTCCCAGGAAAATCCCCATGTAATTCACCATTTTCTTGTAGTGTAAATCGAAAATCGAACCGTTAATGACCAAAAATCGAGAAACCGAAAACCGATAAAATATCTTATTGATTTAGTGCATTCAAAAAAACCCAAAAATTGATAAATCGAACTGATAATACATAAAAATAAACCGAATCGACCGATGCACACCCCTAGTTATGGACATGAAAATTATGAGAGTCATGAATCTATCTATATATAAAAGGAGAGGAAAAAACGCCACATGTCAGCACCACAATTAATCTCAAAATTTCAGTATTTAAAAAGTCAATTTAAAAAAAATAAGTTTTTTTTAAAAAAGAAATCCACATGTCAGCAATTACTAAGAAAACTGCATCTTTCTGTTCTTCAAAATTTGATTTTAAAATATTTTTAAAATGTAATTTTCCAGTTAAAGCCAACTGTCAACAACAAAAAAATTAGGATTTAATATTTTTAAATAAATACACCGTTTCGGATATTCAATTAGTTCAAACTTTTATTTAAACTTTACATTTTTATATATATTTTTTATTTAACTATGTCAAACATAAAACAAACTTCACAAACTGTATTTCTTTTAACATAATAAAATACTAATAACATTTTTTTTCAAAAAAATAGTTAAGTAATCAATTATTACATTTTTAAAAAAAACATTTATTAAATTTGAAGAATTTTTTTTAAAAAAATATTAATCAATTCTTTCATTTAATTTTTTTTTAAAAAAAAATTCTAAAAACAAGAATTGCCATCCTATTTTCTTTAATATTTGCATTATATAAAAACAAATAATGTACAATTCTTTTTAAGAAAATATGCAAAATTTATGGAATTATTAAAATTAATTTAAAAATCTGAAAATAAAATAAAAATTGTTAACACTCAAAAAGATACAATTTTACAAAAAATAAATAAATAATACAATATAAAATAAAAAATAAAATAAAATAAAATTACGTAACTCCATCTTAGGTCTCCTTTTTTTTTACTTCATTTTTGAAAATGATAGTTATCCAAACGGATAAGTTTTTGAAAGTAATAAATTTTAAAAGATAAAATTGTATATTAAGTATTAATATGGCAAAACACCTGTGGTTTTGTCGGTCTTCATAGCAAGAGTGATCAACAGTCCTCATGAACATGAAGGGGCAATTTTTTTTTAATGAAGGAGCAATATTAACACAATATATATTGAGAAATAAGGACTGAGGCTTGAACACTTCATTGTTTTGTTACTTCCTCAAAATTCCTTTTTACAGAATAAGAAAATGTATGGTTCCATGGCACCAGGTTTAATTGCAAGGTTGCTGACAAAACAAAGTAAATTATATATGATGATGGAATCTACTAGGTCAATGAAAAACGTTCCCACTCACCGGGGAACTATATATGTCTATTTTTATAATTAAAAAAATTCTACTTTAATTTTATAATTATCATTATCATAATGTTTAAAAAAAATTTAGATTTATTGAAAAAGTTCAACTTGGAGTCGTTGTTAATAAGGCTTACTAATTTCCTCTTGCATTATTTCTATGCATGTTTTATATAAGAGCTCCAACTTTCTAACATTCACTATAGTTATTGTGGCTATTGCAGGTGTAAAGTATGTGATTGTCATACAATATAACTTGATAGTTATGCTATGCTTCCATTTTTTTTGTTCATATAGAATAAAAATATTGCTTCAGTTGCTTTATTTTATTTTATATAGTTTGTTGGCAGATGCTTAAAATATTTGCAAAGCTTTTTTAAATATTATAACTGATTTATGTTGCTGACCCACAAGATGCTCTTCCTTATTATTATTTGTATAATTCTCCTTAAATTTTTGATGCACCAAAATCTATTGAGTAAAAAAAAATTATATTTCTTTTATCAATAAGTAAAATAGTACTTCTAACATGTTATTAAAATTTCATTTGGTTTGTATAACACGAAGTAATAATAGACAAAATAGAGTAAATTAATACTCTATCGAGTGTAGTCCTATCAATGAGAAATTCAATATCAAGAGGATCACCATTAGCGGGAGATTTAGCACCTAGATAGGTAAAAATTGGATAACTTTAGTTGAAACTTTATTCTTTGAATTTTATGGGATTTTAAAGTCTCTAACACTATATGATTTTAAATTTATATCTTAAATTGTATAAAAATGTGTTTGATAGGTTGAGAAGGTGTCATGACTTGAAATTAACGACATAATTTGTTCTTTTGTTGAGTTGGCTAAAGGAGAGTCGAAACTATGTTTTGTACTTATCATAAACAACTAATAAACCTTGGTGAATCAGGAAAAATAAAGAATGTACAATTATTTTAATTCATTTTAAATTAATTTTTTTAAGATATGTTATTATTTAATTAGACCCACTATAATTATCTTTAGATCTAATCATTAACTTCTATAGGTACTCTAAACGTGCTTAACTATTGCCTTCAATTTAATTGATTCATTTAAAAGGAAAAAACTTTTTTTGGATAGTAAAAACAATTGTTTTTAACGACTTATTTGAGTTGAGTTTTTATGCTCTCAAATTGATACGTCATATTCTTTTTTTTTTCATAAAGGAATTTAATATCACTTGCTGATGTTTGAAGATATTGACATATAATTATTTGATAATTTTTTAATTAAATATTAAATAATAATAATAATAATAATGATGATAATAATAATATTAATAATACTAATAATCTATCTATATATAAAAGGAGAAGAAAAAACGCCTACGTGTCAGCGCTTAAAAAAAAGAGAATTTAATAATTGTTAAATTAAGTTAAAATCTAAAAAGAAGAAAGAAAAATTACAAACACTACAAAAATAAAGAAAAAATCAACAAGCAGTTTTTACAGCTTTTTTTAAAATTCAAAAATTTAAATTTACCTTAACTTTTTACTGTTTTTTAAAATGATTTAAAAGTAGTTTTTACAACTAAACGATAAACAATTTTAAAACAGTTCGAAAAAATAGGATGCATAATTCTTTTTTTGTAGAATTAATTATCTGTACTTTTTTTAGATATATAATCTTTAGAAATAAAATAAAACTACAAAAGGGGTTTTAAAATTAATGTGGTATAGTTAGATAAATGTCATCCAATTCAAAAAAAAAAAATTACCACCCACGTTTGCCAAGTGCAGGAAGACCAAACATCAAATTAACACATTCTAAAACTTACTTAAATTAACAGTATAAAAGGGGGAAAAAACATTGTCACTTTGATTATATCTTTAAATTTTTCCAATTAATTTTATTTTTTAAAAAAACCATTGTGCATCAATCATTTTAAATAAATAAATAGTAAAACTGCCCACTAACTAAAAGAAACGGTTATAAAGATATATTTTATTTTTAAAAAAGTATAACTGATTCTTTAAATTAACTAACCAACTTACATATTATTAAATTATTATTATTTTAAAATGAAAAATTAGTAATTTTTTGTATTTGAATTTAAAGTGGTTATCTAAAACTGCTCTATCCATTACCTCTTTTTTCTCTATATATACACAATTAAGAAATTTCAGAAAGTCAAATCCATCAATGTTTTCAGAAATATATGCAGATTGATAATTCGGCACAATTGGATAAAGGTATATATTTATGGATATTGCTTTTATCCATTTGCTGATTTTATATTTAGTTTGATTTTTATTTTAGATTTCTTGAGATTTAGCATTATTTTTTAGATTTCGAGAATTTATTCGGCGTATGATTTTAGTGTGATAAATTTCTTTTTCCTTGCACTTTCTCAACATATGTTATGTAATCATTGCAATATTATTGATTAGTTTGCAAGTTTAAGATATTCATTCATATGATCTGTACCACTAATATATTTTGATGAAATGTTATCACTAATTTAAAATGAGAGTTCACTAAAAGAAGAAACTCATGAGAAGTTTGAAAGTACTATATCCACAAAATATGTTTGAATAGAGTACGAGAAGTTTAAAAATAATTTTAATTATCTATTGTGTTTTTATTTTTTACAAAAAAACAATTTTTTAAGTTTGCTGATTTCCTTATTCAAATGCAAATATGTATAATATATTGTTTTGTGGTCTTGCATGATTATTATATACCAGTGATTCGATTTTTTTTTTGACAAAATAAGAAGTTAAATATGTGATTGGATATTATCACTAATTAAAAACAAATCCAGAAGAAGAAGATACATATAAGGATGTTGAACACTATACTTCTATGTTGGTAAATCAATTTAAGTAAAGCTTAATCAATGGAATTTTTTGTTTTTTAAAAAATCGTTATATCAATTAAATCATGCATATAAATTTAAAGAAAAAAACAACAAATAACTTGATAATTTCGTGTCGTGTCATATGTGCAGTAAAAGAACTATATTGATTATGATTTGTTAGATCGTCATATAATTTTTGTTCACCATCTTATTTGGAGATTCAAGTTTGAAAAAATCCTAATCTATTTGGAACATATTGGTGTTATGAGACGTATTTTAAACACAGTGTAATGACTTCTTTTGTTTCTTTCTATACTAACATTAAAATTTAAACGTGCGTGATTTTTTTTTGGAAAATTTTTTTTTAACTATCTTTCCACAACCTCCTTATTTATAGCAAAATAATGATAATATTATTAATAATATTTATAATATATTAAAAATAATAATAATAAAAATTATCTTAATTATTAAATTAACTAAATTAATTTAAAACCCGAAAATAAAAAATAAAAATTACAAATATAAAAGGGAAAAAATTGAAAACACGTAAGATTATTTTTTTAAACCATAAAAGTAACCAACTCAACTTTTTTTTGAAAAAATATTTTTAATTATCTTTCCACAACCTCCTTATTTATAGCAAAATAAATAATAATAATAATAATAATAATAATAATAATATAATAATAATAATAATAATAATAATAATAACAATAATAATAATAATTATCAAATTTTAAAGTCCAAAAATAAAAACAAAAATTACAAATATAAAAGGAAAAATAACTGGAGAAAACGTAATACTATTTTTTAAAACATAAAAGTAACCAACCCAGCTTTTTTTTTTTGGAAAAACACTTCTAACTATCTTTCCACTTATTTATAGCAAAACAAATAATAATAATAATAATAATAATAATAATAATAATAAATTTATTAAATTAAGTTTAAAATCCGATAAAAAAAAAAAAGAAGAAAAATAACAAAATTTAAAATGAAAAAAAAACTGAAAAAACATGTAGTACTATTTTTAAAAGAAACATGGCAGAGTAGTTAAGTGGTATTTGTTTTGTCCGTTATCTAGATTTTTATAATAATAATAATAATAATGATAATAATATAAACAAATATAAAATGAAAAAAAACTGAAAAAAATGTAACAAACCGATCCACGTGATATTATTTTTTTAAAATTACCACAGAATAGTTACTTTTTAAATTTGAATTTAAATTTAAAGTGGTTATCTAAAACTGCTTAGATTTTCAATATATACATAAATAAATTCAACTAAAAAAATTAATGGATCTATTCTTTAAATGTGTAATGTTATTTGTGTTTCAATTCTTCTTTTCTTCATCTTTTTCTTTGGGGGCGAATATGTATATTATTTGATGCCAGAAGAAAAATCGAATATATTTGCAAAGGAATAAGTGAAAGTACAAAAAAGAAGAACAACAATATTTATATAAATCTTATAACACTTAATTTGTATAATTTTTTTATAAAGTGATTTATTCATTTAAATCAAGATATAAATATATTTTTTTTAAATATTTGATTTATTCACATATATATATAATCACACTTAGCGGCCATCTTTAATTTATATTTATATTTTTAACTGATTATATATGCGGTAAAATTAAATGATAAATTTTTAAAAATATTTTCAGTTTTGAAAGAAAAAACGGGAATACAATATTATGGGCCAAAGTTAAACTAAAAAGATGAAAAATGAAATTACGAGGATAATGATGATGATGAAATTAATAAAAACGTGCATATTACCAAAATAATTATACACTACTCAAATTTTTAAATCACGTGATAACGTATTATTTATTATTAGATTCCCTTCAAAAGCAAGGTAATTAATAATATTGATTTTCTATTGTTCCTTTATTTTTAAAGTACATCTATAATAATAATAAAAAAATTGAGTCATATCTTTTTATTTAGTTCTTCTATTCTAATATATATATATATATAACACGACTAAAATATACATTTTGAGACAATCTATCTAATTATTGTATTTTAGCATTTTGTATCCATTACTCATTTAATTCTGTATTAAATAATTTATATAACATTTGATGCTCTTAACAAATTTGTTCATAATTTTCGGGCTACATAACATTATGGTTGTCAATGAAAAAATTATTTTGTTGTTGTATGGACATGAAAATTACAAATATACCATTCAAGTATTCAATGTGTTAAGAAGTGATGAGAAACTTCCTATGTTAATCGCCATAACAATTACGCAAGAGTAACTCATGAATGAAAATATGGCACTTATTAAAGAGCGTAGAGATTCGAGTCCTCTTCAAGGCATAATATTGAGAAATACTAATTTAAAATAATTTTTTCATATAGACAAATATATAATATATGTTCGAGAATAATATACAACATAATTATTTTCTTTTATATTATCCGCATCGCGCGGGTACGTATACTAGTAATAATAATAATAATAATAATAATTATTATTATTATTATTATTATTATTTTCATTATGTCAAGAATTTGATTATTGTAGACCATTATAGCAAATTAGGACTTTTTTATACGATGTGTCGTTTCCAAAAGCATTATAATTAATTGTTTTTAAAATATTTAAATTTGTAAAACTAATTTGCCTATTTTCTCAAGCACATACCCTATCCTCCAATTGCAAAACAGATTATCTCTAAAAATGAATGCATTTAAAATTAATATTTTATTACTAAGTATAACAGGTTTAAAACATCTATAAATTAATTGATAAGTAAAGATTAGTTCAACTACACTTCTTTTTATAGATAATGTGGTTTGTAACTATCCTTTTAATCTCAACATTAAAGGTTTTTCTTTTAAAAATCTATGTAGAAATTTCATTGTGGACAAAATTCTAATAATCCATGAGAAATATGATAAGATTTTATTAGTTTAAAATACAGTTGATTTTATGCATCTTTATATTTAAAACAATGTTCCAAAAAAAAAGAGAAAATAATACTAAGTAAAACATATATAATATATATACGCTCAATAATAATTCATATTAGTCATTGTTAAATTAAAAAATTATTCATTTTAAAATATCCGCGCAACGCACGAACACGTATACTAATACTAGTATTATTAAAAGAAGAAATCAAAGAGGTGTAAGTCATGGTAATTACTCCATGTAAATAAATTATATAAAAAGAGAAAAAAGACTTCAAATATTAAAAAATATTATCATTTTATGATTAGAATTTAAAAGTGAGGCAAACAAAGAAAAAAAAGAATGTGAAGAGTTTTTGATGTAAATGTTCCTCCATTAATAAAATATTTATTTATAATAAATTAAGTAATTTATTTTTATAATACAATAATTAATTTAAATAAGAAAAAATATCAACAAAGGAGAACAAAATGCTAATGAAGACCAAAGAGACGTGTCACGTGACCTTGTTTATATTTCTTCTTTATTATATATATATATATATATAAATTTGTGGCATCATACATATTATAATATTTATATCCCTTTAATAAATATCACATAAACCATCATTTGGTAGTAATAAAATAACAGGGAGAGGGTATATAATATGTAAAAGAACGAAAATCAATTACACCTCAATTTTGGTTTATTAATTTCTGAAAACGTGTATTCCATATAATTTTTTTTATATTCATTAGAATGGTAAAAATTCTATAAAAACATATGTAATGAATAATAAAATACAAAAATTACAAATATATCTTAAATGTGTGACAAGATATACCAAATGAAGGACATATTTTAATGTTTAAAATTAGTTTCTTTTAAGCAATAAACGGTAAATTTTGAACTTCGATCAATATCGAACTTTCAATAAAATCACAAACAAACTTAGGACAATAAAAATTTCATTAGAAAGTTAAATTAAAAAAGTTGATAGAAAGATAACTCAAATTTTGAACTTCGAACAGTAGCGAACTTCCAATAAAGCCATAAACAAATCTCTTTCCCTTGCTTGTATCCAGAGGCAGACCAACCCCTCTAGATGGGGTGCACGTGCACCAAGTAATTTCGGGAAAAAATCATGTATATATGTATATCTATTTTGAGAAATTGACAGAAATTAGGATATAATTGACAATGCACCCATGAAAAGCATAGGAGTGTCTTTGTGCTGCTGGTACAAGTTAGAGGATACACCCGCAAAACCTGAGTTTGAATGCAGCTAGAGTGTTATTTTACTGTTTTTATTTTAAGTTTATCTTAGAGCTCATATTTGAGGTAAGATAATATTGATGCACCAAAAATCTTCAAATCCTGAATTCGCCTCTACTTATATCCCATCTCAATTTTTATTATTTACTCATTATCCCTCTCAAGCACTATTTTTTTTTAATCAAGTAATTTGTGCCTGATATCAAGTTGCATATTTAAATTGAATTAATCCACCAATTCAGAATAAGTATTAGACCAAGATCCATTTTTGCGATATTTGCACAACCTAAGTAGTAAATCATAATAAACCTATAAGATTTATCCATAGCTATTACCAAGTCATCGTTAAAATAAAACCTGAAATTGTTATAAGATGGATAACCTTATAAAAAATAAAATCTGACTTGTTATCAAATTATTAAATCGATAATATATTATTAATAAATTAGATAAGTGTCAAAAACACGCCTAAACTATTTTATTTTTTTAATTTCATACATAAACTATAGGGAACATGAGTGTCATACTTAAACTATCACTTGTTAGTTTGAGAAACACACATCTAATATACTCTCTTTTATTTGTAAAACCTTGCCACTTGACATTTCACATGAATAAAATATTTTTACCTTGACAAAAATTAAATAAACTATTAATAAAAACTAAAGAAGTATTACTATTCCAAAAAAATAAAATTAAAATTAAAATATTTTTCTCACCCCACTCCACCACCCACCCTCCCCCCCCCCCCCCCGACAATCCTCGCTCCTTTTATTTTTTAAAATATTTTTAGAAAAATCAGACCTCACCCCTCCCCCACTCCTTCCTAAAAATAATTAAAAAAATTCTACCCCACCCTATCTAACTCTCCGCTCCTAATTTTTTTTTTTTTTACATTTTTCTCGATTTGTGTTAGATGTGTATATATAGTTTTAGGAAAATATTTTTTTCTACTTACGTACCAAATATAACAAAAATAAAATTTATTTATTAAAAAGTCTTGTGGCATGTAAAAAAAAATAATATTCAAAAAAATTATATATATCTAATACAAAACGAGAAAAAAAATGAAAGCGAAGAGTTACATTGGGCGGGGTAGATTTTTTTATAATTTTTTAAAAAAATATTCCAAATTATTATTTGAAGGGATAGGGGTGGGGGAGATGAAGTAAAAAAATAAATTAAATTTATAAAATAGTTTTATTTTAAAAAATAATTTATTTAATTTTTGTCAAAGTAAAATATTTAAATTATAGGAACCACATATTATAAGTACTAAATAACATTCTATCCCTTCTAGTTTTCTATTTACCAAAAATCCCTTAAAAATGATGTTTGCGGGATACATAGCGTTGTGCACGGGATACATTAAGTTTGATACATTCTACATAGCGGGATACATAGCGTTGTGCACGGGATACATTAGGTTTGATACATTCCACATAGCGGGATACATAGCGTTGTGCACGGGATACATGCGGGATACATAGCATTGTGCACGGGATACATAGCGTTTGATACATTCCACATAGCGAGATACATAGCGTTGTGCACGGGATACATAGGTAAAATAAGGGATTTCTGAAATTTTTGAATTAAGTAGGGATAAATGGATATTAAGGTAAGTAAAGGAGTGTAGTTAAGTAATTTCTCCAAATATTTTATCCATTTGGAGTGTGATGCGACACTTTTTTAAATAATAGGAAAGAGTGTATTACACACACCATGGTGTGAATGCAATAAAAGATCGAGAAATATATGTTTCTCAAACTAATAAGTGATAGTTTAGATATGAAATTGACACTATGAAATTAAAAAAAATTTAATATGTTTTTGACCTTTATCTCTTAATAATCAATAACACTTTTTCTATTCAAGCCCGAACACAGGCGTGATCGAAGCTCGTAGTATAGGGTTGTTCAAAACCGAACAGAAACCGATAACCTGAACCGAAAAAAGTTATTGATTTATCCATATTAGGTTATTGGTTTAGCGATTTTGATTTTTTTCTTATGGATTTATCGGTTCTCAACGGTTTGAGGTTTTTTCTTAACGGGTTAACCGATAATGCGATAGTAAATTAAATAATTATATTTACACCATTTTGTATATAAAGTTCATGACTTATAGTTTTGTTTCCTACTTTTATTTCTGGTTGTCCCAAACACTTGGTTATTTTACAATGTAAAAATATTTGCTTTTGAGCAAGTTGTAACTTGTGAACTCATGTGCATGGTTCATTTGGTTTGTCACCTTGTTTCTAAGTGATTTTCAATTTTTTTTGTGTCAAATACCAATAACGATCAAAAACCGATAACCGATAACCGAACCAATAATGATAAAAAACCGATAAACCAATAATTGATAAGCCAATATCTTAAGGGTTCGATAACGGTTTAACATCTCTACAAACCGATAACCAATAAGTCAAATCGATAAACTTCAAAACTGAACCGAACCGACCGATACGCAACCCTGATTGGTCCAAAGAAAACTTTTAGAAAATTGAAAGGGTGGTTGTTTCCTCCAATCAGAACAAATAAACAATAATTAGGGTGTGTTTGATATGAATCCAATTTTCTCATGTTTGGTTGGGTAAAATATTTTGGAAAATGTTTTCCAAATCAACTCATTTTCCTCAAATTTAAGGAAAATAACTTCCCTTAAAAAATTAAGGAAAACATTTTCCAAAACTCTCCTCCAACTTCAAATTACAATATATTTTTTTGAAATTATCAATTTTTGTTGAAAAAAATAAATTTAAAGCTTTTTCTAAAGAAAATATTTTCAACTTCAATTTTTAATTTTTTTTACACCACCCTCACCCCCTATCCCCCCTCCCCCGCCAGACCCCTAACCCCCCCCCCCCCCCCCACAAAAAAATAATTTAAGTTTATTTTTAAAAATATTTTCAATTTAAAATTTTTATTTTCATCCCACCCCCACCCCTACCCTCAACCCCCTCCCCCGCCAGCCCCTCCCCCCAAATAAAAAATTAAAGTTTGTTTCTAAAATATATTTTCTAATTCAAATTCTTAATTTTCATCCCCCTCCCCCGGCAGCCCCCCTACCAGCCCACCCACACCCCCCCCCCCAAAAATAAAAAAAATTTAAAGTTTGTTTTTTAAAAAAAATTTGAATTTCAAATTTTTATTTTTTCACCCCATCTCCACCCCCCAAACCCGCAACCCCCCACCCCCCAATCAGCCCCCCATCCCCTTCCCCCCAAAAATAATAATTTAAGTTTATTTTTTTTAAAATATTTTCAATTTCATATTTTTATTTTTTTACCCCCTACCCGTGACCCCCCCCCCCCCTACAAAGAAATTTCTACTCTGATAAAAATAAAAGATATTTTCTCAAAAAAAAAATTCGTTCATAAATCAAACACACAAAAAGAATTATTGGATTTTCTACTCACCAACCAAACATGAGAAAATAAGTCCAAAGTCTACTTATTTTCCAGGAAAACATTTTCCTTCATACCAAACACACCCTTAGGGGTCGTTTGGTAGAGTGTATTAGGAAAAATAACGCATGCATTAACATTGTGTAGTACTAGTACCTTGTTTGGTACTCTTTTCCAACCTATGTATAACTAATGCTTGCATTAGTTATACACTCTATTGTGTATTAAAGTGTGTATTGCTAATACCATGGATTTCTAGGTATTAGCAATGCAATGGTTTTAATGCATGCATTAGATTAACTAATGACAAAACTACCCTCTAATATACCATGGATTTCTAGGTATTAGCAATGCAATGGTTTTAATGCATGCATTAGATTAACTAATGACAAAACTACCCTCTAATAATAATAATTATTATAATAATTATAAAAATAATAATAATTATAATAATAATAATATAATAATAATAATTATAATAATAATTATAATTATAATTATAATAATTATAATTATTATAATAATAATAATTATTATTATTATTATTATTATTTTTTTATTTTTTTTTGTAAAAGAATGTGGGGGTATTTTTGTAAACAAATATTTTTTTAATAGTCTTTATACAAGGCTTGCTATTTCCAATACATTAAACCAAACAATGTATAAGAAATAATACAAGCATAACTAATGCAAGCATTTCTAATGCATGCATTACTAATACATCATATTCAACATTATTCTTATACACTTTACCAAACGACCCCTTAGTGTTTTTAAAATTAACAACTGTCCGTCATTATTACACCTACTCACTCACCAATCATTTTAAATAAACAATACTGGCAATGACTTACTTTATTTTAGTAAAAGTCAAAATAATTTATTGATAACCACTAACAAGTAACATGGTGTTTGGAAATTAATTAAAGTATGTTATACAACAAGATTCTTTTTTATAAATACAAAAGAGTAGTACAATATTTGATATCTTGATTCTTAAATTACATCCTCTCTACTTGATGGAAGCTTATACTGCTGTAATTTCTCTTCTTAGAACTCTTGATCAACCATATATTTCACAACTTTTTCATGATCACACTGCTGAAACGCTCGATTCTCTTCGTGTTACAGCTGAATATTTCCAACAACTTCTTGAAAAAACTAGCAATGAAAAAATCAAATATTTGGAGGAAGAAATTAGAGTTGTTGCTAGTGAGGCAGAGGATGTTGTTGAAATGAAAATTTCTAAAAAAGTTTATGATTATCTCCAATCAGGTATCACTTTGACATTTTTGTTTGGGTTACAATATCTCAAGAATTTCAATATAGAAATGTATTATTAGAAGTTCTAAATTGCATTCCAAACCAAAATGCACAAGTTTATGTTAAGTTGAAAGATAATGAATTAGCTGATCTGGTGCAAAAGAACCTAAAGGGTCCAAGATACCTTGTTGTTGTTGATGATATTTGGAGTAGAGATGTTTGGGATAGTATATCACAAATATTTCCTAATCGCAACAATGGGAGTCGAATCTTATTGACTACTAGGGAAACAGAGGTAGCGATGTATGCAAATACTAGTACCCCTCATGAGATGAACCTCTTGGATTTAGATAACAGTTGGAAGTTACTTTGTAATAAGGTGTTTGGACTAGAACGCGATCATCCTATTGTGTTGGAAAAAATTGGAAAAAAAATAGTGGAAAAATGCCAAGGACTTCCCTTAATAATTTCAGTGATTGCAGGGCATCTCTCTAAAACGGCCAAGACGTTAAAAAGTTGGGAGTATGTTGCCCAAACTTTAAGTGAAATCATTGCTAGCCATCCAAATAAATGCTTAGGAGTGCTCGGTTTGAGTTACCATCACTTGCCTAATCGAATCAAACCATGCTTTCTTTCTATGGGTAATTTCCCAGAGGATTTTCAAGTTAATACTTGGAGATTAACCCAATTATGGATCGCAGAAGGTTTCATAAGGGCACCTGCTGGAAGTCGTAAATGCTTGGAGGAAGTGGAAAAATGTTATTTGGAGGATCTTATCAGCAGGAACTTGATAATGGCTAGAAAAAGGAGATTCAATGGTGAGGTTAAAGTATGCGGAATACATGATCTGCTACGTGAGTTCTGTTTCATAGAAGCTGAAATGACAAAGTTTATGCATGTTGTGAGAACTCCATTTTCACCAACACAAAAGCCTAATGTTCGTCGTTTCAGTATTCAAAAGGCATTTTTAGATGAATATGCTTATAAGCAATTACCTCCTGTTGCCAGATCTATGTGCTACCTTTTGAACCCCGGATTAAGCTTCTCAGGATATTGCCCATCTACCGTCATGATCCTATAATTAATACATGGATTTTTCTCTCGTTTCAACCTTCTCAGGGTATTAGCCATCTTCAATACAAATTCCACTTGTGATTACAAAGTAATTTCATTTGAGATATCTCCAAATTCGATGTTTTGGCAATATTCATGAATCAATCTCAGAGTTTCAGAATTTGCAAACTCTAATTTGTGATGGTCATTCTTTAGATATAACTTTACATGAGAAGATATGGATGATGAAGATTTGAGGTATATACGTTTAGTTATTTACCAAGTCCTAGAATAGATAACAAGATGCCAAATCTAGAGGAATTATTCAGTAGTTGTTACTCTAGTTGTACAAATGAAGTCTTTTCTAGCATTCCCAATCTAAAGAGATTGACCATTCGTGTACCTTTGAGTGTCGGAGACAATATTCCTTCTCAGCTCATCGATATGTCCAGCTTGAGAAAACTCGAGTCAATCAAGTTTAACTGGATACTTCCTTTCAAAAACCCCATCAACATATTTGCTTTTACAACATCACTTAGGACGTTGTCTTTAACTGATTGTGCTAATTTTATTTGGAAAGACATATCATCAACTTTTATCATGTTACCAAATCTTGAAGAGCTCAAACTTAAAAGTTGTCGAGCCGAAGATGATGTATGGAGATTGAGTGATAAAGGCATTTTCAAAAGCTTGAAGTTGTTGTTACTGAAATACCCAAATCTAAAACGTCTCATTCTCAAGAATTGCAACAACCTGCAAGAAATTCCAACAGATTTTGGGGAAATTTGTACTTTACAATCGATTGAGTTACATAATTGCAGCACTTCTGCTGATGAGTCTGCCATAAATATTGTACAAGAACAAGAGGAAATGGGAAATAATATCATTAAGGTCTACATCAGCCTACGGTAAGTTTTAAATGATAAATAAACCAAGAATAAGATTCCTTATTAGTTTAGGATTTGTTAGTTTATCCTCTTGCATTTATTGACCAACAAGTTTATAAATGTCAGGTACAATGGTGAACTTTCTGGTGGACAATGTATTGCAGCTATTAAGTGAAAATGTGTCGTTAATAAAAGCCGGAGATGTCGAATTCAATAATTTATTTCTATTATATAGAAGAGTGAAGACGACCAGGACGATCAAGGGTACTTTTGTCAATTTAAAAAAATTTCAAGCTTAACTTAATTGTACATTTTGCATTGAGAGTATTGAACATTCCAAAAAAATCAGCCAAAAGTTATGTAATTCCCACTTTATCCACCATTAAGTTGTTGATTTCCATTGTCACACGTGTACAACACATTGGGAGGAGTAAAAGAAATTAATGCAAAGTTAAAACATGAACCCCATTTTTGACTCACTTCAAAAGTCTATGCATTCAAGACCACACATTTTTTTTTAAAATAATAATTAATTTGAGTTTATTAAATCAATTTATATTTCATTAACACCTTTACTTTTTGCACTAAAATAAATATAAAAAGAAACAAACATGATTTAAAATGTATTAAAAAATAAAAATATTTACATAAAAATAAAAATTAATAAATAAAATGGATAGATAAATTAAATGAAATTAAAGTAAACTAAGAAACTAACTAAATTTTTAAATAAATAGTTTTAAAATTTTGCGAATCAAATATTAAAGAGAAATAATAAGTATTTTTCGTGTTCAATTTACGTACATTAATGATAAGAATATTTTGATAATAGAATATTTTAAATTTTAAGATTAATCAGATTGTTTACTTTATTTACTTAATATTGTTATTCTTTTGTTTGAAATAGGAAGTTAAGAATCGGAACACATGAAAAATCAATACATTAATTAGAGAAGTAAAATAAATTTAAGTAGATTAATATTTAGAAAGAGATGACAAAAATAGCAAATGATTAATAGTAATTTTAAAAATTATGAATAAATTTTGGAATAAGATAAAATATGTGGATGAGGAAATCAATACGATATGTAATGATCTATGTATTAAAATATCATGCTAATTTAACATTTAATTCTAAATAGATTTTTTTAAAACAGAGAAAATGCATTTATGTTTTCAGATTGTTTGAAATTTTTTCACTAAACTGATAAAAATAACAAAAATACTTGTTCCTATAAGTTATTGTGCATGAAAAAAGAGAACCAAAAACACATTTGTATCATGCTAAAAAAATATGTTCATTAAGACAAATTATGCATATATAGAACTTCATGTAATAGTGAAACATGCTTCTTAGTTCTAATTTTTATGCATGAGTGCTAAATAAAAAATATTAATCTCTCTGTTTCAATGTGTTTGTTCTATATTGACTTGGCATGAAGTTTAAGAAATTAAGGAAGATTTTTGAATCTTGTAATTTTAAATTTTAAATATGTGAAATATAGTAAATGTCTTTTAATCTTGTGATCTTAAATATGTTATGTGGAGTTGGAACTAAGAAAAGAAATGGGACATTACTTTTTAGTAGATTATAAAGAAAAATTCGACAAATTAATTGAAATGAATAGGATAGATTTCAAGATGATAATACATAATGATTCATGATTTTTATATAAGATATAATCCAATCTAACAGACAAATTAACTCTGAATCCTACTAAATTTGTGTCTTATAGTAATATAAATAAATAAATTGAATATTATACTTCAGAGTTTTACAACTTAAAAAATGAATCTACCCATCGCTATATCAATTATACTTTAAAATATTATTGGGTTGATTTAATTTAATATTTTTATTCAGTATTCGATATTTATATTGGAGTTGCCCATTCGGATATAGAGCTCTCTATTAAGAATTTTTTTCATATCCAAAACTCAAAATTAAGATATTTAATTAAGGAAGGAGAAACACCATTCAATGCACTATATTCTTTGATGGTTATTTTTTGATATTTTTTAATTCTAAATTTTTTACTAGGATCAATATTAATTAATGTTGATCAGAATGCTATAGAAATACCTTTTAATATTTGTCAAATAATAATTAATAATTGATTATATTGGGCCCGTATCACGGGCCTTAAGAATCTAGTATATTGAAAGAAGTGCGATGTCTTAAAGAGTTCGTTGACGATGCATGGAAATACCACAGCGATAGCAAGCAATGGGATGAATTGGTGAGAGATATTCAACTAAAATTATTTAAAGCGGAAGATGCAATTGATGAATTTGTGATTCAATCGAAGCTGAATCGAGAAAAGAATAAAATTGCAACAGTTTTTGATAAAGTGAGTCATATCAGTAATGTTAGGGCTCTGGTAGCTGAGATCAAAGAGATACATTATAAGGTGAAAAAATTTCGAGAAAACAATTAACAAGCTTCTCAGTTTTTGTGTAAATGTTGTAATTATTTTGAGTAAAAAATCGATGATGGATGAAGAAAAATAATTTAGTTATGAATATCTCAATTAGGAGTGTACAAGTAAAATCGAAAAAAAAAATCCACTTGTGAATATGTAGATATATTATTTTAAATTTGGGTTTGTCATTCTTTTAAAATATTTTATTTTGTATTTAGTTTGATTGACACCTTTAATCTTATAAATATAACATATAGAAAATATTTTGTATTCATATGAATTTGTAATTTTTTGAGGAGATTCCTAATCATTTAACGTTTTAAGTTCTAGCCTATCACACATGTAAGTAAAAATATATTTGATCTTTTTTTCAATCACTACATAATTATAAGAAAATTGAAAAATCAAAAGAACCGACTAAAACCAAAATTGAAGAAACCAATTTTATATAGATTTGATTTGGTTTATAAATTTAATAAACCGACATAATTGGTTAGTTAATTTTTAGTAAGAAATTAAACCGAATTGAACCTATGTATACCCTTAATCTCAATGGTGCCCCTCACATCAGATTTTCGAGAAATATATATAGCAAAAATTTAAATTCATTTGATCAACGTCATTTAAAATTTATCAATATTAATAATATTTATCAGATGTTCATTTTAAACTTAATGAGATGTTTTCCCATAACACATATATAGCTTATTTAAAATCATTTAACTAACACTACTTTACAAAACGAGGAAACTAAACATATGCCCTATCAAAGTAAATTAACTATATACATATATATCTTTACATTTATTCCCCTTAACTTATTAAAATAAATATTTCTTTTTCTTGTAGCTTTAGTTATTTAGCTCCTTTTTAATTCTTTTATTTTTTATTTTTCTACTTCTTCTTTTTTCTTATTATGTTTCTTTGTTCATTTAATTTTTTTAAAATTATTTATTCTTTATTTTGTTACACCATAATTTAATTTGTACTCAATATTTATTTCATATACTTTTTTTCCCTTTTCCTCATTTATTTGTTTAGTTTTTCTCTTCTTTATTTTTTTCCCATGTATTTTTGTTCATTTGTTTTTTTTACAAAATAATTTATTCTGTATTTTCTTTTTACACTATAATCTTATTCATATTCAATTTTTATTTTATATACTCATTTTATTCTTTTTATATTTTTATTATTTTCTCATATAGATTTTTATTCGTTTATTTTCTCTAAAAACAATTTCTGCTTTTATTTTTCTCCTTTTTCCCCTTTTATCTTTTATTGGTTCCTTATATTTTTTCATTTTTATTGTATTTTCTCTTTATTTTTTAATTTCGTTATTTTATCTTACTTTCCTTTTCTTTCCCCCTTTTTTTAATTATTTCATTATTTTTCTTTTATTATTATTTATTTTTTTGTCAAATCATAATATTTTTTATTTTTTACCACAATTTAATTTGGTCATTCTATATTCTATATTTTATTTTTTATTTTTTATTTTTCTCATTTCATTTAATTTTCTTTTCGTTTTTTTTTTCATTTGTTCTAGTTTGTAATGATATTGTCACAGTATACTTGTGTGCTTTCATGGTAAATTTTGATGCATGATTCAATACTTTAGTGAGACCTCCATGATATTATCGCAACATATCTAGGAAATTTTACACAAATCTCATAGTAATAAGAGTTAATTACATCATATCTCTACTCTTTTTCAAATTATAAAAATTCCTTAAATTTGGTGGAATCCGAATACATTCCAAAACGTTCCGATACATATATACTATATATTGACATCTAATATGATAAAATAAATTGTATATTTAGGTAATTTTTCCATATATCTATATACTAACATGGTATCATTGAGATTTGTTTCAGTCCGTAATGATAACACCACAATATATCTATATACTGTCATAGTATCATTAATGCATGTATACTTGAATCCTTTTGTGCCACCTTTATGGTATCATCATATACTAATATGGTCTCATGAAGGATTGTTTCATATAATTAGTAACAATCCTCAGATTATGTATGATATCATCACAGTATGTGAATATTCTATTGTGGTAACACTAATATCTCCTTCCTTCATTCATTCACAATACTACTCATTCATTAAAGTTTCATACATTCATTCATGTACAACCAACTCATTCCTCAAATGATACCAGCACATTATATATATAATGACATGGCATCATTGACTAATGATTTGGAGTACTTTTAGATTATCCAGTACATTGCCTTAGATAGGAGAATGTGGAGATATTGATTAGGGTAGAAGCTTAGTAGATATATGTAGTGGAGTGTTAAAATTACTTTTTGTGGGCTCATGTTGGTTATTTGTCTATCATTGTACTAGTTGTATTCTTATAGTTCTTGCTTTTAATTTCTATCATTATCTATTTATTGCGTCTCAGTTACTGCACTAATTTTGATGTTCTTATTCCTTACTAGCAGGCTTGCTGCTTATATTGTTAGCTATTATGTTTTCTTCTTCTTTATATATATTTGAATTTCTAGCACTTGAGTTGAGGCCTTTTGAAAACAATCGTTCTACACTCTACCCTCTCTTGGCAAACAAATTAACAATGATTTACCAGACTTAAACAGAAATTTAAGTGTTGAGAAAAACACCACTTTTTTCAGTTATGAATTGTCATCTTACTAAGATGAAACAATTCCACCTACCTCTATTTCCCTCTCTCCATTTATCTTAAATCCAAATAATGTAACTAAAAACATACTATAAAGAGATGAAAATAAAGTTAATTGTCTAATTTAAAAAACTATTTACATCATAAGATCATATTGTAGTTGTATCTAGGCCTTGTTCTCTCTGGTGATAAACCTTGTTGATCCATAGACTTCCTCTTATTATTATTATTATTATTGCCTTGAGATTGTTGTAAAATTTGTTCTGTTTTTGGTTCAATTTCTTGTGATTCTTGATTTTCCTTTGTGACAATTTTCTGAGGTTTATGAAAGCTTTTGCATTTGGTTTTCATCATATGGGATTTAAGCTTATTGACATCAGCTAGTCTTACTGGTTTCAAGATAAAATCTTCTGCCCCTTCTTCTAAGCATCTGATGAATCAATAAGAAAATTAGTACTTTTTATTGTTTATCCAATAATCTTCAAGAAAAGATGAAAAAAATTGTTGTTTGTTCTTACCTACTTATTCTTGAAGGAACATTCTCAGATGACATAATGACTACTGGAATATTTTTCAAAGATGAAGATTCCTGTCACACACACAAAAAAGAAAATGTAACACTTACCAATTAGATAATATAGAAGTATTGAAAACAGTCTGAACTTGACGTGAATTATTAGTTTCATCCTCATACTATTGACAATCTTAAAAATACTTCTCTACTTGACTAATTCAACTTAAATACCCCTGATCTGCCAGATGACATAACAAATAGTCTCAAACTCTTGTAGAAGTGTGGGACTCTTAATAAAAAGTCGAGAGAAGTGTTGGAAACATCTTTAAACTTGGCGAGAATTTAGGGGTGTATTTCACTTATGTGACAAAATCATGGATGTATTTAAGTTCAGTTAACCAAATAAATGAGTGTTTTTAAGACTATCAATAATTCGGGAACAAAACTAATAATACACACTAAGAGCCTGTTTGAATTGACTTAAAAAAGTAATTTTTAAGTCGAAATAAAAAAATCAAACTGAAATGCCTTTTAAGTCAAAAAATTAAAAGTAGGGAGACCTGCTTTTGATTTTTGACTTGATTTAAGTCATTTAAACTTATTTTTAGTCATTTTTCATCTTGCCAAACATTTCTCAACTTATTGTAAGTTTTTTTTATATTTGTCAAATACTTTCAAAAGTCAAAAACTAACTTAAAAATAGGTTTGATCAACTTTTAAACCAATCCAAACACCCTCTAAATTTAGAGGTGTTATTAATACTTCTCTCGTTAGATAAATTGATGGGCCAAAGAAATAGTTGGTTAAAAAAAGATCAAATAAAGGGAAGACAAACAACCATAGGCTGAACATGATGTCAAAATTTAAAGGTGAGAATTTTAAGGCATAAATTCACCCTTGAACTTGTCTTGAAAAAGTCAGTTACCCGCTTAAACTATCATGATGATCTATTACACATCTTTACTACTAAAAATTAAAAAAGAGAAACGTGTTTGGTAGTAAATAAAGTAAAACAAAATCCTCTTTCTGCTACCACCCTACCCCCACCCTCCACCCCCACCTCACGCCTCTTCTTCTTCTCCACCAGGCAACCGTCTTCTTCTTTATTTTTTTTCATCATTTTTTCATACTCAATTTACATCCACCCCACTATATCCACCATAATCCTCTCCCCTCACCCCTCATCCCTCATCATATCCTATTTTAATGCTTATTCAATTTCACCATTTTCATTATATTTGATTTTTCTCTTCGGCTTTGTTGGTGGTTGATAAAATTGATGATTAAGTTTAAAAAATAAAATACAATGATGGATTTATTGGTGAGGGGTGGCAAAGAAGCGGGAATTGAAGGTGGTGGAGAAGAAAAATCGATATTGACAATGGTGGTAATGATATTTGGTGGTGAGTTTGTACCTTTTGATGGTGATAATGTAATTTTGGTGATGAGTTTATTTATGGGTGTCAAATTTTGTGGTGGATCTTTATAATTTTTGTGGGGATAATGGTGATAGTATGACTTTGATGGTGGATTTGATCGTAGGTGGTGAAATTTGTGGTGACTATTTTGATTTTCATGGTGAAATATATAGATTTGGTAGTAATATGACGACAATGGTAGTGATTTCATGGTGGTGTTCATTAAAGAAGAAACTATTGAATGACATGGAAAATTTTAGACAAATTTGACATGACATCTGATGTGGCATTGATGTGGCACAAGTGTGATACACCTCCCATTGTGAGAATGGTGCTATATGTCTCAGGGGTAAAAAAATTCAGTATTTAGTAGCATAGGTCTGTAATAGATCATCATATCAATTTAAACGGATAACTGACTTTTCGGGACAAGTTCAAAGGTAAGTTTTGCCTTTTCCCGAGAAAAGAACATTAAGAAAAATGAAAAGCCTCTTGTTGCGAGGAAAAAGACAACATGTACTATTTGCATAATGTCACAAACAATTTGATGTTCTATATTATTTTCCTAGAAAGGAAACTATATAACGTAGAATGAAGAAAGAAATTCAAAGAGTAATATATGGTAGCAAGAGCCAAGAGTAGGAAAATATATGCTCCCGGTTGTTATTTACATGTCATCTTCATTAAAAATAAATATTTCATATTAATTGTCATTTCACAAAATCAATGCATAAATGACACTACTCTTTCTATTTTATCTTTGAAAATATTCATTTGATCAACATAGAAAAACTAAGTAATTAATTTTTGTTCATTGATCAAATTAAATAATCAAAATAAATTAATTCATATTCACTAATTGAAAACTTAATTTTGAGAGAACATTAAATAAGAATACAATAGTAAACTTACCTAATTTCTTAAGGAACATAAGATCAAAAACAGTGATAATTAAATAGGAATAGAAGGAATACTTACTAAAGTAGGTAAAAAAGAATATTCTTTCTATTTTATCTTAGAAAGTATTCATTTGATCAATATAGAAAAACTAAGTAATTAATTTTTGTTTATTGATCAAATTAATTAATCAAAATAAATTAATTCATATTCACTAATTGAAAACTTAATTTTGAGAGAACATTAAATAAGAATATAATAGTAAACTTACCTAATTTCTTAAGGAACATAAAATCTAAAACAATGATAATTAAATAGGAATAGAAGGAATACTTACTAAAGTAGGTAAAAAAGAATACCTTAATTTTCTTGAGCAAATCATAGCCTGTCATTCCAGGCATACAATAGTCTGTGATAATAAGATTTACTTCCACTTGCTGCAAATTCTAGACAAGAAGAAAAAGATTAATCTTTCATGGAATCCAAGAAAAAACAAAGAAGATAAAACTTTAACATGATTCCAAAAATGAAAATTTTCTTTAAAAAATATCATTTATGTCATCCGTTAAAAATGTAGTTCATTAATGCCATTTCAATTATTTTTCTAGAACAAAAATAGCATAGATGAGTCAAACTTTTAACATATAACATAAATGAGTCTTTTCTCAATGTCAGATAACATATTTGAGCCTTTTCCATAAAAAACAAACAAACAAACAAACCAATACAAGATAGTCATAGAAATGAATTACCTGTTTGGCATTAGGAGAAACACAAGGGGGATTGGGATTTTGGTTATGTTCTTGTAACCCCAAAAATTCTAAAGCTTTGCTTCCAGAATCCACACTAGTAACTATCACAATTCACAAATAAAAAAAATAGTAAAAAAAAAATGTTATCTTTAAAGAGTCTCTCATCTATTGAAAAATTGATTACCTTCACAAGAAGAGATTTTAAAGAGCCTCTCAATCAGCTTCCTATCTATTAAGCTATCATCAACAGCCAAAACATGAAATTCTGACATTCCCATTGAGTAAGTTTTTTTTTTTAGAAGAATAAAGATTGAATTTTTAACTTAATTTGTTAGTGGTTGGCATTGCTTCTTTTTTGGAAATGAAATAACAAGATTTGAAAAAAAGAAAAGATTATACAAATTTAAGAAATGGGGATTGGCTACTTATATAATAAAGGATTTGAAGATGATTCTTGAAAGCTAATTTCATTTATTAAAAAGTAATTTATAGAAGGAGAAATGTATTTTACCTACACATACATTACTTACATATTTATGTGTATTTGAAAGAAGGAAAAACTACCATTGAGATTTGGCAAGAAAAGTGAAGGTTCCTTTATGTTTGTTTGTTTAGTTTTTTTTTGTGTGTGTGGGGGGAAGAGGGGGGGGGGGGGGGTCCGTCAAAATCCTCAAAAGAAATAAAGAAAAAACATAAAATTATCATTGAAGTTGTTTCAAATTTTTAAAAATATACCTTAACTTTATGGGGGGTCTATTACCCACAAAAGTGTGGGGTAATAAAACACCCACAAAAACAAAATATCTTTTTGAAAATTCAAGATAACTTTCTTTTAAGTCTTTTCTCAAAGAGATACAAGCATTGATGCCTTGATTCATGGTGTGAAATCATGTGCACTTACCATATCTTTGTGCATAAAAAAGGGGGCAATTTTTCTAAAGATTTGCTTCCCATTGCCTTTCTATGTTTACCTCATCTACGCATGTCAATTGTGACAAATTTCATGTGAATTTAAGATTAAAATTTCATGTAATTTTATACTTATCGACGAATATATAATTCGATTTAGTTATTGAAATTATAATTATATATTTAATATTCACGCTTCATTCAGTAAGCTTCTTAAAATTTAAGGTAAAAGACATTTATAGTATACATAACAATTCTAACATCTTTATTAATGGATTTTAATGATATTTCTAATATAGAAATATGATTTAAGCAAAAGATAATAAATTTCGCTGAACATATACTCAATATTACAATTGCCCTGACTCGATTATTCATGTTCTCTCTATATATATTAACCTACTTGCTCCCCATTTTTAATGATATATTTCTATACAAATGTTCTCAATCTTTAAGAACATATATAAGTTCTTAAAAAGTTCTTTTTTTAAATTTTATTCCCAATCAAATTATGCTTTGTCTTTTATTTTCAAATTGTATTTGTCTATCTTCATTATAATCTATGATCAAAATTTTATTATACTGTACAACGTTATAAAGGAGACAAGACATGTGTTTTTCTTTGTTTGGGAGTATAAGTTAATTGTTTTTAGAAAAAAGAGGTGAGAAATTGTGAAATTGCCATAAAAGTGGAAGGTGCATGTGATCATAGAATCTTTCAGCAAAACTTAAATTGCTTGTCGAACAATAGTTGTCAAATATTGACTTGACACGACTTTTAAGAAATAATAAATAATAGGGATAATATTACTATATTATCTTTTGACTTTATTAAATTTAATGTTTTGAAAAATGTGTTAGATGAAAAATAATATTCAATAGCAAGGATAAACTAGACACAAAATCTAAATTATTTCTTGATTTTTGAAATTGGACAAGTATTGTTGGACAACTATTTTTAGTATAGTGGACAACTATTGTTGAACGGAGGGAGTATTAATTAGTACTATAGTAAGATGCATGTTTGATTAAATTAAATTTGATAAGTATATTTATAACAAGTGTGATTTTCAAAAAATAAAATAAAATTAGAGAAAAATAATTTGTGTTTGACTAATCAATTTGAATTTTATTTGGTCAATATTGCAGTAGCATGTAATTTGTAGTTGACCAAACATTTTTTTTAAAATGTTTCTACTTATCAAAAATATTTAATTTCTCCTCTAAAAGCTTGATCAAACATAATTAATACTTTTTCCGAAAAAGCACTTTTTAACTTGCTAAAAACTTGACCAAAGAAGCAATTAAATTGCATTATTATTTGTTTTAAATATAGAGAAAACAATCATCTTTCTAAAAATGATGAAAAATAGGTAGGCAATTTTCTATGAGGCCTCTTATATGGATGTGTGAATGTATAGCTCTATATTCACATTGTTGTCCAACTTTGTAGTAATTAGATATAGAGTATAATTAAAGAGAAGACAAACATATACCAAATTGGGACCCTTGAAGATTCTATCTAATTAGCAAGTCAACCGCCAACTCAAAAAAATCATACATCAATACATCAAAAATATCTTTTAATGATAATTAATTAACGATAATAGCTTAATTATCATTAAAAATATATTTTTAATGACATTTAGTACTCTTTATAAATGTCCGTAAAACCTACGGCGACACTGAATCCAATGACAATTAACTAATATTGGTAAAAGTTATTTTTATTGTAGTGCATAAAGTTATGTACCATATACATTTGACCCTTGGCTCTTAATTAATTATTCCTCGTTCCTTTTCATAGTTTTCTTTTGATCAATTAAGAGAAATTTGTATATATATATTAGTGGATTTCCCAAGTAATATTTTTTATTATATATATATATATATATAAATTTGTACAGAAGTTAATGAGTTGCCGAAAACCCTCTCCAATACCTAAATATGTCCCTGCTTGTGAGTTGTGACCATCTTTCGATAGTGATAGTTGATGCATCTATTAAATTAAACTAAGCCTCAATTTATTTACTTTTATATATATATATATTGCGTAATGAAATAAATTATTTTGTTGTTTCGATTTGTTCTATCTTGGGAGAATATATTTTTATTTACCTTGGATACTTGAGGAGAATAATTTCCTTAAGAAAACACCGTGCATTTAATGAACTCGATTTTCTTCTTTCAAAAAGTATTTGCAGATTCTTTTCTGTATACCAGTTTGTAGTTTTTCTGATTTTGAAAATTATAAACTTCATTGTTTCTAACAAAAAGATTTCGAAGTTTTCGTTCTTAGTATTTTAGTACTACCTCCGTCCACTTTTATTTGTCATTTTGCGTTTTTCGAAAGTCAATTTGACTAATTTTCAAAGTTAAATTAGATTACATTAATTCGATATTTTATACAAAAAAAATTAGATATTCAAAAACTATACGAAAAGTACTATAAATTACAATTTTTTGCATATCAATATGATGAAAAAATACATGTTAAAATGTTAGTCAAAGTTCTTATCGTTTGACTCTATAAAAGGAAACCATGACAATTAAAAGTGGACAGAGAAAGTAATACAAATGAGATAACAGAGTTAATGTCATGTAATTTGTCAATAAAATTATGTGGATGATTAGTTTATCCACTAAAACTAAATGACATTATATCAAGAATAAATAAGTTTACTTCAAGAGGTTAATAGAATTAATTAATTAATTAATTCAAGGCAAACACAAATTAAAGGAGAATTGGACAAGGAGAAACAAAAAACTGTGTTATATATGAATTTTCATAAATATAGAAATATTTCCACACTACAACAAAAACAATTTTTAGCAGCAATAAATATATACACATTAACAAAGAGTGATAAAGCTTTTACCAGCATTATTTAATTGTCATTGGATCCAATATCGCTATAGGCTTTAGGGACATTTATAAAGAGTGCTAAATGCCACTAAAAATATATTTTAATGGCAATTAAGCTATTGCCATTAATTAATTACCACTAAAGATCAATTTTGATGTAGTGCTAGCGGATTATTGTGTCTACCTATTGAGGAACCTTGCATGTTTTTTCATATTGTTCATTATCACTTTTGGCCCTACATTTCCTAATTATTATTCCCCATGTTTTATGGATCCATAACAGTATCATCCATTTTCTCATCCTTTTACCAATTAAAGTAAAATCACTATTATATATATAGTCTAATCAACTTTAAGCACGACAAATTAAGCAAATCAAGTTCTAATAGAATGGCCTAGCATGTCCACCTGTCACACCCCAAGTCTCGAGAGGTAGACCGATACTCAGTGCCTTAACTTTGATACTATTACGTGACCAAGCGTACCACTTTATCTGGACATATATACAAGGGACATATACAATCCAACCATCAACTAGCATGAGAAACCATTTTTTTCCCTCTATACATATGGAAGTCATTAATACAAATGTTATCTTAGTTAACATAGTCTATGAAACCTCTAACATATCATTAAGGCTTAAGAAAGTAAAATAAGATAACTTTCCGCGTATTAGCATTAGAGTTAAATATTTATACATTAACGTTACGTAGTTGACCTACAATAACAAATAGTATTTGTTAGCACGTTAGATATTACCTCCTCCCCCCTCCCCCCAAAAAATAGTCATTAATTATTGGGTCAAATGCATTATTACCTTGGTCCCTAATTACTTGTCCACTTTTGAATTGACACACATATTAAGAAAATAATTATTAACATAGTGAATTTACCATTTTACCCCTATTAATTATGAAGTTGATGAATTAAAAATTTAAGATTTTCAAAAAGTTTGTACATTTTTCAAAGTAATTAATTGAGGGTATAATAGGTATTTTTTTTTGTTCTTTATTGATTTGTCAATGGACAAGTAATTAGGAACAATTATAAAATGAAAAGTGGACAAGTAATTAGGAACAGAGAGAGTATTAAATTTTTTTCCTATCGATTCATATATAACTTAAATCCATATACTAACATGTAGCTACTTAATTTCCTCCACTTCATTGAAGATCAAATTGATTTTGCAATGAGTTATTATAGGAATTTTCAATTGTCGTCACTACAAGAAAATAGAGGTACGACGACATTTATTTAGTGATATTTAAAAGAAGTGTTGAGAAAAAAAAAATTGACATTTTTATTTAGTCTATAATTTTAATTAAGTTTTCTATACTTAATTAGAAAATCTAAGTTGTGAAATAATTAATCCCACACCAATAATATGAGATTAAAAAATGAAAAAGGAAAAAAGATGGTCAAATTCTAGCTAGTAGGCCTTGTCTGTTTTACATTGCTGCTAAAAACTGCTTATTTTTAGAAGCGTTTTTTTCAAAATAGCTTTTCAGAAAAGTGTTTTTCAAAAATAAAATAAAATTTGTGTTTGATAAATTCATTTAAAAAGTGCTTTTGATAAGCAATTTGTGTTTGGTAATTTTTTTAAAATAAGTGCTTTTGAGAGTTAAATTACGAAAAAGGGTAAGTATCAATGCGCTTTTAATATTAAGATTATTTTATAGAGAGAAATTATTTTAAACATCTAATACAAAAACTTTAATTACATTTTTAATTTAATTAGTTTAAACGTACAAATTCAAATTTTCAATCAATATTGTACATAGATAAATATTGTTGAAAAATATTGAAAAGATGAATCTTTTTGTTATTTGTTACCTATTTTTTTGGATCCAATCTTAGCTATTATCCCTCCTTTTGTTATAATTCTCTAAAGTTTTAAAAAAATCAAATTAAAATAAAATAATACGTAAATTAAGAAAAGAAAAATTTGTTATTTGTTACTTTTATGGGAGGGTCTAAATCTTTAATTGTTACTTTTTTTAATCTTACAAAAATATTGTTATTACTTTTATTTCTAATTATGTAAAATAATACGTAAAGTAATATATGCAATATAATATTTAAATAATAATATAAAAAATAGAAAAATAAAATATTATATAAAAAATAAAAAAATAAAAAAATAAAAAAATAAAAAAATAAAAAAATAAAATTCTTGAATGAAAATTAATCAAACTGATGAGATATGTTAATTAATTAATAAGGGATAGATAAATATGTATATACGTAAGGGATATTTTAATCTTAAAAAATAATTTTTTGCTTCTGCTTCTGTTTTTTTTTAAAACACAATTTTTTAGCTTCTTCCAACAATAGAAAAACTACTTCTGCTTCCATTTAAAAGCAGTTTAAGGATTTGCCAAACACTTAATTTTTCAAAATAATTATTTTTTTCTCAAAAGAAGAAGAAGAAGCACTTCTAGCTATAAGATTAAATACTTTAATACATATCAGGATCTTGAACACGATAATCTTACATAAAGATCGTTAGGGGCACATACCTGATTCGGAAGACATTATCACAGAGAGAAGCGGAAGCGTTAGTCGTAAATTGGTTTCTACCTCCTTGCCCTAGCCTTACGTTACCACAACCGTCCGCGATAGAGTTATTGTAGAAAATATGTGGTAACCCTAATGGGAGGAGGGAGGACCAATTTATAGAGGTTAAAACTTAATCTGGTATGTCAATCAAATAACCAATGTACAGACGAGATCTATTATTCATTAAATATTATTTATGGTATTACTTGGGCTACAAGTAAACTTGTGCCATAAGTAACAAATAAATTCTTACATTCTCCCACTTGGCCCAATGACCATATAACATTAATATTTTATAAACATTAGTTGCGCATACAATAAATCTCTTCTATAATGTTCACCATACATATCAAAATATAACAAACTACTAATTTGAGTTATGGCAGTTGTACATAAATTTTAAGCTACATACTTCCTTCCATATACTACTACATTAGCAACTCATCATGCTAGGTTCATAAGCTATAAAACATATAACATTATGGTCCACAATAATATCTCATAGAGACTTATCTTGTGATATCTCAAAACAATAATGTATACACCATTATGAGAAATAAGAGATTCATTAATGTATATCAGAAACACATAATTGAGCTCAGAGTGTAAGAACATCATAAATATATCAATCATAAGTACAATCAAGACCCATTCTTTGAACATGTTCTTTAAATGTCTTTGGTTGTAAGCCTTTTGTTAACGGATCTGCAATCATGAGATCAGTTCTAATATGCTCAAGTAACACTCTTTGTTTCTGAACTTCTTCCTTGACAGTAAAGTACTTTAATTCCATATGTTTGGCACCTTTGGAGTACTTATCGTTCTTGGAGAAGAATACTGTTACAATATTATCACAATAAATTTTCAGTGGCTTGGTAATAGTGTCGACAACCCCAAGTCCTGAAATGAAGTTTCGCAACCATAATGCATGAATTGTGGCTTAATAACATGCCACAAATTCTGCTTCCATTGTGTATGTAGCAATGACAGACTGCTTAGCACTCTTCCACGATATTGCTCCTTCAGCTAAAAGGAACAAGTAACCAAATATGGACTTTCTAGTGTCAACACATCCAGCAAAATCTGAATCAGAGTATCCAATAACTTCTAAGTGATTGGATCTCCTATACATGAGCATTTAATCCTTCGGTCCTTTCAGGTACCTTAAGATTTTGTTTGCAGCTTCCCAGTGATCAATTTCAGGGTTACTTTGATATCTTCCTAGCATTTCGATCGCAAAACTAATATCCGATCTTGTGCAAGTTTGAACATACATCAAACTTCTAACAATAGAAGAGTAAGGAATTATTTCAATTTATTTTAGTTCTACATCATTCTTTGGGCATTGCATGAGATTAAATCTGTCCCCTTTTTGAATAGGAACTATTCCTGCTGAACAATTGTTCATGTTAAATCTCTCTAGAACTCTTTTGATATAACCTTATTGAGACAGTCCCAATAACCCTTGTGATCTATTATGAAATATTTCAATCCATATCATAGATGATGCCTCACCCATATCTTTCATTTCAAAGTTCATAGAGAGAAAGTCTAGTCTTTTGTCTCACACAATATGCCTAAATCATTAGCAGCAAGTAAAATGTCATCAACATACATGACTAAAAATATAAACTTACTCACACTGATCTTTTAATATATACACCGATCAACGGTAATCTCCTTAAATCCAAAAGATATTATGGCATCATTAAACTTTTTATACCATTGTCGTGAAGCTTGTTTGAGTCCATATATTGACTTCTTTAGCGTACACACCATTTGATCTTTTCCTTTAATTTTGAAACCCTCTGGTTGGTCCATATAAACATCCTTCTTGAGGTCTTCGTTAAGAAAGACAATTTTCACATCTATTTGATGTTACTCTAAATCATAATGAGCTACCAAAGCCAAGACAAGTCTTAATGAGTCTTTCTTTGAGACCGGTGAAAATGTATATTTATAATCAATGCCTCCTTTTTGAGTGTATCCCTTGGCAACAAGTCTGGCTTTATATCGTTCAATATTACTATTAGAATTGTGTTTGGTCTTGAACACCCATCTACACCCGATTCTTTTAGAACTTTCTGGTAATTGTACAAAATTCCATACTTTGTTGTATTCCACTGATTTTAACTCTTTATTCATGGCATCAATCCATTTATCAAACTCAGTGCTTTATATGGCCTGTGAAAATGAAACAGATCTTTATTAATTCCAATGTCAAAATCTAACTCTTGCAAATAAATCGCATAATCAACTAAAATTGCCGATTTTCTTTCTCTTTGAGATTTTCTTAATGACACTGTTTGTGGTTCATTTGCGTCAGATATTTGTGAGTTAGTTCTTTCTTGAAGTGTTTCACCCAAATATTGTTCAACATTGTTAAAGTGTTCTTCAACAAGAGGAACACCATTTGTTATTGGTGTGGAAGTAGGTACATTCATGGGCAATAGAATATTTATACTTACCTCATTAATTTCCACACTTTGTCATTCAACACTCCTACTAACTTCACCATTCTTAATGAATTTTGCATTATCGGTTTCAACAATTCTCGAACTATGATTTGGACACCTATACCCTTTAGATTTCTCTGGATAACCAATAAAGTAACCACTTACCGTTTGAGAATATAATTTCTTTTCATGTGGATTATAAACTCTAGTTTCCGTATGACAACCCCAAACATGCATGTGTCTTAAACTAGGCTTCCTTCCAATCCAAAGTTCAAAAGGGGTCTTTGGAACTGCCTTACTAGGAATCTTGTTCAATAAATATACATCGATTTTAAGAGCATACATCCACAATGATTTGGGTAATGAGGAATTAATCATCATACTACTAATCATATCCATAAACGTTCGATCACGCCGTTCTGCAATACCATTATGTTGAGGTGTTCCTGACATAGTATACTGTGCACATATGCCATGCTCTTCGAGGAATTTTGCAAATAGACCTGGACATTGTCCCAATTCATTATACTTTCTATAATATTCACCACATCTATCTAACCTAATGATTTTCACTTTCCTATCTAATTGTCTTTCAACCTCATTAACGCACACTTACTTTCTTATCTAATTGTCTTTCAGCCTCATTAATGTACACTTTGAGAGCGTCCGCTGCTTGAGATTTTTATTTCAACAAATAGATAAATCCATAACGTGAAAAATCATTGATAATGGTGATAACATATTTTTCTCCACCAAAAGATGGAACATCAAAGGATCCGCAAATATTAGTGTGTATAATTTCAAGAAGCTAAGTGTTCCTTGTGGCACCTTTCTTGGTATGCTTGGTTTCACGACCGAGTCTACACCCTGGACTTGGCCGGTGCTCGAGAATCATTGCTGGTCCCCAAGCAAATCCTCATCCTGGCTAACTACAAACGGAAGACTAACTCAAGCATACAAAAGCTTAAAAATTGAATTAAATCCAATAAACTCAACTTAAAAAATAATCTGAACAATACTCAATAGATAACTCAGAGTTTGTAAAAACAACTCAAGGAAGATACGTACTCAAAACTACTAACTGTAAGGTAAAAATGAAGTCCTTCAGAATGTAAGAAGGCTCATCAAAGCTGATTGGAATATCACATGACTTCAACGAAACACATGTTGATGATCCTGAATACATGTATATGTATCATGAAACGATGCATTCCAAATGGATCAGTACATGGAATGCACGAGCATGTAAGGAGAATTCTAAAGCATAAACATAAACTTGATAAAAAGAAAACATACTTACCTCTTCTCAGCTCACTCAACTCAACTCAACTCAGAGAAAATAGGGCTCAACTCAATAACAGGATATTCAACTCAGTGAAACATAGTTCAACTCAACTTAAAGAAAATAGGGCTCAACTCAATAACATGATACACAACTCTAGATAAAGCAACAATAAAAAATGCAATATATGGAAAGCTTTTAAAACATTAGATAACAACTCAATGTATTGAAAAATACATAACTCAGTTTGTATACAATATAACTCTGTGGGAGATTCTCAAGTCGACAACCATCAGTATGAGCTATGTGATGATACATCGTTTAGCCCATGCTGCCAGAACTGTCCTATACTTTGCCAGGGTATAGAACCTACTACTAAGTGGATCCACTAGTCTATGCTAAAAGCATTAAGGAATCATCTAAAAAGTATGACTTTTTCTACCCACGTTGGCTACATAGTTTATGGAGACTTTGAGTTATCTGAACTCGACCCCATATCGGTGCTCAATACTACTCCCAAAATGTAACTAGCTCATATGTTTAAAAACAAAAAAATTCTGTGGTTTGAGATTATTACTCAAAATCTTTCTCTTAAAAGAAATGGTACTAAAAGAGCTCATGAAAACTCTTTTGGAAATCGGTGTTTCCTCTCATCTTAAATGTAAAAACATTTACTCTTGGGAATACTTAGTTCCCATATATCATTTTAAAGAAAATGAACTCAGATCTACTCTTCCTCAAACTCATACGCTCAAGTCTTAAAACAAGTTTTAAAAAGGTTTGCAAAAGACTTCTCAAAATAGGGTTCATGCAGAATTATGGGCATGAACTACTCAACTCAAGGACTTCATGATACTACTCATTTGAAGAATGCTCAACTCATAGGGTTCATGCGGAATTATGGGCATGAACAACTCAACTTAAGGACTTTCATGGGTAACATGTAATAGTCCCATGATTAGGAATATAATCTCAAAGGGTTAGGAACTCAATACTCAAGACTTAGAACTTGAAGATACTATTGTTCTCAAGGATACTCAATTTATGGAGTTCATGCAGAATTATGGGCATGACTAACTCGACTTAAGGATCTCAATGATAACGTAGACTCATGAATACATTCTTCTCCTTCTCATACTCACTTACTCGAGTCTTGAAACAATTTAAAAATTATTGTAGAAGATTCCTTGAAAAGACTCAAAGGGACTTTCTCAAACTTTACTCTTAACTATTCCATGAATTTGAATTATGGATTCAAGGGTTATAATTCATGTTATGAATGATCTGTTTAGATGTAGTTTAGAGTAGTTAGAATCAATAGGGAGTAAGGGTACACATTAAAAGAACTTAGGCCCGTAAAATGACGAAAAAAGAGTGGGGGCAGGCGACCCAGGCGCACTGTTGGCGCATCTGGGGCGCGCTGTTGGCGCACTGTTGGCACTGTTGGGGAGTCAGCCCTAAACTTTAGAGGCTGCTTTGTGGAGGACTTCTGGGGTGCCTCCCCATCCCCTCTAGCGCATCTGGGGCGCGCCGACCCAGCCCTCCCTCAGAACTATCCGACGAATTTTCTTCTTCGATTTTTTGCTCTGAATCGCCTAGATTGAAAGGTTTCTTCCCAACTTACTTAGATCCGAATAACTAACATAAGTACACGAAACTCTACTAAAAAATAACTCTCAAACTCTTAAATTTCCTCTCAAGAACTCATCAACCCATCCTAATTCAAGAACGAAAATAATACTTCAAGAGCACTAATCAGGAACTTAAATTTCTCAGTATTTATGGATAGATTCACAAAAGAAACTCATGATTGGTGTGTGGGTGAACGAACCGAACACTATGAAAACTTACATACCTCAAAGAACTAGGTTCTTGGTGAATTCTTGAATTTTCTTGAACGGACACTTGAAACTTTAAGCTTTTTCTCCTCTTGAATCTTCTCTCTAAAACCCTAAACTCTTTAGGGATGAATGAAACTGATTATAATAAGTTTAGACCCTAAATTGGGTGTAATTCATGTTTAGAATAAGTGGGGGGTATGGAAAAGACTAAAATACCCCTCTTAGTTCGGGTGGAAGGACTCTATCTAGAGAGGCTGCACTCAAACGGTCATATCTCCCTTATCCGAGTTTAAAATTTAGTAAACTTGGTGGCGTTGGAATGAGGACTCAGAGATCTTTCATTTGACATCTTATGATCCACCTAAATCATTTTGTGCTAAACGTTATGGTTGTTTGAAGTTGACCAAAAATTTAGAATAACTTAGGAATGACTTGAATGAACTCTCTTTAGTTCTTTTTGGTTCTCAAGGTGCTATATCTAATGACCTTAACATTTAAGAAAATTTTAAATTCCTAGGTAAAATCTCCCTCACTACGAAGAATGGTTTGAGTTTTAGCTCAACAATTTTTCAGGGTGTTACACTTGGTTTGCTTTCCTTTAATGCAATCCAAACATATATCAAGATCAATAAAATTCAGATTTGGAAGAATCTCATTCTTTACTAATCTTTTTAATCTTTTTTTGGTTACATGACCCAAACGTTTATGCAACAAATAAGCAAAACTTTCATTTAGTGAACTACGTTTAATTCCAATATTTTGATGAATACATTTACGCCACAAATAAGCAGAACTTTCATTTAGTGAACTACATTTAATTCCAATGTTTTGATGAATAGTAAGAAGGGATTCAGAAAAATTATTATCGAGTTTCAATCTATATAAACCATCAATAAGAACACCAGAACCATTAAAACAATATTCTTATATAAATTGAAACATCTATGTCCAAACTTAAAATCAAATCTAGAAACATCAAGTCTTAAAAGAGAAATCAATTTCCTAGAAACTGAAGGAACATAAAAAGTTTGTAATAGATCAAGGTGACATCCAATCTCCAAGATCAATCGATAAGTCCATGTGCCTTCATTTTGAGCCTTCATACAATTTCCCATGAACAAGAAATCCTTATTTGGATTTGTATTTTGTATTGTAGTGAATCCCTACAACATAGTGGATATATGAGTAGTTGCACCAGAATTAAGCCACCAAGTATTATCAGGAACTTCTACTAAATTTGATTCGAAACATACACAAGTACTAAATGTACCTTTCCTTTCAAACCAAGCTTTACGTTTCTGGCAATCTTTCTGATAGTGTCCTTCCTTTTTACAGAAACGACACACATCAGCCTTGAGTTCCTTATGAGCATCCTGTGGAACTTTAGCAGGTGCTTTCTTTTTCTTAAACTTGTTGGCCTTCACTTTAAGTCCTTTACCAGCTCCTTGACCCATGAGGTTAATAGGATGACCTCGTTGTTTCTTAAGTGTTGACCCTCTTGAGTAAGCATACTGGACAATTCACTAACATCCCACGTATCCTTAATAATGTTATAGTCAATTTGGAATGGTCCATACTCAAGAGGCAATGCGTTCAGAATAAGCTGAACCAAGAAGGTGTCATCCACTTTCATCCCCAAGGTCTGAAGTCTTGTTGCAATGGTAGTCATCTCGATGATATGATTTATACTGAGTGACCCATTAAACTTCATGGTCGTGAGTTCAGCCATTAGTGTACCAGCAAGAGACTTATCAGCAGAACAAAAACGTTCTTCCATAAACTTCAGGTATTCCTTGGAACTTTCTGTTTGTGGAATAGTACTCTTAATGTTGTTAGCAACAGTCATTCACATGAACATAAAGGTCGATCTATTACAGCGCTTCAATGATTTATGAAAAGACTTCTCATTCTCACTGCTCTTATCAGTAATAACAGTAGGTTTTTCATTCAGCAGAGCCAAGTCAAGATCCATCACACCTGAGTGGAACTGGACTTGTTTATGTCATTCAGAGAAGTTCAATCCATTGACCACAGTAACAGATGAAGCATGCGAATGAAGAGGAATAACTGCAAAATAGATATAGATGCTCACAAATCAGAAAATAATGTGAATTCACTAAAATGATAAAAATATATCGTAATTCTCCTTTGGGTAGATACTATGACACATTATCATAATTTAATTCCATTTTTATCTTTAATAGGTAATTGAATAATTTTTATCAAACATCTTTGGATATACAATATATGTTTGACTAAAATATTAATTTACTTCATAATTTTCAATATTCGTAGAATGATAGATTCACCTTTGGGTAAATTCTTGAGTTCTAGCAATAGTGAAATTCAATTTATCTATTTATTTTTCATTATAGGCATATAATTAACCTTCATAGATAAATGACAATTTTATGAGTGCATATTTATTTTCTTAACCATACTAGTTTGGCCACTTTGGTGACTAACAAGCTATATGAATACAAATGCATACATAATCTCATAAAATTTTGTGCATGTGAATAATTTTAAATATTTTAGTTTGGCCACTTTGGTGACTAACAAACTATAGAAACATAATACATGCATCAAGTGATCATAAATATTGTATGTGTAGACGTTAATTTCTCTAGTTTTGCCACTTTGGTGACTAACAAACTATATAAATACAAATGCATACATAATATCATAAAATTTTGTGCATGTGAATAATTTTATACATTTTAGTTTGGCCACTTTGGTGACTAACAAACTATGTAAATACATAATTCACACATAATATTTATTTCTTAGTATAACGACCACTTTAATTTATTGCACAATTTTAAAATAAAACATAATTATTACATCATGGAAGATTAAGTGTCACTCCCCGAGCCTACACCCTGGACGTGGCCGGCTCTCGAGAACCATTGCTGGCCCAAAGTGAATCCTTGGCCTAGCTTAACTCTTAGCGGAAGACTTACTCATAAATAATATGAACTTAAAAGTTAAACTTTACTCAATTGTCTCAAAGATAAATTCAGAATGTTTTATAAATAAACATTCAACTAGCCGAATAGGCAACTCAAGTCTCAACATAAACAACTGAAAATGAAAAGACTCATGAAATACTGTCTATCTATCTATGAAGCCTTTAATACTATGAGGGATGTCGGGACAAGACCCCCGATCATTCTTACGAAACTGAAATACTAAAAGTAAATAAGGGATCCTCCAGAAGTAAGGAGGCTCACCAACTACTCTGAAGCTCAACTGGATCAACGAAGTGCTGGATGCTGATCTTGGTTACCTGTATCTGCATCATAAAAGATGCAGGCCAAATGGCGTCAGTACATGGAATGTACGAGCATATGAGGGGAAATCTAAAACAAGACATAAGCTTAAACTGGATGTGAAGAAACACTTACCTCGTCTCAATTCAACTCAACTCAACTCAACTCATTTCAGTATAAAGTACTGCTAAAGATGTAATATAAAGAAAAGTTTTTAAAACAGTAAATAGCACCTCAATGTATTGAAAAATACAACAATACTCAGTTTGTATGCAAAAATACAAATTAACTTTGTTTGGGAGATTCTCTAACTGACAACCATCACTATGAGCTATGTGATGATACAACGTCTAGCCCACGCTACCAGAACTGTCCTATACTTTGGGGTATAGAACCTACTAACTAAGTAGATCCTCTAGTCTATGCTTAAAATCAATAAGGAATCGTCTAAAAAGTATAACCCTTTCTACCCACGTTGGCTACATGGTTTATGGGGGCTGTGAGTTGTTAGAACTCTCCTCCATATCGGTGCTCAATACTACTCCCAAAATGTAACTAGATCATATGTTTAAAAACATAACTCTTTCTCTGGTTTTGAGATTATTACTCAAAATAGTTCTTTTAAAAGAGATAGAACTGAAAATTGCTCCAGAATTCTTTTGGAAATCGGTGTTTCCTCTCATCTTAAATGTGAAAACATTTAATCTTGGGAATACTTATTTCCCATGTATCATTTTAAAGAAAATGAACTCATCTCTACTCTTACTCAACTCGGTGCTCAAGTCTTTAAAACAAGTTTTAAAACAATTTGTAAAAGGCTTCTTAAAATGACTCGAAGAACTCTCAAGACTTGAATCTTAGCTCTACCTTGAATTTGAACTATGGATTCAAGGGCTATGATCTCATGTTATGGATGATCTCTCGATGGTTAGATGTAATTTATAGTGTAGAGATCAATTAGAAACCATAGGTACGATTCGAGGGAACTCGTACGAAAGAGTAGGGGACCTGGCGCATTGAGTGGCGTAGGGCGCCAACCCCTGAACTATAGAAGAGAGGTTGGGGAGCACTGAGTGGCACGGTCCCCCAAGGCCAGAACTATAGCCCAGAAAACCCGACGAATTTTCTTTCTTGTTTTCTAACCCTAATTCACCTAGAATCGAATACCCAACATTAGTATACGATAATCTACTCAAAACTACCCTCGAAACACTAACACTTATCTCAAAAACTCGTCAAAACCTCAACAATCAAGATTATGAAAGAAACTTCAATAAAACTGATCAAGAACTCCAAATCCTTCAACTTCAAGAATGAAATTATTATGAAAATAACATGAGTGGCTCGTGGGTGAACGAACCCAATGCTATGTGAACTTACATACCTCTTAGGGATCAAACCCTTGGAGAAATCCATAATAAAACTCAAGAATCTTGACGAACGCCTTGAACTTTTCTCCTTTTCTCCTCTTCTTGAACTCCTCTCAAAACCCTAAGCGTATTTTGATTTATGAAAACTGAACCTAATTATTTTATACCCCTAATTAATTACTAAAAATGAATTAATCAGGTTGGGTAAGGAAAAGACCAAAATACCCCTCATATTTTTGGGTAACTTTCTTTTACTAGACAGCCTAACTACAAATGGGCTTATCTCCCTCATACGAGCTTGAAAATTAGCAAACTCAGTGGATTTGGAAAGAGGATTCCAAGACCTTTCATTTGATATCTTATGGGCTGACTAACTCATCATGCACTGAAAGTTATGGTCGTTTTAAGTTGACCAAAAACTCCTAACTCATGCATAACTTGCAAAATTTCAGATTTTGCTATTTTCAATTTAGTTCTTTTAAATACTGAGGTGTTACAATATCTACCCCTTGGGAACATTCGTCCTTGAATGAGATTACTGTAAGTAGACTAAGGGTGGTAACTTCTAACATCCAACTCAAACACTCAACATGCAAAGTAACACAACATTTTTAACTAAAATAAATGCCAAGAAAAGGATTAGTACCTTAATTTGGAATTTTTTCGGACTCAAAGAGATGTGGGTATCTCTTTTTCATATCCTTCTCAACCTCCCAAGTAGCTTCCTCAACAAACTGATTTCTCTATAAGACCTTGACTGATGCTACCTCCTTGGTTCTCAACTTGTGAACCTGACGATCTAGAATTTGAACGGGCACCTCCTTATAAGATAGGCTGCCCTTAATACCAATATCTTCAGTTGGTATAATAAGTGAACGATCTCCCATACACTTCTTCAACATTGAAATGTGAAACACCGGATGGACTGCTGCTAATTCTGATGGTAGCTCTAACTCATAGACCACATTTCCAGTCCTCTTGGATATCCTGTAAGGACCAATATATCGGGGACTAAGCTTCCCATTCTTACCAAATCTCATAAAACTCTTCATGGGTGAAACCTTCAAATAAACCCAATCATCTACTTCAAACTCTAAGTCTCTTCTCCTAACATCAGTATAGGATGTTTGACGACTCAGTGTTTTTTTCAATCTCTCTTGAATAGTCTTCACCTTTTCCATAGATTGATGAACCAAGTCTGGTCCGATCAATCCAGCTTCACCAACCTCAAACCATCCAATAGGAGATCTACATCTTCTCCCATAAAGAGCCATTTGGATGCTAGAGTGATAACTATTGTTGTAAGCAAACTCAATGAGAGGTAAGTGATCATCCCAATTTCCCTTGAAATCGATCACACACGCCCTCAACATATCCTCTAAAGTCTGAATTATACACTCTGCTTGACCATCTGTCTGAGGATGATAAGCAGTAATAATGTTCACCTTTGAACCCAAACCCTTCTCGAAAGGCTTCCAAAATTGTGCGGTGAATTGCGCACTTCTATCTAAAATGATGGACACCGGAACTCTATGAAGTCTGACTACCTTGGATATATAACATAGCATAATCTCTTGCTGAATAGGTAGTTTTTACCGATAAGAAATGGGTTGATTTAGTCATTTGATCTACAATCACCCAAATCGAATCATGCTGATTGCGAGATCGTGGTAAACCTGTAATGAAATCTATATTGATCATCTCTCACTTCTATTCTGGAAGTTCTATGCTCTGAGCTATATCATCGGGCCTCTGGTTCTCTACCTTAACTTGTTGGTAATTCGGGCACTTAGCAACGAACTCTGCAATATACTTCTTCATGCTACTCCACCATTAGACTTCTCTCTAGTTGTGATACATCTTTGTGGAACTCGGATGGATAGAGTATCTGGAGCTATATGCTTCCTCCATGATCCTCTCTTGAAGTTCATCCACTTTTGGTACACACAATCTACCTTGATACCTCAATACACCATCTCCCCCTTGTTCAAAAGCCATAACTTTTTGCTTATGAACATTTTCCTTTAATTCAAACAAAATAGGGTCTTGGTCTTGTTTCTCTTTTACTTCAGACACTGGTGATGATTCAACCCCATTCATCACCACTACTCCTCCTTCATTGGAATCCATTAACCGGACTCCTAATCATGCAAGTCTGTGCACATTTTTTGCTAACTCTTTCTTGCTTTCCTCAACATGGGTGGTACTACCCATAGACAATCTGCTCAAAGCATCACCAACAACATTAGCCTTACCTGGGTGATAGCGAATACTCATATCATAATCCTTGAGTAACTCCAACCACCTCTTATGTATGATATTAAGCTCTTTCTAACTGAACGCACACTGAAGACTTTTATGATCGGTGAATACATAAACATGAACACCATAAAGATAGTGATGCCATATTTTCAGATCAAACACTACAACAACCAACTCTAAATCATGAGTTGGGTAATTCCTCTCGTGAATCTTAAGTTATATCAGACAGGCATAAGCTATAACTTTGTCATTCTGCATCAATATACAACCCAATCCAACTCTGGATGCTTTATAATATACCATAAAACGTTGTGTACCCTCTAGTAGGGTCAACACTGGGGCAGTAGTCAACCTAGTTTCCAATTCTTGAAAGCTTTTCTCATAAGCTTCAGACCATTGAAACTTAATTGTTTCTTAGTCAACTTGGTCAACGGGGATGAAATAGATGAGAACCCCTTGACGAACCTCCTATTATATTCATCCAATCCCAAGAAACTCCCAATATCAGTTGGAGATGTGGGTCTAGGCCAGTTCTACACTACCTCAATCTTTCGAGTATCAACTCGAATCCCACCACCAGAAATAATGTGACCTAATAATGCCACAGACTGAAGCCAACATTCACACTTAGAGAATTTAGCATACAACTCTCTATCCTTGAAAGTTTGAAGAACTACTATGACTAGCATGATCTTCCTTATTCCTTGAATAGATTAGAATGTCATCAATGACCACGATAAAAAACATATCTAGATAAGGCTTAAACACTCTGTTCATAAGGTCCATGAATGTTGTAGGAGCATTAGTCAAACTAAATGACATAACTATGAACTCATAATGGCAATAACGGGTCCTGAATGTTGTCTTAGGAATGTCACTTTCTCTTACTGTCAACTGATGATAGCCAAATCTGAGGTATATCTTAGAAAAACAAGTGGCACCCAGAAGTTGATTAAAAAGATCATCAATCCTCGAAAGTGGATACTTATTCTTGATAGTAACCTTATTAAACTAACGGTAATCTATACACATTCTAACAGAACCATCTTTCTTCCTCACAAATAAGATCGAAACGCCCCAAGGTGAGACACTTGGTCGAATGAAACCTTTCTCAAGAAGATCTTTCAACTCAACCGGAGCCATTCTAAATGGTTGAATAGAGATAGGACGAGTATCTAGAAGAATATCTATACTGAAGTTTATTTCTCTCTCATGAGGGACTCCAGAAAGATCATCTGGAAAGACCTCTGGAAACTCACTTACAATTGGAACTGACTGAATAAGTGGTGTCTCAGCACTAGAGTCATTAACTCAGACTAAGTGATAAATACACCCCTTGGAAACTATCTTTCTCGCCTTAAGGTATGAAATAAAATGACCCTTAGGCAATGCTGAACTACTATTTCACTCTATCACTGGCTGATTAGGAAACTGGAACTTAACAATGCGAGTTTTACAATCAACTGAGGCATAACAAGCATGAAGCCAGTCCGTACCTAGAATAACATCAAAATCTACCATGTCTAACTCGACTAAGTCAGCCATGGTGTACTTGTGATTGACCGAAATGGTACAATCACGATAAACTCTCTCAGCTAGAATATTCTCACCAACAGGTGTAGAAACACTGAAGGACTCAAGAATTTGCTCAGGAAGAAATTTTTTTTTATAGCAAAATAAGGTGTCACAAAAGATAGACTCGTTTCTGGATCTAGCAAAGCATATACATATAAAGTAAACATTTTGATCATACCAGTGACAACATCTGGCGAATCCTCTTGCTCTTGGAGACTAGTGATAGCATACAGACGGTTTGCTCCCCCGCCTGTTCCTGAAGTTGTCACGCCCCGAGGCTACCCCCTGGACGCGGACACGGGACCTAGGATCACGAGTGACCACAAGCTAACCCTGCTGGCATAATATAAGCGTACTTAAAGATAAACTGAAAAAAATAAACATTGTGCGGAAGCTAAATCATATAATTAATCTGAAATGATGGGGAATACCCATATACTAAGTCTGAATATATGAAAATTAAGAGTTTGAATACAAATGAAAAGCCAAACTCTAAGTCTAAAGCTGAAACTAACTATGTTTGAAATAAAGCCTCTACTGACTAGAAATGCTGGGACATGCCTCAACTAGGTCTAGCAAAACTGAAACTAAAACTAAAAGCAAGAAGATAATCATGTCACTAGCCCTCGAAGAATGAGGACTCACCAATGATGCTGCTGAACTGAATATCGAGAATCGATCTATGCGTGATCTAACTGCTGAGGACCTAAACCTACATCACGAGAAGATGTAGAGCAGAGTATGCGTCAGTACTTGAACGGTATTGAGCATGCATGATAGAATAAAGCTGAATAATAACATAACTGAACAAGCAATAAAGCAATGATACAATCTGAACATGATAAGGATACTGGAAATACTGAACATGGCTAAACTGAATGCAATGACCAAGTTTATATCATGTTGAGACTGAATACTGAAATATACTGATAACATGATCAATGCAATAGAATCTGACTGAATCGTAAGAGAGCTGCTAATAACCGACATAAAACCACATGAGCTAAATGTGGAGTCCGATGTATACGCCCCATCGAGAGGACCCAATATACCCTGCCAGAGGTATAGAGGCATGCTGGCGTGATTACTAAAACGATGCCCACAGAGGGGACTTACAACCTACGGGGCACACAATTTGGGACTTGAGGGTGACTGACCCTTGTTCACTCGGAATCAAGCTTCCCATATGATTAAGTAATTAACACTTTATGACTGAAATGTTGTAATACTGGATAGCTCAAAATACTGACATGTAAACTGAGAACGCAATATTAATATACTAATAATAATGCATTCTAAAACTAAGGCATGTTTATATATATAACTGAAGTATCTAGCCTAGCATGTGTAATTCATGAACTAAAAGAACTACATTGCTAGGGTTTTGAGTTTATACATGAACCTGGGCAATAACAATATTGAATTCATGATAATACAATTTGGGTCATTTTAACAGCTAAAACCCAATAATTCTAACATTCAAGAAACCCTAAGTCCAGATAATATTAAGGGAATCAAGATTTTGACTGAAATCTAGGGACCTAATGGGCAAAAGTAACCCACTAGAGAAATCCCACATACCTGGTACGAATTCCATGGAGAAATCTTTCGATTTCGAGGATGGAACTGATGGAACCTTGTTGAGTTCTTGAACTAGGGTTCTTGACCTCTTTTTCCTCTTACACTCTAATTTTTCTAAGTTTTGATGAATGATCTGACTTAGGTAAGTTCTAGTTATGTTTCTAGGCTAAAACTAACCAAAACTACATAGTTTAGGGTTTAAATGATGTAGTTTTGGGGTCCAACGCTTAAGGAAAAGATCAAAAGACCCCTGACTAAACTGCTGTCGGGGTCACCGACGGACCGTCGATCGACTGACGGTCCATGCTGGTCAACCGTCAATAGGATTCTGGTGGTTGAAAGCTGGGGTCTGATCCACGGACCACGATCCGTGTCCTGACCTATGATCCGTAGGTTCGGCCGTGGGTCAACACTTAGACAAATTTCAGGGGCTGAGTCTGGGGAGGGTTGCAGATGCGAACCACGGACCACCAGCACAGGCCGTGGGTCACCCTATGGTCAGTGGGTTGCACCAGTAACTTCTGGAAATCTGCATCGAGGTCTATATTTGGATACGTGGTGTTACATTATCTCCCCCTTGGGAACATTCATCCTCGAATGAAGACTAACTAGCTAAAATGGAGGGAGAGAGCTGCAACCCCCACTACCAAACACTGGTAACTAATTTTCAGACTGAACTAAGTTCCAAGAATATGCAAATATGCTGAAAATGCAAGTACAACCTAAAGGAACATGATGCTAAGACTGAAATTGTGCATGAATGTCTGAAAAACTGAAGAGGAACTATTACCTCAAGCTGGAGTGAAATCAGAAGGAAAGAGGTGAGGAAACTTGTCCTTCATGGCTGCTTTTGCTTCCTAAGTAGCTCCCTCTACGGACTGACTCATCCACAAAACATTGACTGAAGCGACTTCTTTGTTTCTCAACCTTTGAACCTGATGATCAAGGATTTCAATTGGTACCTCTTCATAAGTGAGACTATACTTCACAACCACACTTTCTAAGGGTACAATAGATGTTGGATCACCCGCATACTTCTTCAACAATGAAATGTGAAAAATCGGGTGTACCGCTTCTAGTTCTGCTGGCAACTCTAACTCATAAGCCACTTTACCAACTCTTTTCAAGATCTTGTAAGGGCCTACATATCTAGGACTGAGGTTTCCTTTCTTGCAAAATTTCATCACCCCTTCATAGGTGACACTTTAGAAAAACCCAATCATCAACTGGGAACTCTAAGTCCCTTCTCCATACATCTTCATAGGACTTCTGGCGACTCTGGGTTGTCTTAAGTCTATCTCTAATGAGTTGCAGTTTCTCCATTGCATCATGAACTGAATCTGGCCCTATCAAGGCTGCTTGACCTACTTCAAACCAACCAACTGGAGATCTACATCTACGCCCATACAATGCCTCATAAGGGGCCATCTGAATGCTGGAATGGTAACTATTATTGTAGGCGAACTCTATAAGAGGGAGGTGATCATCCCAACTACCTTTAAAGTCGATCACACAAGTTCTCAACATGTACTCTAAGGTCTGAATGGTACGCTCTGCCTTACTATTCTTCTGTGGATGAAATATTGTGCTAAGATGAACCTGAGTACCAAAACCTTTCTAAAATGACTTCTAGAAATGAGAGGTAAACTTGGAGACCTATAGTTGAGATGATAGACAAAGGAACCACATACAACCTGACTATCTCATTAATGTCAAGCTTGGCATAGTCCTTCACCGAGTCTGTAGTTTTAACAGCCAAAAAATGCGCAGACTTAGTGACTCTATCATCTATTACCCAAATGGAGTCATGTTGTCTGTGAGTACAAGGTAAACCTGTGATGAAGTCCATGTTGATCACTTCCCACTTCCAAGTAGGAATGTCGATCTCTTGAGTCATACCTCCTGGTTTCTGATGTTCTACCTTGACTTGCTGACAATTGGGGCACTTAGCCACAAAATCCGCTATATCCCTTTTCATAGTTCATACCATTCCACCAAAAGACTTCCTGAAGATCACAGTACATCTTAGTGGCGCCTGGATGAATAGATTATCTGGAGTTATGGGATTCTGCAAGAATATGTTGTCTCAACTCACCCACCTTAGGAACACATAATCGACCCTTATAGCGAAGTACACCATCGATCTCCTCCTTGGGAGAAAACCTTGACTCTCTGCTGATGGACTACACCCTTAAGTTGGAGCAATATCGGATCACTGTCTTGCTTTTCCTTAACCTCCACCACCAATGAAGATTTTGACCCATTCTGAACTGTTACACCACCATCTGATATGCTCAGAAGACGAAATCCTAAGCGAGCAAGTCTGTGAACATCTTTTGCTAGTTCCTTTCTTTCTTCCTCAACATGGGCTACACTACCCATAGATAGTCTACTCAGAGCATCTACTACCACATTGGCCTTACCAGGATGGTAATGCACACTCATATCGTAATCCTTGAGGAACTCAAGGCATCTCCTGTGGCGAAGATTCAACTCTTTTTGGGTGAACACATACTGAAGGCTCTTATGGTCTGTGAACATATGTATGTGAACACCATACAAGTAATGTCTCCAAATCTTAAGTGCAAACACCATTGATGCTAGCTCTAGGTCATGAGTCGGACAGTTCTTCTCATGCACCTTAAGTTGTCTAGAAGCATAAGATATAATCTTACCTCGCTGCATCAACACCCGACCTAGGCCGACTCTGGATGTATCACAATATATAACATAACTATTTGAACGCTCTGGTAGAGTCAAAACGGGATCGGTAGTCAACCTAGTTTTCAGTTCTGCGAAGTTTTTCTCACAATCATCTAACCACTGAAACTTGACCTTTTTCTGAGTCAACTGAGTCAACCGAGAGGCTATGGATGAAAATCCTTCCACGAACCTTCTGTAATAACCCGCTAGACCTAAGAAACGCCTGATATATGTAGGATAGGTAGGTCTGGGCCATTGTTTCACTACTTCTATTTTCTGAGAATCTACTCGGATTCCTTCGCTAGACACAATATGACCAAGGAAAGCAATGGATTGCAACCAAAACTCACATTTTCTAAACTTAGCGAATAACTGATGATCTTTAAGAGTTTGCAGGACAACCCTCAAAGGACTCACATGTTCTTTCTCATTCCTAGAGTAAATGAGGATATCATCAATAAAGACAATAACGAACAAGTTCAAATACTGCTTGAACACTTTGTTCATCAAATCCATGAAAGCTGCAGGAGTATTGGTTAGTCCAAATGACATAACTACAAATTCATAGTGACCATACCGATATGGTCACTATGAATTTGTAGTTATGTCATTTGGACTAACCAATGCTCCTGCATCTTTCATGGATTCTATGAACAACACCCTGAAGGCTGTCTTCAAAATGTCACTATCTCTGACTTTGAGCTGATGATCACTCGATCTGAGGTCTATCTTTGAGAAATGACTAGCACCCTGAAGTTGGTCAAACAAGTCATCAATCTTGGGGATGAGATATTTTTTCTAGATTGTGACTTTGTTCAACTGCCTTTAGTCTATGCACATTCGGAGAGAACCATCTTTCTTCTTCACAAACAACACTGGTGCTCCCCATGGGGAAATACTAGGTCTTATGAAGCCCTTATCTAGAAGGTCTTTCAACTGCTCTTTCAATTCATTAAACTCAGTTGGAGCCATTCTGTAAGGAGGAATCGAGATAGGCTGGGTATCTGGAAGAAGATCAATTCCAAAGTCGATTTCCCTTTCGGGAGGAACTCCAGGAAGATCTTCTGGAAACACTTTTGGGAACTCATTGACTACTGGTACTGACTCAAGAGTTGGGGTCTCGGAGCTAGAATCCTTAACCCGAACTAGATGATAGAGATAACCCTTAGAGATCATCTTTCTGGCCTTAAGGTAAGAAATGAATCGACCCATAGGCTCTAAGCTACTACCCTTCTATTCTAAGATTGGTTCGTGTGGAAACTGAAAACGAACAATCCTAGTTCTTCAATCGACTGAGGCATAACAAGAATGTAACCAATCCATTCCTAGAATGACATCAAAGTCTACCATTTCTAACTCTACAAGATCTGCTGAGGTGACTTTCTGGGAGACTGTGACAGGGCAATTTCTGTATACCCGTCTATCTATAACTGGGTCACCGACTGGAGTAGAGACTGAGAAGGGTTCTGAGAGAGTTTGTGGATAACATTAAAGTTGATTGCTATATAAAGAGTTACAAAAGACAAAGTAGTCCCTGTTGTCTTTCCACTGAGTGAACCATATGTGAGCCATATCCTTAAGCTGGTAGGATGCCAATTCCACCCTATCACTACCAGTCACTTGCATCACTCCAAAGATTTTCTTAACCTCATCAATGAAATTATGTGTGTTCTCACCAACTTGCAATCCTAAAAACTCAGGTGGATTCATTCTAACAAAATCTCGAACTCTAGCTGCTACTGATCCACTATTTCTATTAGTAGTAACTGGAACCTGCTGATTATTTTTGTTGGTCATACTCTGAGCCAAAAGTTGAATGGCATTCCATGTGTAAGCTCTACGAGAAGGCATGATCTTAAGCGCAAAACGATGGATTAGAAAGGAGATCATACCAATGCACGATAAGAATATCAAGAAAGTGAAGTTTTCCGGAAACACTTCATAGCCTCCCTCTCATTTGATGTGGTGCACTTCACACCCATGAAAATGACTCTACTTAGTGCGGTTTATCAGACATCCTAGGACTCTTAGACCTAGTGGTCTGATTCCATGTTTGTCAATGCCCGAGGCAACCCTGGACGCGGACACGGGACCTAGGATCACGAGTGACCCTAAGCTAACCCCGCTGGCATATCATAAGCATACTTAAAGATAAACTGAAAAAAATAAACACTGTGCGGAAGCTAAATCATATAATTAATCTGAAATGATGGGGAATACCTATATACTAAGTCTAAATATATGAAAACTAAGAGTTTGAATACATATGAAAAGTCAAACTCTAAGACTAAAGCTGAAACTAACTATGTCTGAAATTAAGCCTCTACTGATTAGAAATGCTGGGACATGCCCTAACTAGGTCTAGCAAAACTGAAACTAAAACTAAAAGCAAGAAGGATAATCATGTCACTAGCCCTCGAAGAATGAGGACACACCAATGATGTTGTTGAACTGAAGATCGGGAACTGATCTATGCGTGATCTGACTGCTAAGGACTTGAACCTACATCACGAGAAGATGTAGCGCAGGGTATGCGTCAGTACTTGAAAGGTACTGAGCATACAAGATAGAATAAAGTTGAATAATAATATAACTCAATGATACTCTCAAATTACACCTCCCTAAAGAGGTATAAGCGATCGTTATCAAGTAAAGAACCCAACTTGTAGGTTATGGTCGATCCCACGAGGAATATGGTTTAGACTTAAACTTAACTTATAATTATATTGTTTCAGTCAATGTATTTCCAAAACAAATAATTAAAGGGGGGGGGGGGGGCGGGATTTGTGAAACAATTTCTGGAAATTATGTGAATAATCAATTAGCAAGATTCAAACTTTAGTTGTTATCAAGATGAGAGAGAAACTAGGGTGTACGTGTTCCCCATAAGCTCATAACACGGTAATCTTAGTAATAGTAATCATTTCCTAGTGTATTACATGAAAGTGATAAGTTAGGTATCTCTAAATCCTTGGTCTGACAACTAGAGAAGTTCACCCCGCACCTTGGTCCGGCTATGTGTGTATAATTTACTAACCCTTAGATTTACCTCATTTTAGACATTGCATTAATGTATGACTTAGTTTTCACCCTCGCACCAATTGACACTAGACTATTAGATAGTATCACACTAAATCTATGTTGATAATTCTTTTCTTATTAACTACCTCCTTGGTCCGGCAAGTAGCAACAAGACGAGTTCTAACGTTTGCAACCGCTAAAAAGACTTTTAAACAAAAGAATTATCAATGCATGCAATAACACTATTCAAGAATTACTTAGTTACTATTCATATTTTGTTAATCGCTCATGGTTCCCACAACCCTAGTTGTGGATTTAGTGACCCATAGTAGCAAGAACACAATTCATATTTTTAGATGAAGAAATCATGAACTTACGTAATGAGAATGATAAACCCAGAATCTCAACTTGAATTTCAAAGCCAAAATCTTCAAAACGAATTTAGGAAATTAATAATTGCTAAAGTTACAAGTTAATTTCCGAAGCCAAAAACTAGAACAAAAGCAATAAAGTCTCACCCAAATAAGAAGAATAAAAGAACCCTAAAAAGTATTCCTATCAATGATCTCTCTTAAAATAATTATTTCTATGGACTATTTATAGAATATACTAAATAAAATAAGTGACTCCAAATTAAATTAGGAATCCAAAACCAAAAGGAATTGGATTCCTATTTAATTTCTATGAAGCTGTCCGCGTGAAACCGCCTCAAATTATTTGAGGGGACTTCATTGGCTGCCACGTGGCAGCTTTCAATTCCAATTCCAACTTTGATTGGCTTCATCAATTGCCACGTGAAAGTTTCCTTTTGCTATACGCAATTTGCAACAAATATGCACCTTATTTATTTGTATATTATTATATTTAAATTTAACCTATTAAGCTGATGCTTGATTTCCTTCTTCAACCTTCCATTTTTAATTCGTTTTAGCTCCAAGCTTCTTCATTTTTCCACCAAGTTAATCCTATAGATAAAATATACTATTTAACACAATCAATAAAATTCAAGATCAAAAAGGACAAAAATAAATAATAAATATGAGGCAAATAATGATTAAAAATATGTATTTTGGCCGCACATCAACACCCCACACTTAAACTTTTGTTCGTCCTCGAGCAAACATTAAAGCTCATCTCAAAAAATTAAAATAAAAATGTCATCACTTTGGAAGGACTTTGAACTCATCAAATTTAAGCTTGCTTACCTACTCTCATCAGAGAAAGCTAATAAAATCACCTATCTATCATGAAACAAGTGCACTCACAAAAAAAAATAGTCCACACACTCAATTCAAAAAATTGAATGTAAATTAAGGACTTTATATCAAGAACAACGCTCACACTCACAAATAAAATTCACATGTATGCACAAAGAACCATAGGCTGCCCGTTATGTACATCTCCACTAATTAAGCATGTTTGAATAGAATTAAATAGGACTTTAACGGGTTGTAATGTAGACTAGGGGACAGGTAGGAAAACTATCTAATAGTTACTTATACTTCCTTAAGCACTTTGCAATTTTAGACTCCATCACTTATTATTTTCTTCTCTTTATTTTCAGCCCTCTCTTCAACAATTATTTCACAAGTAATTCTCATCATCTCAAGAATGCTTCAATTTTTTTTTATTTCATTTTATTTTTTTTGCATCATTTTTTTTATTTTTAAGTTTTCCTTCAAAATAGCCACCCTCAACTTACGTATTTTACATGCGTTAAGGTGCACGATGTCTTCGGAAGGATCAGGGTCATCATCAAGGTAACTTTTTTTTTCATGTCACATTCTTTCAAAGAGGGCTTTTAAGCACTTTGTAGCTATCATTGATTACCTTTTCACTCAACCATCCATTTTTCTTAGAATTGATAATTAGAATAAGTCTATGCTATAATGCCCAAGGAAGCAAGGTGCAAAAACTAGGAATTCAACAAAATAGTCAAGGGCAAAATATGGCTACCAACAAAAGGCTACAGGCTCAAAAGGTCTAACTAGTGATAAAATATCTGAAAAGACTAAAATTTACCAGACAAATCAAAGAAAGTCTATTATCATCTCCTAAACAAAGCATCACTTTTTATTTCGCTTCAATAACATGCAAGACAAGCTCTAGACTAAGATGCAAAACATGGAATAAACAAATTCTCACCACACATGATACAAGTATCAATCAAGATGGATCAATTCCACTTCTAAGAGAGACAAGATCATAACAAACTACGAAATAAAATAAGCTATATACAAAGTCACAACCATGAGCTTAGATGTCAAAGAGTCTGCATTTTTTTTAATCAAGCATTCACAAGAAAGTACTACTAAAAAATTAGGCCTAAATAGCAAGTATCACACCACTCAAAAGGGTCTTTTATTTTCTCTAAAAAAAAACTAAATGAAAATTTATTCCTAAAATATAAAAGACACTCGATTCAAAGGGACTATCCTTAGGAAAAGAACCGAAAACAAAAGCCAAGAAACCCATCCTAAAAAAAAAGACTCAATAAAATAGTAAAAACTAGGAATTCATTCCTTCACCCACACTTAAAAATATGCTATGTCCTCAAAGCATCAAATAAAATTTAAAACAAGGGTTAGGAAAACTCCCTGAGACCTTATGGCCTAGCTAGTAGCATGTTCTATTTATTTTCATCAAGGGTCGAACGCACCCCACACTTAAGCTCAAACATGCTCCTTTGCTTCAACTTTTTTTTTGGGTACTCAGACTTCCCCTAATCTGCAAAAACAAGACAAAAAATGATCATAATTCATAACAAAGTATATCAGTGACAATGCCACATTAAGTTATATATAAAGTTAAAATTATTAATTGGTATATTTGTATATATAAGAAATATTAAATATTTCTTGCTAGGTTCTTCATAAACTTCTCATATTTTAAATTCTTTTAATAAAAAAATTGATTTCGCAAAAATAACACAAAACATTTTTGTAATACTCATGCAAATCGTTTATCATTCATATGTGTAAGCAATATTTTATTTCAAAGGAAATTAATTTTTGGTATATTTGAAAAGCTAATAAATAAGTGTAGTTCAGAAGATTTTATTACCTGGAGAAATGATCAGCTTGTCAGTGTATGTCATTCCTTTTCACCCTCTTTGACACTTGTCTCATGATGGGTTTTTGCATGAAAAGCAATAGACAAGTGTCTTATGATAAAGTTTCTTTTTTGCCTATAAATAAGTATCTTAAATTTAAGAAATACACAGGCAGTAACAAAAATTATTTTCTCTTGCTCTACCTCACGTTTTGCCCCTCTCTTTCTTTAATTTTATTTTTCTAGTTAATTAGTTATTTTGGCTTTGTTATTTTATATCCCCACTAATAACTTGCTGATATTAATTAATTTGCTGATTCTTGTATCCTCTATTTATTAGAGAAGGCTTGTTACATCCTGGGGAAACATTTCATACTGTTGAAATAATTTCTTAGGATAGTGCCCAACACGATTCAAGTATAAATTTCTCTATTATTTATATTATCGTAGTAATATTCATCTTATTTTCAGGACTACTATTTTATTAAATAATAAGTAATATTATTTTTGTGAAGTTTAATTATTCCCCAACAATATAAGAAGCTAGAGCATATTATATGTGTCCTGAAACTATTGATGATACTGATGTTGGTACTACAGTAATGTTATTGTTCAAGTCATTCTACTTAAGGCTTATGGTAAAGAAAAATACGGTATGTAAATAGACATGGTTAGAAGTCCAATGCTAATTATAAAATCTTCATAGATAATACACCTCAATGCAAAATAATATTGGAAAGAAATGACAATCCCGCTAAGCTAAAAATAAATTTGGCTGAAACGGATTATATGGTTATTGCGGTCATTTCAGATAAAAATGTTGAGTCCAATGTGAGAAATTGGGTGATAGACTTTGGTGCTACGAGCCACATTTGTATAAATAAAAATAATTTTATTTCATACACCCAAGTTGAGAAAGGAGAATTATTGTTTATCTTGGTGACTGAAGGACAACTAAAGTTCTTGGAAAAGGAAAAATTCTTCTCAAACTCACATTTGGGAAAACTTTGGCATTGAGTAATGTATTGCATGTTCTTAATATCTGAATTAGTTTGATTTTTGTGGGATTATTAGGAAAATGTGGAATGAAGGTTTCTCTTGAAGATAATGAGGTCATATTGACTAAAAATAATATTTTCGTGGATAATGGATATTGTAACTATGATTTATTTATGCTTACTATTTGTGATAATTTCAATGATAATCTTTTTCTGCTTATTTGATTGAACCTATTTCTTTATGGCATGCTAGATTAGGACATGTTAATATTTCTTATATAAATAATATGTGATCTCTTGGTTTAATACATGATTTAGATTTCAATAATTTTGATAAATGTGAAATATGTACTGAAGTCAAAATTACTACAAAGTCATGTTAAATAGTAAATAGAGAAACTAAATTATTATCTTTAATCCACGCTAATTTGGATGATTTGAAACAGACTATGACTAAAGGTGATAAAAGATATTATGTGATTTTTATTGATGATTTTTTCAGATTTACTAAGTTGTATTTGCTTAGAAACAAAGATGATGCATTTGATGCTTTTATTGCTTATATGACTGAGGTTGAAAATTAACTTAATAGAAAAATCAAGAGAATTCGATCTGATTGAGCAGGAGAATATATATTTAAATGCTTTTTGTGATAAATAAGGAATTATTCATGAAGTAACCCGCCTTCTTCACCTGAGTCTAATGCAGTAACTGAAAGGAAACTTAGAACTTTAAAAGAAATGATGAATTCCATGTTAAATAGTTTTAATGCTCTTGATAATTTGTGGGGAGAAGTTATATTATCTGCATGTCACTTACAGAATAGAATTCCTCATAAAAGAACTGGCAGAACTCCTTATGAATTTTGGAAAGGTTATAGACCTATATTTGAAATATTTAAAAGTGTGGGGGTGTCTTGCTAAAGTTCTTTTGCCTGAACCTATAAAGAGAAAAATAAGTTCTAAAACTATTGATTGCATGCTTATTGGGTATGCTCAACATAGTGTTGCATATAGATTTCTTGTGTTGAAAAGTGATGTGCTTGATTGCAATACTATTATTGAGACAAAGAATGCTAAAATTTTTAAACATACGTTTCCACTGTGTGATAAAATTTCTCATACACCTGTTGAAAGAAATAATGAGAATATCTCTAATATTGAGGAACTGCGGAAGAGCAAAAGGCCAAGAAAAGAATATTTTTCTTATGGAAATGATTTTCAAACTTTTCTCGTTGACAATGAACCATTAAATTATTCTGAAGCTATATCTTCCTCTGATGCTAAATTTTGGAAAAAGGCAATAAAAATTGAAATTAATTCAATTATAAGAAATAAAACATGGATTTTGACTGACTTACCTCCTGATGCAAAATCTATAGGTTGTAAATTAATTTTTTTTTTAAACTTAATCCAGTTGGATCTGTAGATAATTATAAAGGTCGATTAGTAGCAAAATAATTTTCTCAAAAATAAAATATTGATTATTTATTTACATTTGCACCAGTGACTGGAATTTCTTCTATTCGAATTTTAATTGTGTTAGCATCAATTCACAAACTTTTTATTCACCAAATGGATGTAAAAACGAATTTCTTAAATGATGATTTAGAAGAAGAAATTTATATGGTTCAACCTGAAGGATGTATTATTTTTTACAAGAAAATAAAGTTTGTAAATTAATTAAATCTCTTTATTGCCTTAAACAAGCTCCTAAACAGTGACAAGAAAAATTAGATCAAGTCTTACTAAAAGAAAATTTTGTATCTATTGAAGTGGATAAATTTGTATATACTAAAGGGTAGACAATGATTATGTGATAATATACTTATACAGTAAAACCTCACTAAATTAATACTCGATAAGTTAATAATCTATCTATGATAATATTTTTCTCAAGTCCCGACTTGGGCCAATGGAAAATATAAGTTATTTCGATAAGATAATATATTTTAAGAAGACCCCTATACCCATTAATATTTTAAATTAATAATTATTTTAAAAGTACAAATATATTTAACAATTTAGTGAAATGTGATTCTATTGTATTATTTTTTTTGTTAAACTTTAAATCTAGTTGAAGTTCATCTCTAATTTTTCTTATTTCATCCAAAAGTTCGTTGTTGTCTTTTAGAACTGCACCATAAAATTGTGAAGAGTTCTAGATTCGATAAGTGTTTTCTTATACGTAACCGGTTCCAAATGTATTGTATCATCTTAAACTTATGTCACGACCCAGGGGTACCCCCTAGATGTAACAAGGCGTACTCAACCCCGAAAGGTCTCATACAAGCCCCTTAGCATATCATAACATAAGGTAAAAGAAATGATGCGAAAATTTTAAAAATTTATCCATACAATCGAAGTCTTTTATAAAAGCAAGTGGAAGTCTAGACTTGTCTCATTATAGCCATCTATTACAATACTTGAATCAAAATAAGGACACAACCCTTACAACATAGTTCGAAAACGAAATACTAGAAAGGAACTACAAATGACTCATCCGTCCTCAAATCATGAGGACTCACCACAAGCTAGGAGAATAGTCGATCCAAGCTTGAACCGAAAGAAGATCGCCTTAAGAACTGGACCCTACACTTTGGAAAATGTAGTAAAATATGGGTTAGTACAAAAATGCACTAAGTATGATAGTCATGCATAAAAACCTTGAAAACATGCTAAAAGGACATTTTAGTTGACAAACATTCACATTTCCAAGTTTGAGAATCATCATGAACATTAGTGTACAAACATAAGTCATAAGCATATTCAACATATAGATCATCATAGCATAATAGAACCATCTCATAAGTAACCCTAAGTTATACTTGTGCAATGCATAGATAAGATCCCATAATCCCATCTATACTAAGTACCAATTTTAGGCCACCATAATCATACTTACCATTCTTTGATCTCATCCTTTATTAATACTCGTAGACAAGGAAATCAATTCATAGCAACAATCCACATTAAGCACATCATTTCATAGACCTTCATAACATAAGAGAAACACACCATAACTACTCTCAAAGCCTATTTGTGCAATGCATGAATGGGATCCCATACTCCCACCCACACTAAGTAGAGATTCTTGAGGAGCCATAGTTCATAATCATTCATTGTGGGAGTAAGCCTTAACCGACATAGACCATGTGAGCAAATCATGGAATCCGGTGTTATCCACATCGAAAAGGGTGTCCTACTTGCCTAAGATAGAACCATTAATTTAGCTTAGGTGGATCCACTAGCTAAAGACCTATGAGGGCACATAGTTATGAGATAAAGAGATTGATACTAGATACCCCGCCTCAACTCACGTATGGGTATGGGCATCCATCTCAAGAGATTGCTTCTAGAAACCTCGCCTCAACTCACATATGGGCTTCCACATCATATCAATATTCACTCGGTGCTAAGCATTATTCCCCACGGAATACTTATCATAACATTACTTGAGTTCATTTTTATAGAAGAATGTATCAACACTCAATCCAACATCATTCATAGGATAGCTCATAGATTCAATAGATGAGAATAGTCTTTCAACCTAAGAATCATCATATTGTGAGAAAATCTTTCACAACATGCCATCATCATTCATAGGTGTATAATTGAGAATAACCTTTCAATCAACACAACAACATTATCATAATCATGCAAACTTCATTCATATTTCATTCATAAGTGTGTGTGAGAGAGAATAGCCTTTCAACAACACCATAATTACATCATAGTCATAATCACTTTACTCTCAAATTATTCATGAAACATGTACATAAATCTCAAAATCATGCATAATTCTCATAGTTTACCCTTCAAGGACCCTAAATCACATTCAATCAAAACATCTAGAATTACTACATTAGACATGGATAATAACACGATTCAATTAGCACAATTACTACAAGCATAATCTCATAACATTCTTCTATAATCAACAAACACACCTTACAAAACATGGGGGTTTCAATGAGTTCTTGGGGGAATTAAACATAAAAACCATAGGAATTCATCAATTAATACATAATTCAAGTAATCAATTCATTACATTCATAATTCTATAACATTCTACTTGCATCAAGCAATACCCACACTTTGAGATCCAATTTGAGAAAATAGGGTAATTCATGGATTCTTGAGGAATTTGACTTAAAATCATATAAAACCATCAATATATCCATAAACAAACATAATTCAATCATTAAAAACGAATTTGAAAGGAATCCATGAGATTGAAATCAAACCTTAACTTTTGGGTTTTCTAGCTTTGAAATTGGGGGTTTTGGAGGGGCTCCATGGGTGAAGGCTACTCATGGATGAAGAGCTACCATACCTTAGTGAAGAATTCCCACGAATTTGAGAAGAAAACCCAGCTTCTTGAACCCTAGCTCCAACTTCCTTCTTCTTCTTCTTCTTTGAGTTTTCTAGAGAGAGAAATTTTGGAGAAGATGAACTCTTTTGGTAATGAAGTGAATGGGTTGGTTAATGACTTTAAAAGTCTTATATGGGTTTATTAAAACTATACAAAATGGCCACACTTAATACTAACTTAAAAAGGAATTACTTAAAATAACCCCCACTTTAAAGTTGGGTTCCCAGGGATCACGCCCAAGTCCACGAGCTGTCAAGAGTACCACGGCCCGTGAAGGTTCTTGTGGTACCTTGACCAGTAGCTATGCTACCTTGGAACCAACCCTACATGGTGAAGTCGACCCCACGAGCCTTCCTACGACCCGTGGTACTCACCACGAGCCGTGGCTCGTGAAGGGGAGCCTTCTTGGGGATGACTTAGAGGGCTCACTGCCTCACCACCACGAGTGGAGCCACGGTCCGTTGTGGCCACCACGGGTCGTGAAGGCCCTCATGGTTATGGTGGGCAGTGGCTAGGCACATTTTGGGCAAGCCTTGGCCCCTTGCCTTGGCCCTTGCCCATCTTCTTGGGCTCTTTTCCTCTTTCCTTAACATTACCCTACACGTTTAGCTCTAGTTAGCCTACTAATTTTCGGGGGTGTTACATTATCTCCCCTTTGGGAACATTCGTCCTCGAATGACGATTTAGACACCTTACGGAATTAAAGACTCAAGACTAGCAGCCCATCATGCATAAAACATCAAAATAATTCACAATTTAAAAGAGGAAACATCAACTCCATCTCAAGAATGATCAATGCAACACAATGAAGTAGGAACTACATCTAACAACCCATTATGCATGAAAACTTCAACATTTAACATGTTCATAAGAGGAACTACCTTCTCCAACTAAAAAGCATGATCAACACAATAACATGGAGCCAATTATGCAATTATTCTAAAAAGCATATTAAAGCACGTCTGACAATTCATCTCATGAATCATATAGACAAACTCATACTAAATGCACAACAACATGAGGAAATTAAATCATAAGAAATCATTTTCTTAATAAACATGAATTTCTCAAGAACATGCACATCATAAGGAGATCGTGGAAATTTCTAAAACACACATGACTCCAAAACATAAAACAAGCTAAGAGAAACTCTTTGTCTCAAGCTAGAATAGGAATAGAAGAAAGAGATAAGGATATCGGGACTCTCACAATCTTGCTATCTAAGAATACCATATCCCTCTTGAGAGGAAGCACCCTTATAAAACCTCAAGTACCACTTCCTTCAAGTAATCCCAAACGTCATAACTAAGAACGCATAGTAACCTTACTAGGTTTTAAAATCAATAGAGGTCTAACCACAATGCACCCAAACCCTATCAAGGATAACATCAAGGTCTAAAAAGTAACATAGGGGTCTAATAAAATTTACATCTACAAGGAACTATCAACATATCGATGCCTTTATCTGGAGAGCCTTCTTGGTCCTTTCTAGATCGGAGTGTATAGAAGCGACCGTACTTTGGAGCATTGGGATCTGGATCACTAAGAGAAGCTTGCTTGGCCTCTCTCCCTTTAGCCATGAGCATCGGGCAATCCCTCATCTTGTGACCTTTCTTTCCACACCCAAAGCAACCATCTGTGCCGGCTAGGCACTTAACCGCATGTTTCTTTCCACATTTGGCACATGTACATATCTTAAAAGAAGAACCGCCTCCATTTCCTCTTTGAGATTTAAGGTTAGACACTCTATCCTTGTTAACCCTTGGGGAAGTATTGGAGGAATCTTGGTTGAAGGACCTCTTTTTGAACCTTGGTTGACCTTGTTCATCGGACCTAGGTCTTTTTACCTCCCTATTCTTTCTCTTTAGCTTTGACTCTTCAATTTGTTGGGCATATACCATAAGACGTGAGATATTCGTCTCACCAACTAAGATTGTCGTATGGCATTCTTCTTCAACCAAGTCAGACACTCCCATTATAAATTTGTTCATCTTACCCCTGGAATCCGCTACTAGAGTTGGAGCATACTTGGATAGTTGGGTAAATTTCAAGGCATACTCCTTAACACTCATACTATCTTGCTTAAGGTTAATGAACTCTTTCATCTTAGCCTCCCTTAAATCTACGGGAAAGAACCTATCAAGGAACGCCGATTTGAACATCTTTCAATCTATGGGACCCGCTCCTATTGGCCTCTCATCCTTCCATTGCTTATACTATACTTGAGCAACACTTTTCAATTGGTAAGTGGCTAACTCCGCTTTCTCTCCCCGAAGTCACCCCCATGATATCTAGTATTTTGTAAACCTCATCCACAAATTCTTGAGGATCCTCTTCCACTTTGGAGCCATGAAACTTAGGAGGGTTCATTCTAGTAAAATCCCTAACCCTTGAAGCAGCCGAATTCACATTCACCGGAGCAACAACATCTTTATTGGCTTGAGTCGCAACAACTTGAGCCAACATTTGGAAAGTCGACCTAAACTCCGTGTGGGTCACATTCTAAACCACGGGATCAATCGGAGCTTGATTAGCTTGAGGAGGACCTTCTTCATTCACATTTTCACCCTCAATTCTTCTTGTGTTAGCTCTTCGTGTATTCACATCCTCAAGACACAAAAGAAGGATTAGGTGAGGGACTTTATAAAGTTAAACTCTAAGGCATAACTTAAGAGTGATGAAAGAAGTGTAGTTTCCTAAACATATTATAGCCTCTCTTTCATAAATATGATGCACTTCACACTATGAACAAGACTCTACTAGACGTGGCTTATCAGACAACATCCTCTAATCATTCTAAACCTTGTGCTCTAATTACCAAGTTTGTCACGACCCAGGGGTATCCCCTAAATGTAACAAGGCATACAGAACCCCAAAATGTCTCATACAAGCCCCTTAGCATATAATAGCATAGGATAAAAGAAATGCTGTGGAAATTTTAAAACTTTATCCATACAATATGTAACACCCCAGAAAAAAATTTCGAACTAAAACCCGAACCGTTCTTCGTTGTGAATAGGATTTTAACGAGGAATTAAAATTTCTTAAGTGTTAAGTTCACTAGATGTAGCAACTTGAGTTCGAAAGAAAATTAAATTGGAAATAGCAAAATCTGAAATTTTGCAAGTTATGCTTAAGTATGAGTTTTGGGTATACTTCAAATGACCGTAACTCATAGCTCAGGATGAGTTAGGTGTGATACCATATATCGTAGGAAAGACCTTTGAATTATCTTTCTAACTCCGCTAAGTTTTCTAAGTTTCGAGGTCGGACGAGTGAGATACGGCCTTTTGAAATTAGGCTGCCAATTAAGGAAAGTCAAAACCGGATTTTAGAGGGGTATTTTGGTCTTTTTCTTACCCAATCAGATTTAATTCATTTTTAGTAATATTTTAGGAGTCTAATCTGATTAGGTTCAATTTTATAATCCTAGTTTACGCCTAGGGTTTTAGTTGAGAGAAAAGAGGAGAGGATCAAGCATTCGTCAAGATTATTGCGTCTTGTTGTGGATTTTCGCCATGGGTTTAATCCCTAAGAGGTATGTAAGCTTCCATAGTGTTGGTTTCTTTCACTCACACACCAATCATGATTTATTCAGCGTAATTTCGTTCTTGGAACTTAAAGATTAGAGTTCTTGATGAGTTCTTGATAAGTGTTCTTGAAGTTTCATTAAGTTTTGATGTAAGATTCTGCTTGGGTCAACTTTAAACGACCATATCTCTTAGAATATTAAGAGTTAAGTGAGCCATAACCTATATAATTAAAGGTAATTGAATCTACTTTCCAACCCCACCAATATCACGTCAATCCAATATCTGAGTAAAACGTTATGACTATTTTAGTAACCTATACAATGCTGTTACGAATTAGCCGACGGGAAAATATTGAAAATAATCGTTTTTGTCTTTTTACCTCCAAGAAAACGAATTTCTTGACAAACAAAAAGCTCAAAGCAATCATATTTCCATCTTCATTCATGAAAATCAAATTTTTTGGCCAAGAGATTTCAAGAAACTAACTCGAGAATCTCAAGAAAGGTTTTCTTGATTGTTTACCTTCAAGCAAGGGTTTCAAGGCTTCTAATCAAGTTCTTCTTTAAGATTCTTCAAGAATCTTTTTCTTCTAGGTATGTAAGGCTATCATAGTGTTGGACTAGTTCGTCCTCACACCCTACATCTACTTTCAGATCGGTAAAAGAGTAATCTAGGATACTTTCCCTAGATTTGAGTATTCTTGAGATAAGTTGATATTGAGTTCTTGAATTCATGTTTCTTTTAAAAGTTCTATTCCTAATTATCGAATAGCTATATTGTTATTGAGATCCTTCATATCATGAATCATAACTCTTGAATTCATAATTCAAATTCAAGAGAGAGTTAAGAGTAGAGTTCAAGGAAGCCTTTGAGTTCAATTCTGAATCCTTTGAGATTCATCAACGATTTGACTTAAATTTTGAGATAGTAAGTATGAGAATGAGAAGAGTTGTACATGATTTCCTTATTGATATTTTGACCCTTGAGTCGAATCGTTCATGCCCATAAACTCCGCATGCACGTCGTAAGTTGAACATCCTTCAGAGAAGTGGTGTCTTCAAGTTCTAAGCCTTTAAATGTTGAGTTCCTAACCTCTTTTGAGAAGTATCTTTGAGTCATTGAATTGAGCAGTTCATGCTCATAATTTCGCATGAACTCTGAGTTGAGCATTCTTGAAATGAGTGGTATTATTGAAGTTCTTGAGTACCAAGTATTTGAGTTCTATCTATGGTTATTGAAAACCTTGCATTGAGTAGTTCATGTCCATAATTCGGTATGAACCATATTTTAAGAAGTCTTTTACAAACGTTTTAACTTTGTTTTAAGACCTAAGTTTTGAGTTCAGTAAAGAGTAAAGAGTAAAGTTTGAAGTCTTTTTATTCAAAAGTATATGGGGACTAAGTATTCCCAAAGAGTTTATAAATTTTTTCACATTTAGATAAGAACGGAAACTGAGCTTTCCAAAGAGCTTTCGGGCTAGTTTTCAGAAAAGAGTAATCGCTTTCTAAATGAAGCAAGAGAGGAAACTGAGATTTCCAAGATAGCCTTTGAGCTAAGTTTTTGAGCAATTATCTCAAATCAGTAGAAAGAAGTATGTTTTTAAAACATAAGAGCTAGTATTTTTTGGGAGTAGTATTGAGCATCGATATGGGGGACAGTTCAGACAACTCACAGCCTCCATAAACCATGTAGCCACCATGGGTAAAAAAGGGTCATACTTTTTAGATGAACCTTTTTTCGAAATAGACAAATTATCAGGAGCATTAGAACTAATTAACATGAATTCATCATATTTTTTAAAGTTCTATTTTTCCTTTCAGCTACTCCATTAGATTCAGGTGAATAAGGCGAGGTTACTTCATGAATAATTTCTTCTTTTTCACATAAAACATTTAAAGATATATATATTCTCCTTCCTCTAATAGATCAAATTCTCTTAATTTTTCTATTAAGTTGATTTTCAACCTCAGTCTTATAAGTAATAAAAGCATCAAATGCATCAACTTTGTTCCTAAGCAAATATAACTTAGTAAATCTGAAAAATCATCACTAAAAGTCACATAATATCTTTTACCATCTTTATTTATAGTTTGTTTCATATCACCCAAATCAACGTGGATCAAAGATAATAATTCAGTTTCTCTATTTACTGAAAAATACGACTTTATAGTAATTTTAGCTTCAGCACATATTTCACATTTGTCAAAAGAGTTTGAGTCTAAATCAGATATTAAACCAAGATAATGTATGTTCTTTATATATGAGACATTAACATGTACTAATCTAGCATGCCACAAGGAAATAGGCTCAATTAAATAAACAGAAGCAGATACATTTTCACTTAAATTATCACAAATATTAAGCATAAATAAATCATAGTTACACAATTCATTGCCTACAAAAATATTATTTTTAGTCAATACGGCCTCATTATCTTCAAAAGAAATCTTCATTCCACATTTTCCTAATAATCCCACAGAAATTAAAATTAATTCGGACATTAGGAACATACAATACATTACTCAATGCCAAAGTTTTACCAGATGTGAGTTTGAGAGGAACTTTTCCTTTTTCAAGAACTTTAGTTGTCCTTGAGTTACCAAGATAAATAATATCTTCTCCTTTGTCAACTTGGGTATTTGACACAAAAATCATTTTTATTTATACAAATGTGTCTCGTAGCACCAGAGTCTATCACCAAATTTCTCACATTTGACTCAACATTTTTATCTGCAATTAATGACCGCAATACCATATCATCAGTTTCAGCTAAATTTATTTTTAGCTTAGCGGGATTGTCATTTCTTTCTAATATTCTTTTGCATTGAGGTGTATTTTCCATGAAGGCTTTATTATTAGCATTGAACTTGTAACCATGTCTATTTACATACTTGTATTTTTCTTTACCATAAGCCTCTGGTAGAATGACTTGAACAGTAGCAGTTAGGGCAGCACCAACATCAATATCATCCATAGTTTTAGGACACATATGACATATAATAAATGTCTTGAAACTATTGATGATACTGATGTTGGTGCTACCCTAACTACTATTGTTCAACCAAATATTTGTTTCAAATGAATTTATTTTAAAGTGTATTTACAAAGCTAAAATAATTAAGTTGTATTGAAAATATAACTTGGAGAAATGGTAAGCATGACAGTGTATGCCATTCTTTTTCACCCTCTTTTGACACTTGTCTCATGATGGAATTTTGCATGAAAAATAATAGACAAGTGTCTAAGTCACTTGTCTTATGATAAAGTATGTTTCTTTTTTTTTCCTTATAAATAGGTATCTTGCCTTGAGGAAATACACAGGCAATAACAAAAACTATTCTCTCTTACTCCACCTCACGTTTTACCCCTCTCTCTCTTTAATTTTCTCTTTCTAGTTAATCAGTTATTTTGGTTTTGTTATTTAATTTCGGCACTAATCATTTGTTGATATTAATTAATTTGTTGATTCAGTTATTCTCTATTTATCAGGGAAGGCTTGTTTAATTCTGGAAAAACATTTCATACCATTGAAATAGTTTTTTAGGACAGTGTCCAGCACGACTCAAGTATTAATTTTCTGAACATTTATTTATACATCATTGTAGTAACATTTATCTATTTTCAGGACTACTATTTTACTAAATAATAAGTGATATTATTATTGTGATATTTTAATTGTTCCCCAATAATATGTACATACTCTAGAACTTATTTTATAACTGCACTACTTTTATTGTCATATATCTCTTATACGTCAATATTCGTAAAGGATGAAAATCATTTACACTCCCAAATTTTGATTTAAAAATTAAACTACCCGCTCAATTTTGAAAAATGTTCACTCTCCCCTTTATCTTATGCCTAGCCTACTTTATCCTTGCCATTTTTAATCATCTATTTATGTAGCATCTTTTTATATTATATAATATTTTTATTTTTTAACCTATGTATTTATAGATTTTTATTTTAGTTCATTAACATTAATATAAATAGAATAATCCTTTTATAAGTTTGTTGCAAAATCTAATATTATTTTTTTATGATTGTGATTTTAATATTACGTGCATTAAGTACATGTAAGCGTGTGTATGTATTATGTGCATGCATATTTAAATCTCGAGAAAATAGCCAAATGACCCCCAACATATTACAGGATCTCCAACTACACACCTATTCTCTGCGGGAGTCCTATTACCCCCCTGAACTACTTTAAAATGGAATAAATAACCCTTTAAGTGTTGAGTTGGCATGGAGAGTATATTTCACTCTCTTTGAGAGAGTGAGTTGCCTATTTATTTATTTTTTCCATTTTTTTTCTAGTTTTCTTTTTCTCTCTTTCTTCTTATTTATCTATACAACATTTTTCACCATTATCATTGTTGAAACGTTTTCAATGAATGTTTGAAATAAAAATTATCAACAATAATGCATTTAATGAATAAATAATTTTTCAATAAACTTATTTAGAACATATCTAACATATTAAATTTATTTTTTTAAAAAAATATACCCATTAATTAATTTTTTTAAAGTGATGGATTCAAGAATAACAAAATCAAAGTGAAGTAATTGTATATTTAAAAAATATTTTCAAACTTAATAAAAGAAACTAAAACAAAACGATTTCTTCTACATTTTGTAAGAAGGATCCTACATGTTCTCCTAAAATTCATGAAGAATCAAAATCAAAAACTCAAATTATAAATTAATCATGAAAATTTTAGAGGGAGAATTAATAAAGAATGGGGAAGAGAGAGGTTTCTCAAATTGGTGTTACAAATTGGTCTTCTCATCCGCGATTATTTTGAGTTGTCGGCGGAATCTTCAAGGGATGAATCTGATCTCGAATGTTCATGACCCATTTAATGTGTATCTGAAATTGTCTAATAAAGAAAATCGAACGAAATGTAAAAAAACATGGAAAATTATTGAATTAGTTGGATGAAATATTTGATTAATTCGGATCGCTATCTTCTAGACTCTAGAGATTCGGAGTAGATGAAAAGGTGAGTTGAATTTTCGTTTTTATAAAATGTTAGAGATATAGAAATTTATTGAGGTAAAAAATGGTGTTTAGTATAGTTAGGGTTGAAAAAACGATTGGGGAAGAAAGAAAGAGGAAGGAGGAGAACTTTTTTAAAAAAAAATCATTAAATGGTGAAATACACATGTCAAGTGCTTGTATTTCACCACAAGACAGATGTCTGGTAATGGACATTTCAAGGAGGAAGTAATTCCACTTTAAAATAGCTCGGGGGGTAATAGGATCCCTGTGAAGTAGAAGTGTATAGTTGGAAATCCGGTTATATATTAGGGGGTCATTTGGTGATTTTTTCTTTAAATTTCACTTATTTCTTAGGCATAATACGTTGACGTGCTTTTTAACTTATTGGTCTCAGTTAACACATACAAAACCTTAGCTTTGTTGACTTCATGAGGTTTAACCTTCGACACGACATTAGTGGCTTAACTCTTTATGCTTCCCGCAGGCTTTTTTATGGAGAAAGAGTGTGGGGGGGGGGGGCGGATTCACAACTATAGCCTCCTTAGATGTGTATAAGTAGATCAGTTCAAATGTATCTCAGGCAAATTGTCATGTATGATGCATATGTCTACTTATTCAATTTTATACAAGTTTAATTAACTGTCTACTTGTGCACACTCAAAGTTGGAGGACGTAGATGCTAGTTGAATCCAAGTTAAATGACATGTCTATGTATTTTGTCTATTTCTTATTCTCTATTATCTACGTAGAAAAATAAAGTTTGATTGTCATTTTTAAAATATTTTTTAAAATTATAAGTTCAGTTGTGATTACAATATAAATAGATAATCTTTTAAGAAATTATTTTAAAATATATCTTTATTTTTATTAATCATTTTTTGTATTACTTGCATCGAAAAATGTTAATATGGTTAGCACATTATAAAATCCGTTACAATCGGTTCAAGATCTAATCCAATTCGAATTTGCTTAGGTCAAAACGGATTGAGTCAAAATGAGTTAGATAATGAATAACATTACGGGTCAAGATTCAATTCAACCTAATTTTACTGAGCTTAATTATTTTATTTGTTCTTTTAAACTACTTTAGTCTTTAGTATCTTATAAGATAAAATTTATTTTTCAGAATATACATTATATTGTATATGAAACAAGGTGAAAATGAAACATGAATGAGATAGAAGAAAGTAACCACTTGTTTCTTTTCTCTTTTCTTCATTAATTATTTGGACCAATTTAAATATGAAAATATGTAGTAAGCTAGGGGAGTTGTCATGATGATATTTTAATAATTTGAAGAAATTAATTGCAAAGAGATATATAGTAATTCTTAAGCAAGAATACATAATTCACCCACTCATAAATTTAATGTACCTTTACGAGCCATAAATAAATTGATAGGACTAGTCAAATTGAACTTTATTTTTGACTTTTTGTCAAGTTGATATGAAATTATAATCCTTTATTGAACAAGTCAAATATTACAAACACACTTAGAATGAACACAAACAAGCATCATATAAATTAGTAAAAAAATGTTAGGAAAAGAAGTCAAATAATCAAAGTCAAACATTTCTCTCTTATTTTAAAAAAAACCTGAAATTTCCAATCCATTAATGTCATGGCATATTTTTTAAATTACAAAGTCAAAAAAAATCTTTTTATTTCATAAACTTCATGCTCAAGAATCACATAAAATGAAAATTTGGAGTATTAAAATATGATTGGTTGAAATAGTAACCCTAAAATTAATTCGTACGTACGAAGTGACGTATTTTCTTCTTTTTTTGTTGCCCTCTTTCTGTCAAAATTGAAAAATAAGAGAGGGGTGGGTTCACAAAGCCTAAAGCATGGTTTGTATAAATAAAAAAATAAAAAATGAATTCACTTCTTGACCACTTTGCAGTTTCTAGAAGTTGACTTTTTATTTATTATGTTATGCATTGATTCATTACATTATTTCTTGCGTCAGAAATAACAAAAATACATTTCTATTTGTAAGGAATTAATAAATAGAATAAAATAAAAGAAAATATGTTATTTTCCTTAAACATTCTAAACTAAAAGGAAACTATCTATTTGGTAATTGATTTAGATTCTAGAGTTAGACATAAAATAAATGTTCTAAAATATTTCTAGACTAAAGAAGAAAGTAAATATCCTACCATTAATATAAATCTAGAAAGAATGTAAATCTTAACACATTATGCTATATATAAAGTGAGTACTCTATATATAGTATATACTGTATATATATAGATAGATAAATATAATTTTAGAAGTTGACTTTTATTTTTAGTAAATATATATAAACCATCTTTGGTGTGACTTTTAATTGTGGTCCAAGCTAAGCCAGCCAATCCACTACAAATTACAAATGTGCTACAAATTAAGTGGAGAAATTTGAACATCCCTTCAATCACCATTAGATTGTAACAATCAAAAGACACATATGATGATGAAGGCCTTGAAGTTTCTTATGTTTAGTGCGATAACACTCGCACTTGTCTCGTTAATTTTTGCCTCCGAATCTGACTCTGACTCTGAGAATAATGTGTTTGAGCCAATTGGTATAGCAGGATCCCAAGATGTCCTTTCAAAAGCAGAGATGATACCATTGAAATTAGGAGCATTTGGAGCAGAAAGTGTTGTGTTTGATCCAAATGGTGATGGGCCTTATACTGGAGTTGCTGATGGTCGCATTATTAAGTGGCTACAACATAATCAAACTTGGGTTGACTTTGCTGTCACCTCTTCACAAAGGTAAATTTAATTATGCCTTCATTTTCTAGATCTAGTAATTGTGTATCTTTACAATGTTTTTAATGTCCAATAATTATTCCTTCCTCATATAAACAAGCACTTCATTTCTTAATAAGATCAATCCTTCTTTTGCAAGCTTGACAAACAAACTAGGCAGCATTTCCCTACTTCACCACAAACAATTCTATGGAATTCATTAAAGTTTGAAAAAATGTGTACGACATTGTCCTTACTGGTATTTCACCCGATTAGGTGTATCCTTCAGGATTCAACAAGCTTTTCTAATATAAAACTAGAAACCATAATCTAACAAAAATTAAATAAAAAGAGAAGGAATAATATTTATCTTTGTTCTTATCTTCTTACTATTTCTCTGGAAAGTCATTAAGGCTATTCAATCTTTTCTCAAAAGGAAAGTCACTAAGGTTATTCAATTGTAGAATCAATTGTTTGTAACAATTGTTTATGGGAAGAAATATTTCTATTTAAAATATAAAACTTGTTTTTCCAACACTTTGTTTCTCCATCCATTTTTACTTCTTCATGTTTGACTTGATTAATATTATTTCGATTGGTACTTAATAATATATAAGAGTAATGTAGTAATTAAATTATCTCTTCATCTTTCAAATCAACAAGGTGGATGTAAATAACACAAGTTGGGTAGTAAAACCAACTATCACTATATTAGATATAATAACTACTCCCTCCGATCCCTTTTAGTTATTATATTGCGCTTTGATTGTGTTGAAGGGAGAATTGTAGCCGGGCTTCTGCACCTGAAATGGAGCATGTATGTGGAAGGCCATTAGGCTTACGATTTGATCAAGAAACTGGGGACCTTTACATTGCTGATGCCTACTTAGGCCTCCAAGTTGTTGGCCCAACTGGAGGATTGGCTACTCCACTAGTCCAACATTTTGAAGACCATCCACTTCTCTTCACAAATGACTTGGATATTAATGATCATGACCATGTCATTTATTTCACGGATTCAAGCACAATCTACCAACGCAGGTAATTAATTAATTGATGAGAGAAGTACGGAAAATATCTCTAAACTCGGCGTGAATTATTAGTTCCATCTATCCCTAAACTATTGATAGTCTTAAAAACATTCATTTACTTGACTAACTGAACTTAAGGCATAATACATAAATATGTCATTTTAACTTGATTTCAGCTAACATGTACTATCTCCAACTTTGAGTGTATACAAGTAGACACTTAAACTTGTACAAAATTGAACAAGTAAACGCATACATCTTACATGGCGTCCTATGTGACAATTCACATCCTACATGGTGTCCTACGTGTAATATGTCATGTAGGACATGTATACCTACTTGTTCAATTCTATACAAGTTTGAGTGTCGTGCACACTCAAAGTTGGAGGACATAGATGTCCAAGTTAAAATGACACATTTATATATTATGCCCTGAACTTAAATACACCCCCAATCTTGCAACATGAGTAAAATACACCCTTAAATACTCATCAAGTTTAGGAGTGTTTTCAACACTTCTCTCAACTTTTTATTAAGAGTCTCATGTTCCTACAAGAGTTTGAAATCACTTGTTATGTAATGTGACATATCAAGGGGTGTATCTAAGTTTCATTAGTCAAATAAAGAGGTATTTTTAAGGTTGTCAATAGTTCCGAAACGAAACTAATAATTTGCCTGAAGCTAGAGTGGTTTCAATACATATAAGAAGGTAACTAACTCTTTACCATGTAATCAAATATTTATGTAGGCAATTTGTTAATGCTACTGCAAGTGGAGACAAGACAGGCAGACTGATGAAATATGATAAATCAACTAAACAAGTAACAATACTACTACAAGGCCTTTCTTTTGCAAATGGTGTAGCCTTAAGCAAAGACCGGACCTTTGTCCTAGTAGCCGAAACTTCAGCATGTAGAATAACAAGGTATTGGCTTAAAGGTCCCAATGTAGGAACACATGACATATTTGCTCAACTCCCCGGATTTCCAGACAACGTTAGAATGAATTCAAAAGGGGAATTTTGGGTCGCGTTGCATGCAAAAGCATCACCACTTGCCCGACTCATAACATCCAATTCGTGGCTAGGCAAGGCGTTGTTGAGGAAATTCAATTTCCAGCAAATGCATAACTTGTTGGTAGGAGGGCAGCCACATGCTACCGCGATTAAGTTGAGTGAGGAGGGAGGAATTTTGGAGGTTTTAGAAGATGTTGAAGGGAAGAAGTTGAGGTTTATTAGTGAAGTTCATGAGGAGGAGGATGGAAAGTTGTGGATTGGTTCTGTTTTGATGTCTTCTTTGGGAGTTTATCAATTGTTATAAGGAAAATTATTTCTATTTTATTGAGTTAGGACATGATCAATCCTCCTTATTCAATATTTGTACTAGTCTAATCAATTATGTATTTGTTATTCCAACTCAATTTGCTATACTTTGGTTAGGTAGTTTTATAAGGATTCGTTTGGTGTAAAATAATTGTGGTATAAAATTGAATATATTATTGTGTTTTTTTACACCTAACATAATATGAAACAACAATACGTGGATTAAATATCAAAAGACAATTTTTTGGTTAAATTTTTAGTAGTACAAAGAACTATTAGATAGTGAAGCTATCATTTAAGTTTTATTAGTTTCTTTTAATCAAAATAGAGTGAATGAAAATATTATGGAATCGCGATCGGAACAAAAAAGAATCAAGTATATCGACTGTTCAAGTGGTACGAGTCGTCCATCAATAATAGTTCATTAACATTTATTGATTTAGTTAGACTATGAGCCCGTTTGGATTGACTTAAAAAAAAAATAGTTTTTAAGTATAAAAAAAAATCAAACTGAAATAACTTTTTAAGTCAAAAAATAAAAAGTAGGAAGAGACCGTTTGGTTTTTAATTTTTTATAAGTTATTTTTAACTTATTTTAAGTTATTTTTAACTATGCCAGACACTCTTTACTTATTTTAAATTATTTTTATATTTGTCAAACACTTCCAAAAAAAAAAAAATTGACTTAAAAATAAGTTTAATCAACTTTTAAGCAAATTCAAACACCCTCAGAATATTAGTAAGTACAACATACGTCCAATTTCTTTCTTAGCTCGGAGGGTAATATGTCCAATTAATCTTTACAAATTTAATGAAGGCTATTTTTATTAAATTTTGTTTATTGGTCCTAAAATTCAAAAATAACCCCCTTCATAGTTATTTTGAATTTCTACCATGATGTTAGTTTGATTTTTTGGTCGATTGGCACATTTTCAAAGTGCAAGTGAGATTATCAACTTAAAGGAAAAACTCTTTTAAATTATTATGATTTGTCTAACTTTATATTTGTAAAGTACTTTTATATTAGGCGGAATACATAAACAGGCCCCTGAACTTGTTCGGTATTTCCTCTCAGGTACCTCAACTACGCAATCTTCCTATTGAATCCCTGAACCACCCATAATTTGTACCTTTTAAATACTATTGGCTAACATAGCACAAAATGTGTTCTCACGTCGCTTGAGCGCGTGAAGACATTTTTAAAAAGCTGATGTGGAATCCACAACTATCTTCTTCCCTTTTTTTGTCTATTCAACCCTAATTTCCCCCTCTTTCTCTTATTTCTCTTCTTCCTTATTGCCATTTTTAAGTTGGAGCTTCTCAAGGTATCTCTCTTCTTTAGCTATTTTTTCTTCATTTCTTGCCGCAAAAAGTATAATAAAATTAAAATTACTACCAGCACTTACAAAGTAAGCTTTGGAAGGTGTTCAACAGTTGGTGAATCTCCTTTGCAAACTTGGTTTAACTTCTTTACAAACTTTATCCTACCAAATGTCTTGCATTCATTAATATTAAGCTGCAAATTCAAGCTAAATTTCTTGCTTGATCTTTTCTTTTTCATCTCATTTTGGTATCATTCCTAGCAAATCATTTCCATTTGAATTGCTTCGCTCAATTTCTACACAATCATTTCGACTTTGTATTATTTCGAAATCTTAGGATTTTAGTTTTAAATAGCATAAATATGTCACTAGAATAATTGAAATCACACCAATTTCTTAATTTTTTCTCATCTATAAGAATATTTGGGTCATATCGAAGTGGTATTGTGGGAAAATGAAATGCCTTTTGGTTTTTTAGGTTTTATTTGGGGTATATTTTAGATTGCTGATGTGTAAATTATTTAAATTAGTGGAGTGTTTTGATTGGTTGCACATTCTATGTGGGAAATATGGATTTCACGCGCATAATTAAAAAAAAAATTGTTGAAGTTTTGCGCCATGTCAGCCAAGTGTGTTTAAAAGTTACAAATTATAGATGGTTCAAGAGTTCAATAGGAAGATGGCTTAGTTGAGGTGCCTAAAAGGAAAAACACAACAAGTTTAGGGATCTATTTATGTATTCCGCCTTTATATTATATATAGATGTTATAATTGGGGACGTTGTTAAGGTAATTTTACATTATATTTGTCTTGGCTCCTTCCATATTTTGATAAGTGTTACTCCCTTCGTCCCATTTTATATGTCATCCCTTTCTATAAATAGTTCAACCACAATACTTGTCATTTTATAAAATTTATGCATAAATTACCATATTTTGCCTATTATACCCTTGATAGAATAGTTAAATAATCTTGTCATTTATTAATAAAGTTGACTTAAGAAAATATTAAATAAGGATAGAAGAGTAAAGTTACATTATTTCTTAATGCAAGTGTAAAGTAAAAAGGTGACATACAAAATGAGACGGAAGGAGTAGATGTTATGAAAGCAGAACAACTAGGAATTATTTAGTATAGAAAACTACGGATGTTAACAATTACAATCTTCAGAATACTCTCCTTTGGGGAATGTGCCAAAATCTTCTCTCTTCTTTTCTCCACACTTCCTCTCACCGGCGTGAAAGTTTTCGAAAATGACTCTGCTTCTTAACAATCATGGATCAAAAACTCATTTTTTCTTCGGGGGGATAAGTCTTGTGAGTTATTTAGCTCTAGCAGAAGGCCAGGTAGATGGTTCATCCTTACATAAAGCAGCAGGCGGTTCAACAGTAGCATCAAAATCGATGATTATAATTTATATTGGGTTTGTGAAGCGCTGCATCAGGCTTCACTAGGTACAGGTAACAAATGCAGAAGATGGGAAGAAAGGTCCAAAAATACACCTTTAGGGTGTTCCAAAATTTCAACAACAATGGGAGATTCTGTCACGATCCGAGCTTACACCCTAGACGTGGCCGGCACTCAAGAACTATTACTGGCTTCCAAACGAACTCTCATCTTCGCTAATTACAAGCGAAAGACTAACTCAAGCACACATAAACATCAAATTGAAAGAAACGTTTAAAAACAGTTTACTAAATTTCAAAATTTCGCTAAATATACTAAGTATCAAACATAAGTTTTAAATAAAATATCTGAAACTGAAAGACTCTCCAAAACTATCTATCTATGAAGCCTCTACCATACAAAGATGAGTGTCGGGACAAGACCCACGACTCCTTAAAATAACTACTACTAACAACTCATAAAACTGGAGTACTACGAAAGCAAAAAAGTTTCACTCATAGGCAGACAAGCGAATAAAGTGATCTCAACAGACTCTTGTTGAGGATCCTAATAACATGTATCTGCATCATTAAAATATGCAGGTCGAATGACATCAATACATTGAATGTACGAATATGTAATATAGTTGAATAACAAATAATCAAAAGAAAGAACTGTAATATATAACAATGTACTCAAACTGAATGTAAAGAAATAAATGAGTTAAATCATTTAAAACTTTACAAAATATTTTCTCATCTCTGAACTCAACATAATAATTGATGATTTTCTAACCGATAACCATCACTATTAGCTACGTGATAATACAACGTCTCACCCACGCTGCCAGAACTGTCATATACCTTGTCGGAGTATAGAACACCTCAACTAAGTGGATCCACTAAGCTATGCTTAAAAGCAATAAGGAATCATTTTAAAAGTATGACCATTTACCCATGTTGGCATACATGGTTTATGATGACTTTGAGTTGTCAGAGATAGTCCACATATCGATGCTAAATAATACTCCCAATAATAAATACTCATGCTCATATGTTTAAAAACATAATTCTTCCTCTGATTTGAGATAATTACTCAAACTATCCTCTTAAAAGAGGTAACTACTTTTGAAATATCTTTTGAACTCATAACTCATTTAAAAATCTCAATTTCTCTTTTATCAATGTAAAAATTGATACATATGGGAATACATAGTCCCCTTATACTCATACTCAATTTATACTTGAAAACTCTTTCTCAAAAACATATTTTAATATGATCATTGATGATTCGGGAAGTAATACTGCATAAACATTGATGGTATATCTAGATACCATACTGCTCATACATTGATGGCATGCTCGATTGTCATACTAATCATGTTTTAGAAACGCTTTCTCAAAATTCATCTTTATTTCCTCAAAAACTCCTTTTAAAACTCAAGTGTTGGCTTTAAAAAGTTTCTCAAGATTTATAACTCAATTCATAGGGTTCATGCAGAATTATGGACATGAATGACACAACTCTGGGATCTTAATAGCAATACAGAAACTCAGTCTCAAAACTCAAGAACTCATAACTCAACGATACTACTCATCTCATAGGGTTAATGATGAAATATAGACATAAACGAATCAACTCAATAATATTAATGAATAACATATAGGAATTCAATAATTAGGAATAGAATTTCAAAAAGAATCTGAAACTTAAGAACTCAAAATCAACTAATCTCAAGAATACTCAAATCTAGGGGTAGAATCCTAGATTTCTCTTTTACTTATTTGAAAGTAGATGTAGGGAGTGAGGACGAACTAGTCCAACACTATGATGGCCTTACATAACTGTAAGAACAATGTTCTTGAAGAATCTTGAAGAAGAACTTGATTAGAAGCCTTGAAACCCTAACTTGAAGGAGAAAAATCAAGGAAACCTTTCTTGAGATTTCTTGAATTAGTTTCTTGAAACTCTATGGCCAAAGATTATGATTTTCATTACTGATTCATAATTGTATGGAGGAATTTGAGTTGAAAAGAATGGAATTCATAGAGAAAGACTTACCTTGAGAAGAATCTTGAAAAAGATTGAAAGAATCTTGAATTGAGTCTTTAACTTTGATTTTCTCCTTATGGTTTTGCCTTAGGGTTTGAGAGAGAAGAGAATGATGAATTAAGATATGAAAATCTAATTGTTTTGGGTCTTTAAATAGTCAACAAATTCATTTAGAGTTTTTTTAGAGGTAAAAAGACAAAAACGACCCTTTTGAAAGTTTTCTCGTCGTCTAATTCGTCACTACACTGTATCAGGTTACTAAAATGGTTATAATTTTTTACTCCAAACTCAAATTGTTGCAAAATTGGTGTCGTTGAAAAGAAGATTCAAAAACCTATAATTCGATAGGTTATGGGCCACGTAACTCTTTATATTCTAAGAGATATGGTCATTTAAAGTTGACTCAAGTAAAATCTTACATCAAAACTTAATCGATAAGGAAACTTTCAACTCAACTTTGTGCTATGAGTTTTTAGTGATCTTATTTGATACCAATATCATTCTCATACTAAAGAATCACCCGATACGATCTTATTCACAAATAAAGAATAACTCGAATCTTATCTTAAAAGTTTTTGGGTTTACAATATCTCCCAATTGGGATCATTCGTCTTCGAATGACGGCTGGACTGAGAATGGAAGGGGTTACTCTTACTATATTCAAGCCTAACTCACAATCACAAAGTACTTAACATAGAGTGATTATTCTGATCTAAATCACAAGATTTGGGTTATATACCTATGTAGGGAATCTCATCCCAAGAACACTACTCATTACCACTACATTCAGCTAACCTTGAGCTCATATCACGGAACACCTAATGTATCATGCATTGTCCACATTTTATCAACATCACATTCAAGCTTAGAACCTTAACCACTCCATAGACTCCTACTAACCCACTTTCTAAGAATTCTCATCCTCTCATCATCTCTACCAACCGAACTTTCATGCATTAGCACCAGAAAGCTGACTTAGTACTCATTGTAAAACCTTATCTCCTTCTTCCTCCACATTCATAACTTTATATGGAATAAACACGCCATCACCATCATAATCAGAAACAATAATCTTCTTCTCTATCATCACACTACTACTATCAACAACACCACTCTCAAAATAAAAAAGGGTAACTAAATGAGCTTTAAAGCGAAAGATCATAAGCACGATTCACTCGAGATATCTAATATAAGAATATGCATGGCAAAACATTATGTCGATAGCCATTGAGAGTAGATCGTGAATTTTTAAGACTGAACATACTATGAGACATGAATGCTTATATGAATAAGTTCATATCATGAAGTTGATATCCATAACTTTATGGAGTAAGATTTAGATCAATGGGCTAAAAATTTTGCCCCTAATTCTGGAAACTGAACATAGATGTGAATCTCTCTGAAGTGTATAAGTATAGGTCATAGACACAATTCTGATATAAGAAACATCATCCTGATGTTGTAATGACTTCACTTGAGGAATACGCAAGATTATGAACGAATTGATATATCTCTAAATCTCTTTATGAAGACATCAATATCTCATCCTCAACATTTGACGTGATTTCTCATCTTATCATCTCCCCCTTAGTTTTTGGAGTTGACACTCTAAAGCCATGGATCTATTCTTATCATCTCTAAATTAGTCTACATTTCATTTACTCTAATACTCGAGAAAGTCTTATCGCATGGCTAATGAACTCTCCATAAGCAGGTACTAAGACTCCTTCTAAGACCTCTTTCTAAGATGCTTCTCTTATCCTCTTCTCATTGGCTTATAACACCGCTTTATCTAACTCTTTAAGGGAAAATAATGCTTACTTCAGCCTATTCCGCATTGACAGCTCAATTATAATATCTAGGCACACATGAAAAATAATAATTAACTTAATTAGAACCTCGTCTAACTACATACGATCTCAGGAACACCTCTTAATTATCTTGTTAATCTAATGACTTAGCCACACTTCATTGCTCTCATCTAAAAGTTAGAATCTCATACTTGTACCACTCACACTTGTAAAAGGTAACACCTTAATTTCTTACCTACTCTATGTCAAATCTACCAGATTAGATCTCAAACTAACATCATCACCCTCATGTTGTCATTCTTTTTTACCACCGTTCTCATCTCAAATTCAAGGCTAATGTTTATTACTAAATCCGGATATCAATATGATTGCTTGCTTACTATACTAACTTACAACTACTATATACAATTTAAGAAACACTCGCCTACTAAAATCTCATGACAAGTGGTCAATATTTATCTCTCTGTCTACATACTTACGAATTATTGTCACATTCAATTTCACGACCTAAGTACTATTTACTCATTCACTATACATCATTGCCTAATTAGTTTTGTAACCCTTTGAATATTATGGGCTCTCCCTTAAAAATCATAAGCCTGGTTTAGAGCTATCACCTCATTAATACTCTTGCTCTGCTAATCCACACTTATACTTGGTCATTACTAATACAATGACACATCATCATAAACTCTTTTCTAGTTAAAATATACTTTTAACTCATCCATACTAGTAACTCTGACTCTACCTCCTATCATGAAATGTACACAAACTCATCACTTATTAGTCTACCCATAAGGGAAAACTCCTCATTAATAACTTATCGGGTGCATGACTATAATAAAATAGCTTGCCTCATCACTATCTCCCTTTCTTAGATTACTGAGCCTCTGCATGCATTTCTTCTAACTTTGGGAACTTTTAATAGTACTGATCTCATAACTCATACTATCTTTTCAGGTGAAAACACTACCCAAGCTCTAAAACACACTTCCCCATAATGGTCTCAATTGAAATAAGAAAAAGATTTTTGAGAATTCATCTCGCTTTAGCTCAAACGCACGAATCATATGAATAAGAGTGCATTCTTTTGAAACTCGACATTTAACTTACTCACAGGCTTATCTGAAGCCCCTCTACAGTCTCATGATTTTCTCAAGACTTTTAATGAGAGCAACTCATCGATAAGAATCTGGCCTTGCTTTTTAACTCCCGTGAGTATGAGGGGTAGTCGAATGGATATAAGAAACGCACGAATTTTGAATAAGTTCCTTATAACACAACTCCATTGCACAATTTAGAGTATGAAAGAAGTGAAAATTTTCTTAAATGTTTATAGTCCCTCATTTATAGAAGTGGGACCCTCAAAACCATAAACAAGACCCTATTTGACATGACTTTATAGACACTCTAGAAACTTGAACTCTCTGCTCTGATACCAAGTTTGTCACAACCCGAGCCTACACCCTAAACGTGGCTGACACTCAAGAACCATTATTGGTCCCCAAGTGAATCCTCATCCTGACTGACTACAAGCGGAAGACTAACTCAAGCATACATAAACATCAAATTGAAAGAAACGTTCAAAAATAGTTTACGGAATCTCAAAACTTCGCTGAATATACTAAGTATGAAACATAAGTTATAAATAAAATATTTGAAACTGAAAGACTCTCCAAAACTATCTATCTATAAAGCCTCTACTATACAAAGATGAGTGTCGGGACAAGACCCACGACTCCTCAAAAGAACTTCTACTAACAACTCATAAAACTGGAGTACTCTGAAAGTAAAGAGGTCTCACTCATAAGCAGACAAGCGAATGAAGTGATATCAACAGACTCTTGTTGAAAATCCTAATAACACGTATCTGTATCATTAAAAGATGCAGGTCGAATGACATCAGTACATTGAATGTACGAATATGTAATATAGTTGAATAAAAAATAACTGAAAGAAAGGATTGCAATAGATAACAATGTACTCAAGCTAAATGTAAAGAAATAAATGAGTTAAATCATTTAAATTTTTACAAAATACTTTCTCATATATGAACTCAACATAATAATTGATGTATAAAAATACACTTTAACTCTATTAGAAGATTCTCTAACTAACAACCATCACTATGAGCTACGAGATGATACAATGTCTCGTCTACCCTGCCAGAACTGTCATATACCTTGTCAGGGTATAAAACACCTCAACTAAGTGGATCCACTAAGGTATGCTTAAAAAGCAATAAGGAATCATCTAAAAAGTATGACTATTTACCCATGTTGGCATACATGGTTTATGATGACTTTGAGTTGTCTAAAATCGTCCCCATATCGGTGCTTAATACTATTCCCAATAATATATACTCATGCTCATATGATTAAAAACATAACTCTTCATCTGATTTGAGATAATTACTCAAACTACCCTTTTAAAAGAGGTAACTACTTTTGAAATATCTTTTGAACTCATAACTCATTTAGAAATCTCAGTTTCTCTTTTATCAATGTAAAACTTGATACATCTAGGAATACATACTCCCCTTATACTCATACTCAATTCATACTTGAAAACTCTTTCTCAAAAATATATTTTAATATGATCATTGATGCCTCGGGAAGTAATACTGCATAAACATTGATGTTATATCTAAATACCATACTGCTTATACATTGATGACATACTCGATTGTCATATTAATCATGTTTTAGAAACGCTTTCTCAAAACTCATCTTTACTTCCTCAAAAACTCTGTTTAAAACTCAAGCATTGGCTTTAAAAAGTTTCTCAAGATTTATAACTCAATTCATAGGGTTCATGCAGAATTATGGACATAAACGACATAACTCGTGGATCTTAATAGCAATATGGAAACTCAGTACTCAGAACTCAAGAACTCATAACTCAACGACACTACTCATCTTAAAAAAATACTCAATTCATAGGGTTAATGATGAAATATAGACATGAACGAATCAACTCAAGGAGTTCAGAGGCAAAAGGGCAAGAACATTAACCAAAGATTCTAAAAGGGCAACAAAATTGAGTTGAGAACCAAAAGGGCAACATTTAGACGGTCTAACAATCGTCTAAATTAGGGAAAAATGAGCAAGGCGGAAGTACGATGCGCCTTATAAGGCGCACGGCTGGGCTGCCTTACAAGGCGCAAGCCTCCAGCGCCCCTTTCCTTTTCTTTTTCTTAGTTCATGATTTAGCTAGTTTTTTCTTCTTTTTTTTTTTTTTTAGTTTTTCCTTTTAACTTTTGTTTTTTATTTTGAAGTTGTTCTTATTTATTTTGCATGTGATTTTTATTTATTTTTTTAGCAAATTATTAAAAATAAAAAAACAAAAATTAAAAGGATAAACAAAAAATATATATTTTATAATAAGATTTTAAAATAAATAGCAAGATTTGGATATTTTTCAAACTTGAATTAATAAAATCTTACCTAAAAAATAGGATAATTTGCTCAAATAAAAATAAAAATCACATGCAAAATAAATAGAAACAACTTCAAAATAAAAAATTAAAATTAAAAGGAAGAACAAAAAAACAAAAAAAAAAACTAACTAAAACCAAAACATTAAAACATGAACTAAGAAAAAAAAATGGAAAGGAGCGCAGAAGGCTTGCGCCTTGTAAGGCAGCGTAGCCGTGCGCCTTATGAGGAGCATCGTACTTCCGTCTCGCTCTTTTTCCCCTAATTTAGACGGTGTTTGTTAGACCGTCTAAATATTGCTCTTTTGGTTCTCAACTCAATTTTGTTGCCCTTTTGGAATTTTTGGCTAATTTTCTTACCCGTTTGGCTCCGGACTCTCAACTCAAGAATCTTTATGCATAACATATAACAATGCAATAATTAGGAATATAATTTACAAAATAATTCAGAACTCAAGAACTCAAAATTAACTCATCTCAAAAATACTCAAATCTAGGGGTAGAATCCTAGATTTCTCTTTTACTGATTTGAAAGTAGATGCAGAGAGTGAGGACGAACTAGTCCAACACTATGTTAGCCTTACATACCTGTAAGAACAAGGTTCTTGAAAAATCTTGAAGAGGAACTTAATTAGAATTCTTGAAACCCTAGCTTGAAGGAGAAAAATCAAGGAAACCTTTCTTGAAATTTCTTGAATTAGTTTTTTGAAACACTATGGCAAAAAATTATGACTTTCATTAGTGATTCATAATTGTATGGAGGAATTTGAGTTGGAAAGAATGAAATTCTTAGAGAAAGACTTGCCTTGAAAAAGATTGAAAAAATCTTGAATAGAGTCTTCTACTTTGATTTTTCCTTAGGGTTTTGCCTTAGGGTTTGAGAGAGAAGAGATAGATGAATTAAGAGATGAAAATCTGATTGTTTTGGGTCTTTAATTAGTCAAGAAATTTGTTTAGGATTTTTTTAGAGATAAAAAGATAAAAATGACCCTTTTTAATGTTTTCTCGTAGGCTAATTCGTCACTACACTGTATCAGGTTACTAAAATGGTCATAACTTTTTACTCAAAACTCAAATTGTTGAGAAATTGGTGGTGTTGGAAAGAAGATTCAAATACCTTTAATTTGATAGGTTATGAGCCACGTAACTCTTTATATTCTAAGATATATAGTCATTTAAAGTTGACCCAAGTAAAATCTTACATCAAAACTTAAACGGTAAGGAAATTTTCAACTCAACTTTGTGCTAGGAGTTTTTAGTGACATTAATTGATACCAATATCATTCTCACACTAAAGAATTTAAATTTACAAATATGAGCAATTTAAGAATCACCCGATATGATCTTATTCACAAATAAAGAATAGCTCGAATCTTATCTTAAAAAATTTCGGAAATTACAGATCCGTCAAAATAGAAACAAGCATTGGCAACACGAAATTAGCAGTCATTATTCTAGAAGGAAGCTAAAACAGGGGATGTAGTAATATAGCAACAAAGATACAAGGTTTTCTGGGCAAGATGATCAATTCAAGATTTAATATGTCCATAGATTAGTCTAGATCATATATTGATGCTGCAAGGATCCCGCAATGGCCAGCCGATGCAAGGTCTAACACTATCCCGGGGGCAGGAGGGTCAAATCCATTAATTAAGGAACTCGATAATGAACACTTTCTCTCAAAGTGTCTTGTTGGGAGGTGCAATGACCTTTTCCACCATAGCCCCCAGCCGAAAGTAATACAAAAATGGTTTGTATCAAGATGGCAAGTCACTGTTGGCCTAAAACTCACACCTATTAGCCACAACCTATTTCCGTTTGATCTTCCTTTCATACAAAAGGTGGACAGGGTCAAAGTTGGCATATGGTTCTGGAATAGCAGGAAGTTTTTATTGGAATGGTGGTATCCTTTGTGGGCGGCTAAGTTGAGAGACCCAAGTACATAACAGAAATGGGTCAAAGCACTGGGCATCCCCCTTCATGCATGGACTCTAGAAACATTCAAATCCATTGGTGATAAGTGTGGTGGATTCGTAGACATCAATAAAGACACGAAGCATAGGACACACTTCTATTGGGCTCGTATTTGCATCCGAAAAACCATGAATAAACTGCCTGCAAAGATAGACATCGCCAAAGGAGATTGAGTCTTCAAAATTTTGATTTACGAAGACAACCATGCTAGCATAAGATCGACCGAAAATCCCATCGGTGGTAAGGAGGTTGAATAGAGTATCCAACCGTCTAACGTAACTGCAACCTCAACTTTTTCAAAGTCCTCTGTCGACACGTTTCAGAGGCACGTGAGAGGTCATGATAACAACTTTAATTTGAAAATTGGACCATCAAATTGTCCACTGGATAAAAATAAGGCTGGGAAATAAAGTACAATTGGGCCAAGCTTTAGACAAAACCTATTACGAAAAAAGGCTCAATTAAAAAAAACTCAAAAAGCGCAAAAGCTTTTAAAAGAAAAGACCATCTAGAAAGTGGTGGGTCACTAGCCAAACCCATGTTACAACGGATTTAATGCCCTATCTATATCGTTGTTGGTTTCAGAAAAAGATCAACTTCAAAATTCAATGGTCAATGCTCCATTGATTACAAAATCATGTCAAAACAGTGCAAATTTCCCATCAAAAGCAGATGACGAAGCAGACTCTTATGAAGGGAAACCCCGACTATTTCACAATCCAACTCTAAATCTGGATTTGGCTCACGCAAATCAATCAAACTCACAATTTTCCCCTATTTTGATCAGCGAAGCTCTCCCTTTAACATGGTACGAAGGTGGGTCTAAAGCTCAATTAATTTAAAATCCCAATCTAATTGAGACTTCAAAGTGGACTAGAATTAAAATGGTCAAGGTATGTAAAGATTTTGGGGTCAACACAACTGGGTTCGAACATGAACTTCTAAATATAATTCTAAGGATGGAGCAAAGAACACAATTCCAAATCCAACAACAAGAACCCAAGCAACAACTTGCAAAAAAGAAAAAAGGTCAAAGGTGAAGGGGAGATAAAAAAATTGATATGTGGGATCAATTACGACAAAAGGGGGCAACAGAATAATGGAGCTAGGGTAGGCAATACAACTCCTATTCTGGATGAAGATAAAAATCCTAAGTTGGAATGTAAGGGGGTGAATGAGAGTAGTAACAAGAGCACCATCAAATCTCTCATTCAAAAATGGAAAGTCATTGTTTTGTGTTTGCAAGAAACAAAAGTAGAGAATTGATCTACTATATAAATACATCAACTATGGGTAATATGTAGGCTGACTGGAAACTTTAGAATCTGGAATCATAATAATTTGGGACAAGAGACAATGGGTCAAAACAGACACTCTCTAAGGCTCTTATTACATATCTTGTATGTTAGAGAGCATTCAAGAGGAGTTCAGATTGTGTTTTACAAGTATCTATGGACGAAATTGTTGGAGTTCAGGGGTTATGGGATGGACATTGGGTATTAAGGGGTGATTTCAACGTGTGCAGATTTGAAAGCGAGAAATTAAATTGATTGAGAATGACTAGTGCCATGAGATGCTTCTCAGACACCATTCAAGACCTTAACCTGATTGATTTTCCAGTACGAAGGGCTTAATTTACATGGTTTAGGGGTGATAATTATATTGTGCAAGCATCTAGAATTGATATATTTCTCATTTTCACCGAGTGGAGTGACTCATTCAAAGATGTAAAACAACCAGCTCTTCCAAAAGTAATCTATGATCACAAGCCTATTCTACTTGAATGGGGAGACTGGGATGTTAGCCCTCCATACTTCAAGTTTGAAAAGATGTGGCTTCAATAATAAGGGTTTATAAATAAGCTGGAATATTGCTGGCAGAGCTGACTTTATACTACTTTAGAAATTGAAATGGTTGAAGAGGGATATAACAAACTGGAATAGAGAGAAATTTGGCAAGGTATAGACCAGGAAAACCAAACCTTTAGATGAGGTGGCAACATTTTAGTAAGCAGTTAGGAGTAGACAAATAACAAATTTGGAAATTATTCAGATGATAAACCTGAGAATTGAGCTTCAACAACTAGCTAAAGATGAGGAAATCTCATGCAGACAGAAATCCAGATGTTTATGGCACAAAGAGGTAGACAAGAACACAAAGTTCTTCCAAAAAATTGCAAATTCACATAAAAAGGAAAATTGCATAGACAAACTCAAAGTGGGAACTGAGATCATTGAAGATAAGCAAAGGATTAAGTAAGAAACTTTTGATTTTTATGAAAGTTTGTACACTGAACAAAAACAATGGAGGCCATCAGCCAACTTTGAGGGCATTCCATCCTTCTCAGTTGAGGATAAGTTTAATTTGGAAGCAAATTTTCAAGAAGAGGATGTATTGGCAGCTATTCAATCTTGCACTCCCGACAAGACACCAGGCCAGATGGGTACATAATGGCATTTGATCATAAATCACGGGACTTCATCAAAGTTGATATACTTGTAGATATGAACCATTATACCATCAACATTATTGGATGGTTAAACCATGCAACACTTTTTTCATAACTCTTATTACCAGGACAAAAAAGAGCAATAAAACTCAAAGACTACAGACCAATTAGTTTAATTGGGAGTGTGTACAAGATCATAGCTAAGGTCCTGATAGAAATGTTAAAGACAATTATGGGAAAGCTAGTCTCTAAATACCAGAATGTTTTTCTTAAAATTAGACAAATCATTGATGCCTCATTGATTTCAAATGAGGTTCTTGATTGGAAAATAAAAAATAAAGGGGCGGACATCTTATGCAAGATGGATATAGAGAAGGCCTTCGATCAGTTGAATTGGTTATACTTCTTTTCATCCTTAGGCAAATGGGGTTCGGTGAAAGATGGATCAAATGGATCAATTTCAACATTTCTACAGTTAAATACACAATTTTTTATCAACAAAAGTCCAATTGGATTTTTCTCCCCAGAAAGAGGTTTGAGGCAAGGAGATCCACTTTCTCATTTTCTCTTCATACTTACAATGGAGGGTTTAAGAAGGATGTTAGACAAAGCCAAGCAATTACAATAGATGAATGGTTTTGATGTGGGGAACATGATTACTACAAACATTTCTCATTTGCTTTATGTAGATGACACTTTGATATTTTGTGAGGCAAACAATAGTCAAGTTCTTTATTTGAACCTGACCCTTATGATTTTTGAAGCCCTTTTAGGTTTGCACATCAATATGCTAAAAAATATGATTTATCCTATTACTGAGGTGCTAAACTTGGAAGAATTAGCAGGTATCTTGGGATGTAGTATGGGTGAATTCCCAAAAACTTATTTGGGGTTTCAACTGGGTGCCAAGTATAAGTCAACAGCTATATGGGGACGAGTTATTGAGAAGTTTGAGAAAAAACTTGCCTCCTGGAGATGCAGTACCTATGATGGGGGGGCAGACTTACACTGATCAACAATGTACTTGATAGTATTCCCACATACTATATGCAACTTTTTCCTATTCCTGGCAAAATGTTGGAACAACTTGACAAGATCATGAGAGATTTTCTATGGGAAGGGAATAGTATCATCCGGTGGAATGGCCAAAAGTCCTTCTTCCTAAACTAGGGGGGGGGGTTAGGGATCAAGGATTTAGTGTTGCATAATAAGTGTCTACTTATGAAATGGTTATGGAGATATACACAAGAGGAACATGTTTTATGGAATAATGTGGTCAGTGCGAAACCTGAGATATAGAGTCATTGATGCACCAGTCTTTCAAGAGCACCTTATGGGGTTGGAGTCTGGAAACACACATGCAAGCTATGAGAGGAATTTTCTCAGCATAAGCATCACACATTGGGGAATAGACTCCATATTAGATTTTGGAAAAATAAATGGCTCTGCAACACAGTTCTGATGAACGATTATCCTTTTCTACTTAGCTAGGGATCCAAACTCAACAATTTCTCAAAATAGAGATGGAACAACTGGAGCATTATGTTTAGAAGAAATAAGCATGATTGAGAGTTTAATTACCAGACTCTATAGAGTTTCTCTCTCAACACTCAGGCATCAAATCAGTTCAAATGGGGCACTACAGAAGCAAAGAATTACACAGTGAGTGCAACCTACAAGTAGTCTAGAGCACTTAATCCAGTAACTGACCACTGGCCATGAAAGCTAATTTGGAACATAAAGCTACCGCCCAAGATCATCTATTTTTGTTGGAATGCACTATATGAAGCATGCCTAACTCAAGACAACCTCTATAAAAGGAAACACATCATTGAGAAGGGATGTTACTTATGTCAGAAAGCAGTAGAGAGCAATACACATCTTTTTTTGCATTGTACTGTAACAACAAATCTATAGAACATGTTTTACTCTCTTTTTGGACTCAGTTGGGTCATGCCACATAGTATCAAAGAAGCTTATGAGAGTTGGTGTTGTTGGAAAGTTGACAGCACCATCAAACAACTTGGAAGATGCTATCTGCAATGATTATTTGGAGTATTTGGAGGGAAAGGAATAGAAGATGTTTTGAAGGTCTATCAACTCTTTTACATTCTCTTAAAGCGGAATGCCTTATGTGTTTGTACAGTTGAATTAATTTGTCCTTTGTAGATTTCCTGGATAGTTTTTTGAATTTTGTTGGCTCCTTAGTTTTAGCATAATTGTACTAGAGCCAGCAGACCAACTGTTTCTGCTTCTACTTTTGTAACTAATTTGCATTTTCTTGATGCCTTCTATGGAACATTTAGTTTATCAAATAAAAAATATATATTGAATATCAGTTTTATTTATATTAGATTGACTATTGTATAGAAGAAAAATATTGAAACAACTATTATGGTTAAATATCATAACTTGTATGTAATATTCTTAAGTGATTTCAATATTATAAAAAAATTGCTTGAGCACTTTTCAAATAAAATAATAATTTTGATTCAGAAATACATTTATTTAAAAATAAAATGTTCTCAAAATCCAACTCGAGCTTTTTTTAATTTTTTTTTTTTATTCCAACCATGGGCATTAGCCCATTTTATTAGTCTCTCTCTCTTTTTTTTTTTAACTTCAAACAAATATCAAAAGCCTACTTTAACATTTTGAAATGCCCCAAAGTAAAAAGATTTTCATAATTATCGCAGGGCATATTTTTTTTCATTTTCATTAGAAAAGAAAGGAAAAATATATGCTTTATATCTATTTTTGAAAATATCAATATATTACATGTAATTATGTAAAGAATAATTTAATACATATCTTATATTAAGTTTATATAATATCTCTCTCTCGCACACACACATATAAAATCCTGGTTTGTGGTGGCGCCACCACAAACCAGGATTTCCTTTACAATTTATTTATTTCCAAAACTAGTCTTCCCCTTTCATGAAAAGTTGTGATTTTTATGAAGAGTTGCGACTTTTATGAAAAATTGTGACTTTTATGAACGATTGTCACATTTCCGAAGAGTTGTAACTTTTCCAAAGAGTTGTGACCTTTTCGATAAGTCACAATAAGCATTTATTTACACTACCCTTTGTTGTCTATAAATAGAGGGATTTCCTCTCATTTTAAAACAACGAAAATTCTGAACTTCTTCTTCTTCTTCTGCACAATTAAATATTCGTGTACTTTGCTCATGTTGAGTGACTCACTGACACCATTGTTTTTGTATCAACACACTGGTGAATATAATCGTTCTATCTTGAGAGGATCTATTCCTTTAAACCTCGGGTACTAGAGGAGAATAATTTTCTTAAGGGGAAACTTTGCATTCAATGGGCTCGACTTTTTTCCTTTCTGTTTCATTCTATTGTTACAGATCCTGATATGTTTTTCTACAGTCATTAATTTATGCTTATGTTATTATTTGTTGTTTTTGAGTACATGTTTTAAACTTTGTTGTTTATGTTTCTACAAAGTTTTTGTTATAAATATTTGTTAGTACTTATTAAATAACACACGTTAATTGAGTATTCACGCAAGTTTTCTCTACTGAAATTGTTGAAGGTACAAATAAAAAAATTTCTTAAAGATCTATACTACCATCTGTTGAAGATAAAATTCAAATTTGGTATCCCATCGTAAGGACATAAAGACCTTAAAAACTGTATCTCATCTTGATGTGCGAAGTGAACTAGGAAAAGAAGACAAAAATTAATAAACTTTTGACATGGGTTCAAGGATGTGCCGGATTACCTATGGAGGGATATTTTTTTTTTACCCTCCCTAGGAGTCCCACCCCTTTTTGCTCCCTTGTGACTCGAACTCGCAACCTTCGGGTTGGAAGTGAGGGGTGCTTACCATCCGAGCAACTCCCTCTCGTCAATAATCCCAAAGACATAGATAACTACACAATAAATTGATTGCTAATATTCAATATGAAGTATGGACAAATTCTCAAGTTTACTGCAAGTTATAAATATTTTTTTTTTAAGTAATAGATGTGTTTCTCGACACTGCGATTGGAATAGTAGTGTAGTTTCAAATTGAACTCCATCACTCCAGTATGTTGATTTTTAAAAAACACCCAAACAAACTGAATAATTTTATGTAATATTTTTCCTTTTCAAGTACATATGATAAGTTGAATTGTCGTCCAATATGATACATTGTCCCTTAATTTTCCATTTTAATAATTACTTATGATACATTTAAATGGAGAACTTTAAAATGATATATGTAAAGCAAAAAGTACATATGAACTTTCTACACGATAGAATTATAATATTTTTTCACTTTTTTCAGCCTTTTAAAATTTATTTATCCTTCACCGACGATTATTTATATATTAGAAAACTTAATATCTCAGGTTGATGTTCATTTGATTCCTCAAAAATATCAAATAGTAATACTTCTTGGAAGTAAAAAGATAAATTATAAAATCACATTCAAGATGAATTGAAGGATAAATGATAAAATGTTATAAGTATCATTTTTCTTTACATTATTAATGTACGTTACTATGTAGTCTTGTATAAAACATAATATAGTGTTTTAGTTTAATGACCGATAAATTTTAAGTATTATTTTATAGATTCCGTAATATTAAATTTCCAAGTGAGGTGCGGATAATTTTACTAGTATACAAGATAATTTGAAAAGGTTATATTTTTTTAAAGGCATAATACATATATTGGACCTTAAATTTGACTTCAAATTTTAACTTTGACCTCCAACTTTCATAGTGCACAAACAAGCACTTTAACTATCCAACCTTTTAATAAATAAACACGCGATTTTTGGAGCCAAGAGCATGAAATGCAAACGCTGCCACGTGTATTAGTGAGCCACTCAATGGCTGCCAACTAATTAAATACTTTACACGTCCATTTTAGAACTAAAAAAAAATAAAAATTAATTAAGGGTAGAGTTATCATTTCAGCATTTTTTTTACTGTTGTAGGCCTAAAAAATTACTCCTACTCGAGCAAAATACGTGCACATCACGCGTTTTGCCAGGTAAGACACGCGTGTTTATTTATTAAAAGGTTGAATAGTTAAATTGTCTGTTTGTGCACTATAAAAATTGAAAGTCAAAATTAAAATTTGAAGCCAAGTTTAAGGTCCAATATATGTATTATCCTTTTTTTAAATTTCCCCCAATTTAACATTGACGGAGGAACTCAGGGCGGGAAAGTAAGCAAATCGGGGAAGTCAGGATGGAGAGAATCCACGTTTCAGTGAGATCGAAGCCTCTCTCGCCGGAAGATGCGAAGTCCAGCCCCTGGCGAATTTCCGGCAACTCTATCTTCATTCCCAACCAGCCGGCCAAGTTTGAATTTGGTACTCTCACTATCTCTTCTAGGTTTCCCGCTTTTTCTTTTTTCTCAATGTCCGCAACCTTTTTCTTTGGATTTATATGCAGATAGAATTTTTGGGAATGAATGCCACACACTTGAAATCTACGAAGCTCGAACTAAAAATATTGTTTCTGCTGCAGTTCAAGGATTTAATGGTATGTTACGCCTCTTTTCACACTGAGCTTGGTACTTTTATGAATTTTGCATTGGAGTATTTAGCTTTTTCTGGATTTTGAGAAACCTCAACAGCTTAGTAGGAAATGCAGTTTTTGACATGGTTTCAAATGAATAAGCGTTGAAGCTTAGGAAGTATTAACTAGTTTAAGGAGTGAGTAAGAGGTTCAATTTGTATGAACAGTGTCAATTACCAATATTAAATAACATTGACCTGGTCAGTTGATATTTTTGATGGTGCTGTTAACTTAATGAGCTTTAATTGAAATATGATATCAGCCTTCCATTGGTCTATGGAGTTCCTCACCATCCTTTTCCCCCCCACATCATTTAATCCCCTGACGTTCCTTACACTAGCTTGAGCTTCATGGTTCAACTCATGCATTCCTTTTCCCCTTATTCCTCCCAGCACTGTCTTAAAATTTGATATCAAAGGTAATTTGGTTCTTCAGTTCATTGACACCTTTATACTTTGCATTTTTGATATCAGTGGATGGTTCCATTCTTCTGATTTGTCTACAGGAATCTATTTGCAGAGTAGCTTCATAGCTTCCTCCTCATGCCATTTGAAGTCTGCTCTGAATATTTTGCCAAGCTTGATGATATTTTGGCAAACCCAAGTAGAATTATGCTCATCTTTTCTGAAGTATAAATGCATACATAGTCTATTCTTCTGGTATAAGGAGCACATGATAGAGGAAACACGTCATATTTTTGTTGACTTTATTGAGCTCTTTGGTGTCATTATAATATTTTTTTCTGTACCTCTTGCAATGTCTTCTTGGTACTAGCTTTAATAATATTGCCCAACTTTATAAAAAGCAAATATGTCTTTTAAGCTTCTGATTGGCCTACTTATCTTCTTTGGCAGGGACTGTTTTTGCATATGGTCAGACAAGTAGTGGAAAAACACATACTATGAGAGGATCAATAACTGAACCTGGAGTCATCCCTATGTCCGTGCAAGATCTGTTTAATTTCATTGAAAAGGTTTGGAATTGCCATCATATCAATTTGTATTTTTTACCCCTTCAACCATTAATATTTATGTCGCCTCCATATTTTTGATATTCTTCAAATGATAACTGTATCTACAACTTAAAACCAATTGAAAGAAATAAGTTCTCTTACGGAAAACAACTCGCTATAAAAGCGATTCAGAGTCATTTGTCAAGTCTTAAGGTCATTTTGCGGTTCTTACAGATACTATTTTTTCATTTTCCAATAAAATTCCTCTATATGTTAGGACTTGTGGGTATAAAATTGGTGAATTGGTCTTTAACAGATTCCAAGGGAAAGAGATTCTCCCCAACTACATCAACGTGTGCCACAAAACATTAGATTCTTATGCTTCAGCTTAGTACACTAGGGAATCCTCAAAATATGAGTCTATACACTTGCTATCTAAGACTTTATCGTCAACTAGATTCCTTCTTGCATTCCCTCGGCATCGTTCTCTTTATTCCTTATGTCTCCAATAGTCTTATCATAGGTTTAACCTCTAATCCTCTATACAAAGAGTTCCAACTATCAAATCAACCAGGAAAAACTTGGCGAAAGAAAGATAGGAAATGAGCATTCACCTATTTGAAGCTTGTTACATAATATTTACGTATCTATTTCTTGATATTGTACAGAGATATAGATAGATATCAGATCTTTAGGATTTCCTCTTTATTTCTTTCCTTAGTTAGCTTCTAATGTTATTGTATTTATACGTGTTTACCTATTCAGCAATGGACAAGTTATTCTCTCCAATTCCGTGCACAAAGCTAAACCTTAGAGTCATGATCCCTGCTGAACCTGAAATAAAGCCTCTCAATTTAGGGAAAGATTGATAGTCAGATTCATTTCCACGTTGGAAAGAGCCCAAGAGTGACTTCTTGATAGATAAGGTGCTGCGTTGATTAATAAGGGAAATGACGAGCCTTTTCTGTTTGTGCTGGTTTAATTTCCTGGGTTTTTTTTCCCGCTAGCTTAAACAACTAATGAAATATCCTTTTTAATGACTGATCAACCGTTCTGTTTAAAATTATGTTGCACTGTTATTTAGTGAATGACGTTGGTTCTATTTTTTGAACTTTTTTATAAGTACACATGCATGATTTAGTCTCCTTTAATTGTAGGAAGTTGATAGAGAGTTTCTTGTACGGATGTCATATATGGAAATCTATAATGAGGAGATAAATGATTTGTTGGTCCCTGAGCACCGGAAATTGCAAATCCATGAAAGTATAGAGGTATTGGATTATTTTTGGTTTCACATCATTGTTTTATTGTTGCACATGAACTGTCATGATAATTTGGCTTTCATCCTGTTTGATAATCTGGCATGAAGCGGGGAATATTTGTTGCTGGCTTAAGGGAAGAAATTGTTGCCTCTCCTGATCAAGTGCTTGAACTAATGGATTTCGGAGAATGTAAGTTGAAGTATCATCAATTTGCGTATGTCATCTCAGTAATTATTATTTTTTGAAACCATCTTATAGGTTCCTATTTCTCTAATAACAAAGGCTCCAGGGTAAGTATTGATCTTGAGAGCAAACTGCCACATTTTTCCGTGCCTAAAGATTTGGTTTTCATCTTTAGGGAGGTGCTGCATCCATATCCTATTACCCTTCTGCCTTAATATTAGCCACTCTATTTTCAAATTAATATTCCTATGTCAAAACTTCAACAAGAGTAACAGTCTTCACAATTTGTTTTGCAGCTCATCGACATATTGGAGAAACTAATATGAATCTGTACAGCAGTAGATCACACACAATTTTCCGGATGGTAAGTATTCTTGAATGACTATACTAAGATATGCAAAGTAGGTTCACGTCCTTAAATTGGTATTTGTACTTGATAGATAATTGAGAGTAGGGAGAAGGCTGAAGATACAAAAACAGACAATTCTTGTGATGCAGTCCGTGTATCTGTTCTGGTATGCAGTGGGAAGTTTTACATTTTCTTCTAAGATGCTATCATAATGTAGAAAAAGCTACAAAAAAACTCTTTTTACCCTCAAAATTTTCCCAGAACCTGGTGGACCTTGCTGGTTCAGAACGTGCTGCCAAAACCGGAGCGGAAGGTGTTCGTCTAAAAGAAGGCTCCCACATCAACAAAAGCTTGATGACTTTAGGAACTGTGATTAAAAAACTGAGTGAAGGTGCTGAGAGTCAGGGGTAAGCTTGTTATGTGTTGGAGTTGGTTCTGTAAAGCTGTTCTCCTACTTGTTCTAATGTGTCATGCAATCTTGCAGGGGTCACGTTCCATACCGAGACAGTAAACTTACGCGCATCTTGCAACCTGCACTGGGTGGAAATGCAAACACTGCCATTATATGTAATATCACTCTTGCCCAGGTAAATTATCTGAGCTTAATAAATTTATGGTAGGCTGAAAAATACCTTATCAAATACATAAGTCCATGTGTTGGTGCACAACATTCTCTGTTGAGTCTTCTATTTCATAATTTTTATTTTCTTCTTTGATTTCTTTAGAGAACTTAAAGACAGAATAAACTATTTCAATGCCTATCATGTCAACTTGTTTTGGAGTATCTTTTAGCACGAAAAAATTCATGACAAAGCAATTTGCCACTGATGGAAACTATTGCTATACTGATCTTGCCATGCTAATCTTTATATACAATGGTAGGCATGTGTGCCTTAGAATCATGTCTATTTGTATCAGAAATTATATGACCGTGTCCGATTATTTTCCCTTTAGACTTACAAATTAGTAGACCATCACTGCAGTTCTCCATGTTTTTTCCTTTGAAGGTTTAGACCATCTCCAACCCACCTCTATTTTACTCTCCATTCTCTATATTTGGAGAGTAAAATAGAGAATGGGTTCTCCAACCACTTTTTAATTAACTCTCTATTCTTCATTTATAGAGAGGTGAATAGTAGTTCTCCAAATTTGGAGAACTACTATTCACACTCTCTATTTCACTTTTTCATTATTTTATTATATTTCTATTATTTTGTAATTAACACATTATTTTTAATATAAGGTCATTAATTAAATATCTAACATTCGTAATTCTTTTTAAATGTAATATGACATTTTAAAAAATAGGGATAAGGGTGGGTCTGAAAAATACCCTAACTTTGGTCGAATTTGCTGTTGCGATACTAAACTTTCATGAGGACCTATTACCTCCCTAGACTATTTAATATCGTATTTTAAACATATATATTTGCCCACGTGGACATAAAAAATAATGCAAAATTATAAATAGTAATGTGTCCACGTGGGCACATATATACCTTTAAAATACACTATTAAATAGTTTAGGGGTTAAAAAATAGGGTATTAAATAGTCTAGGGAGGTAATAGGTCCTCATGAAAGTTTAGTATCGCAACAACAAATTCGACCAAAGTTGAGGTATTTTTCAGACCATTATCCCTAAAAAAATATATTATTTGATATACACTACTTTCATCCCGAATTAATAATATTTCAATTTTTTAAAATTTTCATCACTTTAATATAATTTGATATTATTATTAATTTTCACTATGAAGAATGCACAAAAGTAAAATGATAAGATGGAAATTTTAATTTAAAAATATAATACATAACATAATAATTTAAATATAAGATAACAATACATAAAAATTTATCGCAACAATAATTCAGTAATCCGGTAGGTCATTTCCAGATTTAACAATATTCAGAAAAAAATTAGTGTATGATCCAGAGAATTGTTGCGGTTGTGCTCGTTAATTTATGTAGTTTTTATGTAATTGTATGTCATTGATGATTTCACTTTTATTTGAATTGTCCATTAATTTGTATATTATATAATAACTTGCAATTTATGTTATTTAGAAATTTAGAATAAAATAAAATTTTATATTAAATAATGAATTTGAAAAAATAAAATTTTATATTACATAAAAATTATATAAAGTGATTATTTGAAAAAAAGAAGAAGAAGAAGGAGAAATGATTTATATTATGAAATAAGGAAATGCAAATGAAATAAAAATAGTAATATAATATTGAGGAGAGAGAAGAAGATTCTTTTTTAGAGAGTAAAATAGAGAATTGGGTTGGAGTTGGTTGTCTGAAAAAATAGAGAACTCTATATTTGGAGAGTAAAATAGAGGGCAGGGTTGAAGATGCCCTTACAAGTTAGAATAGTGCTACCGTGATATCATTTTTTGCTTTCAGAATTTTTTTCAACAAAATGATTATGTAATGAACACACAAATTTACTGTGGATGAATTGGCCTTCTGTTTTTCGCATAATGCTGCTAACCTGTTCAGTTTAGTAGCTCGAGAAGGTGTCACGACCCGAGACTACCCCTAGTCGTAACACGGTTCTTAGAGACACAAGTGACTCCAAGCTAACCCATGGTCTGGCATAACACTAAGATTTTAACATAAGTAATAATTGAAAACTGACGCGGAAGCTAAATCTAAAAAAGTCTATTAAAGCTCAACATTGAATAGACAAATATCTGAATTCTCTATAAGCTGTGAGTTGTTAGGACAATCCCCTAGCTAACTCCAACTATCTGAAAACTATAGACTAATGAAAGAATAAAAATAAAAGGGTTGTCCTTGAAAGATGAGGACTCACCAATCTCTGCCACTGAGCTGGTCTGGAGATCGTACTAACCGCGAGTTGGATACTGAGCATTTGAACTTATATTATAAAACAATATAACACGAAGAGTATGCGATCAATACTTTGAATGTACCGAGTATGTAAGATCAGTGTTTTGGACGGCGGGAGGCGACAAGGGCCTGCCTCACCATGCGGCGAGGCGCTCACCTTTTTGAATCGAGGCGCCAATTAATACCAAAAATTAAAAATATTTAATTGCATATATAAATATCCAAAATCTCAATAGCAATAAGTCAATAGCATATATTAGCAAATATTTCAATTCAAAAACTAAAAGTAGATACTAAAAGTCTAGAACCTTAAAGACCCAATAATTCAAAAGACAATACTAGAACTCCAAAAGTCTATTCTTCTTCAAAACTATCCAACTCTTGAAGATCAACAACCTCTACATCATTATATTGCTCCTCATCTTCTTCCTCCTCGTAGTTTTCATCAATTAGTGTCCGAGTCCTACTTGAAGTTGAACTTGTAGATGTAGTTTCTACTCCTTTGCCCTTGTCAAGTGCTCTTGATCTTGAAGAAAGTCCCCTAAGATGATAGATACTCTCATCAGCTCCAATTGCCGTAGCAACACTACCCCAAGTAAGATCATCATCCTCATATACTAGTTCATCTTCTTGATCTTCGGGGCATCCAACTAACCATTCATTTGAATCATCAATGTTATCCAAGCGAATTGGATCAATGAGATCACGAGCATCATAACGACGTTTCAATGTTCTATTGTACTTAATATTTACTAGATCATTGAGACGCGATAGTGCAAGCCTATTCCTCTTTTTGGAATGAATTTGCGCATAAGTTATAGATATTAACTAATAGATATTGATAATAATATAATATGGAAATTAGGATATAATTATTTTACTTACGTGTTCAAACACACTCCAATTTCGCTCACATCCGGATGAGCTACAAGTTAGGCTTAATACTTTCATGGCAAATTTTTGCAAGTTTGGTGTTTCACTACCAAATAGTGACCACCATTCAACTATAATAAAAGAAAATTAAAGGTTAATGAGTATAAATAAGTCAAATAATTTAAGTAAGAGCTAAATTAACTCACTTGACCTTGTGTCTCTAGCTCTTTTAGCCGGACCACAACCAATTAGTCCATCTGCCATTTTGTACCTAGGAAGCTTAGCGACTAGTAAATCTTGTATTGCTGAATCAGGGATCATCTTCTCAACACATGCATAATACTCAGTCCACAGACTCTGTAGTAAAGTTCCCTCTTCTTGAACTTAATAATACAATCCTGGGTTCAAAACATGGCCTGCAGCATGCAAAGGCCGATGGAGTTGGTCTGACCACCTTGCATCAATAATTTCAAACACTTTCTCATATTGCTTCTTAACTCCACGAAAACCCCGTGCAATAGTTTCTTTGGATCTATCCATTGCTTCATAAATATAGCCCATTAGTGGTTTTTTCTCCCCATCCACCAAACGAAACACTTTTGTCAAAGGGCCACAAACTGTAAGTGCTCGAACAATATCATCCCAAAAGTGGGAAGAAATAATAAGATTGACAACTTCTTTCCCCAAAGTTTCCTTTGCAAATTTACTTGAAGTCCATTCGGTTGAGAGGACTAAAATTCTCAAGTTTTTTCTTGTATGTACATTGCTCTCAAAGTCAAGAAGGCCGTTGCAAATCTTGTCTTGGCTGGTTTCACCAAATTTCTTTCCTTGGTGAATTTTCTCATCAAGTTTAACAACAATGGCCTTTGACTAATGTAATAATGGATTCTGATGGCCTTCTTAAAAACTGTTAAAGTAAGATTATAGTAATTAGTAGCTAATGATTATTAAATATTGACTATAAAGAAAGTTCGAGGATAGGAGAGTGATATTACCGGAAGCATATGGCTTAACCTTGAATATGTCACCAAACATCAAGTTGATGCAATGAGCGGCACATGGAGTCCAATAAATGTGTGGGTACGCACCCATCATCATGCTTCCCGCTTTAACATTCTCACTAGCATTATCGGTGACAATTTGTACAACATTTCTCGGTCCAATTCTTTCAATAGTGCTTTCAAACAACTTGTACATTTTGGTGGAATCGGTAGATTCATTGCTAGCATCAATAGAACCAAGAAATACACTACCGATTGAAGAATTCACCAAAATATTGATGATCATTTTATCATTTCGTGCCGTCCATTTGTTCATCATAATGGAACATCCAAACTTTGTCTATTGCACTTTATGCTCATCAACAATTTTTTCCACTTTCTCCACCTCTTTTTTTAGGTGAGTAACTCTAACTTAATGGAATGTAGGAAGCTTCATTCCAGGGCCATGTTGTCCTATTGTCTCAATGAACTTATCAAATGATTTGTAATTGACACAATTAAAAGGGAGTCCCGCATCATACATCCATATTGCAAAAGCACTTACCGCACGCTCTCTTAGAATTTTCTTGGTTTCATCAATTCCTCCTTTTTCAATGCCTCCTTTTTGTGTTGATTTTTGTGGAAAGTAGAGATTCATAGGGCCTTTCGTCACATTCCGCGCGGTGGATGATGCACCTCCTAAAGATATTTTTGTGGAAGATATATTTAGAGTTTTGGAGGGAGGCATCATTTCAACATATTCATCCATATCATCAACATCATCAATATCAACATATTCTTCTGGCTGTCTCACTTGAAATTTCGGATTATTAGCTATTTTATTTTGCATAGAAGCCCTTACTTCTTCTCTAATCGCCGACGGACAAACTGAACATTGTTTTACATTTTTGTAACCGGGTACTAAATGTTGCTTGTGTTGAGTAATACCACCATTAAAATTACTCCCACAAAAGTTACAATTAACCGAATCGTTCGTTAATCCTTGAGTACCATAATTCCATCTAATGTCCCTCTTTTTGTTAGCATCCGATCCATTGAATTCACTATTGTACAATACAACAGATACTATATTATTACTATAGAAGAATTAATTTTTTTTAAAAAATAATAGATGCACAGTGAAAGCAGTAGCATTCAGCAGCATTTTACAGTGAACAAAGAAAACAGAGGAAAAAAACAGAGCAGTGCAGAAAACAGAGGAAAAAAACAGAGCAGAGAAGGCAGCAAGCAGTAGTATCTCAAAATCTTTTTTTTTGAGAAGGCAGTTCAGAACTTCAGAATCACTTCACAAGAAATTGAATAGAAGAAAAGAAGAAAGTAAGAGAAGAAGAGGACTGAAGAGAAGAAACGAAGAAAAGAAGAGAAGAAGAAAGAAAAGAGGCCATACCTTTCAATTCGCGCGAGTCGACTGAAGGAGAAGAAGAGATCGCGAGGTTGAGGAGAAGAAACGCAAATCGCGACTGACCCAAGTATGGGCATATGAAAAAAACCCTAATTTTGACTAATATTATTAAGTCAAGACCTTTTTAAAATTTTAAAACTAAAAGGCGCCACCATTCAGGTCTTACGTCGCCTAATTGATCTCGCCGCGCCTCATTGAGAAATGGCGTGACATGCTCGCCTCGCCTCGCCTCGCCTCGCCATAGCGCCTTTGGCGAATGGCGAGCGCCATTAAGAATACTGGGTAATGGCGTTTGCAGCAAGGGTGGGTTCACTGTGAAGTCATGCTATTGGAGGAGAAATACTGGCCAACTGCAGATTAGTAACTGGCCTTGGAAACTAATCTGGAAAGCCAAAGTCCCCTAAAAAGTTTCTTGTTTCGTGTGGTTAGTTTGCAGGAAAGCTTGTTTGACTCATGAAGTACTACAAAGAAGAGGTAGGCAGATTTGCTCAAGATGTTTTATATGTGACCAGGATATTGAAATATATAGCCATCTATTTCTACACTATAAAACAGCTGCAAATCTGTGGAACATGTTCTTGTGTATACTTGGAGTGAGTTGCGTGGTTCCCAAAACTACTAAAAGTATGATGGACTGCTGGAAAGAGATAGGAAGAAGAGAGTCAGAAGAGGACTGGTGGGAATTGATCCCTGCAAGTATCTGGTGGACATTGTGGAAGGAAAGGAATGCAAGAGGCTTTGAAGACAAAAGCAACAACATTCAAAAAATCAGAATGAATTGCCTTAGTCTTCTATATTTTTGGTGTAAACAGGATATGGTGGGGGATATAGAACTTTTTGATGATTTTATAGGGAAATTGTAAAGCTCCATAGACTAGTTCTTATGGCCTTCTGCTTTTTACCCTATGGGATGTAAGTGCTCACTCTTATCATTGCTTGGATGATGGAATTTTGTGAATACACAATTACCTGTTCCTAAAAAAAAATGAACACTGGGTAAGATAAGCATGATGAACATAATAACTAAACATGTTGAATATGGAACGTTGTATTGAATAATCATGAATGCAATCATCAAGTAGTAAAACATGCAACTGAAAACTGACTACAAGGTCATGAAACATTTGAGATTAAACTGTGAGAGATACTATAAATTGACATATAACCATGTGTGCTACAATATGGAATTTGGTGTATAATCATATCAAAAGGGCCCAATATACCTTGCCAGGGTATAAAGGGTGATTTGGGCTAATGTGGTACCACTAAGCTAATGTCTATAAAAACTGAGGAGTCAGTCCTGGTTTGAGGAGTGACCCTCATAATCCTACGGTGGCATGTTGTTTCTGAGACTTAGGGCAGTCTCAGTCCTCAACTAACGGGTGAACCTTTATCCCTAAATCCGCTTGGTGCTAAGTAATACTCCCATCGGAAACATGCTGGTAAACTTAAATAGTAATAATCTGATTATATTGAACGATGCTGATAACTGAGAAATACTGAGTAGCTCATGAATACCGATAAACTGATTGATAAATACTGAAAGATACTTTGGGCAGTCTCAGTCTTCAACTAACGGATGAACCTTTATCCCTAAATCTGCTTGGTGCTAAGTAATACTCCAAACGAAAACATGCTGATATACTTAAACAATAATAATCTGATTATATTGAATGATGCTGATTACTGATAAATACTGAGTAGCTCATGAATACCGATAAACTGATTGATAAATACTGAAAGATACTTTATTTGAAAGCATCCTAAATCATGAAAACTAATCTGAGACATGCATCTCGAGACATGAAAATAGCTACGTTCTGAGGGTTCATAAAAATACTATTTAGAAATACTGAATTTTAGTTTGAAACACCTAATCAAACCATTCATGCTGAAGAATGTGAAAGACAGTGAAAATCCTACTTTGCATAAAAACCCTAACTGTTGTAGATTCATTAATTGGGAAACTGAGTTTCTTTGGGACTATATGGGTGAGAGGATATCCATTGATGAAATCCCACATACAAGGAATGGAAGCCCTAGCTTGCATCCTTGAACAAAGACTCAAAGATGAAGAACCCTAGTTCTTGCTTGAGAGGAACCTTGAATGAGAATAATTTGATTCTCTGGGGTTTGTATGTGAATGAGGGGGGGGGGGTTGGGTTGACTTATTTCCCTTAATCCACTTAGGATAGGTTAAAACGACATAGTATAGGGATTAAATGAGTGGGAAAAGACTAAAACGACCTTGATTGAAACCGAGTTTGATAGGTTCTATGAGGCCGCCATCTATGGTCTGTGGTTCCATCTACGGACCTTAGATCCCTGTCCATAGAAACTAGAGTAAAATTCAAGTTTCTGAACTTTTGTAAGTTTTGGTACCAAAGTTGTACAATATTATTCATCCATAGAAATACAAATTTATAGTATAGTAAACCAAACTGTCTAGCAATCAAATCCCTTGATTCTGGCATATCTGAGAATCAAGGGATGATTTTATTGATTTAATATACCAACCTATTCAATAGCATATCAGATAAAATCCTACAAAATTATATCTGATCACACTTAGATATTTACAAATCAACACTCCCCCTCAAGTTGGCATGTAAATATCTGCCATGCCTAACTTGCTTACAAAAATTTCAAACTTTGGTTTAAACAAGCCTTTTGTGAAAATATCCGCAATTTGCTGATATGTTGTGACGAAAGGCATGCACACGTTTCCTTCTTCAATCTTCTCTTTTATGAAGTGCCTGTCCACTTCAACATGCTTTGTTCTGTCATGTTGTTGAACTGGATTGTGAGCAATACTAATGGCAGCTTTGTTGTCACAATACAACTTCATTGGTAACACAAACAACTTTTTTAGTTCTTCCATCATCTTCTTGAGCCAAATCATTTCACAGATCCCATAGGACATAGATCTGTATTCAACTTCAACACTGCTACGGGCTACAACATTCTGCTTTTACTCCTTCAAGTCACTAGATTTTCCCATATAAAAGTACAATATCCTGATGTAGACCTCCTATCAATAGTAGAACCTGCCCAATTTGCATCTGTAAAGCTTTCAATTCCCCTATCTTGTCCCTTTTTGAAAAACAAACCTTTCCCTGGTGAACTTTTCAAATATCTTAGAATCCTGTAGACCGCTTCTTGGTGCTCTTCCTTTAGAGAGTGCATAAATTGACTCACTAAGCTTACAACAAAAGCTATATTAGACCGAGTGTGTGATAAGTAGATCAACTTTCCCACTAGTCTCTGATATTGACTTTGGTCAACTGAATTTCCTTCTTTGTTTCCGAATTTCATATTTGGATCAATAGGTGTTTCAGCTGGATGACAACCACTCATATCTGTCTCTTTTAGAAGATCTAGTACATACTTCCTTTGTAACACCATAATGCCTTCTTTTGATCTTGCTACTTCCATGCCAAGAAAATATTTCAATTGGCCCAAATCTTTGATCTCGAACTCTGAGGCCAACTGTTTTTTAAAATTTTTCATTTCAGGCAAGTCATCTCCTGTAAGTATGATATCATCGACATACACTATCAGGATAGTTGTCTTTCCATCAAGAGAGTGTCGAATGAGCATGGTATGATAGGCTTGCCCTTGAATGTACCCTTGTTTTTTTACAAACTGAATAAACCTCTCAAACCAAGCTCTTGGAGATTGTTTGAGCTCGTAGAGAGATTTCTTTAGCTTGCACACTCTAGTTCCATACCTTTCTTCAAAACCCGAAGGAGGATCCATGTAGACTTCTTCTTCAAGTGTTCCGTTCAAGAATGCATTCTTGACATCTAGTTGTTGAAGGGGCCAATCAAGATTGGCAGCAATGGTCAGAAGAACCCTGATTGAATTCAACTTCTCAACTAGAGCAAATGTCTCAAGATAGTCAACCTCATAAGTCTGAGTGAATCCTTTTGCTACCAAACGTGCCTTATACCTCTCTGATTTAAATTTGATGGTGAACACCCATTTGCAACCCACTGTTTTCTTTCCACATGGTAGTTCCACCATTTCCCAGGTTTCATTTCTATCAAGAGCATTCATCTCCTCTAGAATTGCCTCTTTCCACTTGGGAACATTCAAAGCATCCTGCACATTTCTCAGTATCTCCATTCCAGATAATTGAGAAAGCAAAGCTATATAGGAAGGGGACAAGTTTCTATATGACACAAAATTTGACATGGGATGGTTGGTGACTTTTCTTACCCCTTTACGTTTAGCAATTGGAAGATCAAGGTCTAAAGTAACAAGGGGTAAAATCAAAATTAGGTTCTATAAAATTACCTTGTGTATCAGTGAGATCTTGCAGGGTGGACATTTGGTTCTGATGAGAGTCCTTGATCTCTTTTTCTTGGTTCTGGTTTCTTCTCATGTAAACCTGTAATTCCTTTGTTTGTTCCCTATTCTTGTCATTTATTGTATCATGAAAAAGCTGCATTGTCTCAGTTTCCTTATTTTCAATATTTAGGTTGGGATCTTTTACCTTATCTAGATTATTACCAAAAATACTATTTCCCGTATCTATCATGAAACCTGGATCATTTTTTTTCTTACATGCGAGGTCAAGAGGATCCTTATTATCCCTCAAATCTTCTCTATGTTTCTCCCCTTGAAGATGAGTTCCAAAAAACAATTGAGATTCAAAAATGTGGCATCCATTGTGACAATAATCTTCCTAGTATTTAGGTCATAGTACTTGTATCCCTTTTGACTAAGGGCATAGCCAACAAAAACACATTTCGTAGCACGTGGGTCAAGTTTATGATCATAAATATGAACAAATACACTACACCTAAAGACTCTCAAGGATAGGTCAACGGTCAATCTAGAATTAGGGAAATATGTCTTAAACATACTGAAAGGGGTTTTAAAACCTAGAACACGGGAAGACGTCCTATTAATAAGATAAGTGGATGTTAAATGAGCTTCTCTCCATTTCTTTGGGACATCACTTGTGAACATTAAGGCCCTAGTTACTTCCATAAGATGCCTATTTTTTCTTTCAACTACTCTATTTTATTGGGGTGTATTAGAACATGAACTTTGGTGCACTATTCCCTTGAAAGTGAAGAAAACTGCCTAGCTGGTCATTGAAAAACTCTCTCCCGTTATCACTCCGAAATATTTGAATCTTCTCATGAAATTGTGTCTCAACCATAACATAAAAAGCCTCAAACATAAGTTTTAGTTCTCCTTTGTCTTTCAATAGGTACACCCAAGTTAGTGTGATCATCTATGAAACTCACAAACCATCTTTTTCCATTTATAGTTGCTACCCTAGAAGGTCCCCAAACATCACTATGGATCAACTTAAAAGGTTTTGTTGCATGATATTTTTGGGAAGAAAAAGATGAACTTCTATGTTTAGCCATTTCACAAATTTCACACTCAAAGGAGGATGCACTTTTATTCATAAACAATTGAGGTAACAAGAGCTTCAAATAATGGAAACTAGGATGACCAAGTTTATAGTGCCATAATATGACTTTATTATCAACTAGAACAGAGTTCAAACAAGCTGAACTTAGATTTATTGAATTGTCACCGTCTTCAAGAAAATAGAGACCTTCAGACTCTCTAGTATTGCCAATCATCCTCCCCGAGACTTTGTCCAGAAATACACATGAAATAGAGTCAAAGATAGCATGGCTATTAAGGTTTTGAGTCAATTCTTTTTTTGATGACATGGGAAACCCGCAGCCGCTATCCTTTAGGTGCGCACAGGGTAAAATCCCCGCTCATATGCAATAGCTCGCAAACCACATAGGAGAGGTAATCTGCATTAGGCAAGCCTGGTGCGACGAGCTCGACCTAGAAGGCAAACCCCTTGCTTTTGCTGGCAAGGGGCTTCGAACTTGAGACCTCCAACATGGAAGTCCCAAGCTCAAACCACTGGGCCACCCCGAAGGGTAGGTTTTGAGTCAATTTGCTGATGGACAAAAGATTATGAGACAATTTCGGAACATGAAGGACATCAACAAGAGTAAAAAAAGGGGTTAGTTTGACTGTCCCTTTTCCAGCAATTGTTGAGAAGGAACCATCAACAACTTTAACTTTTTATTTCCTGCGGATGGAATGTAAGTCGAGAAAAAATGGGAATTCCATGTCATGTGATCACTGGCCCCTGAATTTATGATCCAAGAACTAATACCAGTAGAATCTGTACTAAAAAAACCAGATGGTACATTACCTGCTTGGGAAAAAGAACAAGTAGGAGTAGGAGGATCAGATTTACTGATTTGGAGTTGAGGTTGGAGAAGTTTGTGCAGTAGCTCCAATTGTTCCTTGGTGAATGGTGGCATTTCTAGAGAAGATTTCAGCCCTGATTCTTCGCTGGTACATTGAAAGACCTGGCTGCCATGGTTGTCTGCCCTTTTTTTATTCCAATTAGACGGTTTCCCATGGATTTTCCAACAAGTCTCACGAGTGTGCCAATATTTTTTGCAAAAATCACACCATGGCTTCTTTTTCCTGTCATTTTCATTTTTCGCAGCAACTAGCGCAGAAAAATCTATATTTTTTGTTTCCAAATTGGGATCTATTTTTAGCATAACATTCCTCCTTGTTTCTTCTCGCCTAATATCAGAAGAAGTTTCCCTCAAAGTGGGCAGTGGGTTTTTTCCAAGAATTCGAGAACGAACTCATCGAATTCTTGGTTCAACCCTGCTAGAAATAGATAAACTCTCTCATTTTCTTCCTTTTTCATTGCTTTCACGCTATCCTTAGGACACTCCCATTCATCATTATAGCATTGATCTAATTCTTGCCATAGGAAAACCATCTCATTATAATAAATAGTAACACCTCTCTCCCCCTGCCTAACTTTCCCCAATTTAATTTTTAATTCAAAAATCTTAGAAGCATTCTCTAAATCAGAATAAGTATCTCTAACAGCCTCCCAAACATCCCTGGCAGTGGGAAGAAACAAATTTGGCTTACCTATGGCAGGATCCACGGAGTTTAGTAGCCAAGTGATTACCATCGAGTTTTCTGATCTCCAGGCGTTCATTTTCGGGTCTCTTGGTTTAGGCTTTCACGTTTCTCCAGTAAGGTGTCCAAGTTTTCCTTGGCCATCAATTGCCAAATGGACAGATTGCGCCCATTCCAAATAATTCTTTCCATTCAGCTTGTGAGAGGTAAGCTGAAAAGAAAAATGAGAAGAATCGCTGCCTTGCTTAATTGGAACTTTGTTAATAGAACTCTCGGCTTCTATCGATGCCGTTGGGTGACGTAACCCAGTAAATGCTGTTTTAGTCATAAGCAACACAAGAATGAAGTTGCTATGATACCATGTAGGTTTTGGTACCGAAGTTGTACAATGTTATTCATCCATAGAGATACAAATTTATAGTATTGAAAACCAAACTATCTAGCTATTGAATCCCTTGATTCTGGTAGATTTGAGAATCAAGGGATGATTTTATTGATCTAATATCCTAACCTATTCAATAGCATATCATATATGATTTTATAAGATCAATTTAAATTCTACAAAATCATATCTGATCACACTTAGATATTTACAAATCAACAACTTTCATCTACAGACCCTATTTACGGTCTGTCGATCCAACTACATGCCATAAACATGGTCCGTAAAACTCAGGAAAATTTCCAAGTTTCAGGACTTGGTTTACAAGACCATCTACGACCCGTAAAACTCAGGGAAAATTTCCTGTTTCTGAACTTTGATCTACGGGTCCCATCTACGGTCCGTAATTCCTTTTACGGCCCGTTGATGGCGTTCGTAAACTACAAAATATTTCTGCAGACTTAGATTTTTGAACTTTCAACTTTTCTTGGGGTGTTACAGAATGTCTCTGGTTCAATCTGTCTAATCTCATTTTTCAATTTGAAGGGCTTGAGTACCTTTCAATTAGCCCTAACCATGGTAAATATGAAATGGGACCACCTTTGTCGCATGCAGAACTTTCTTTACATCACATATTGTACTTGTGAACCATTTTGTAAATTATGCTTGGGTGACCATGTGTTTATGATTCTTCTTTCTTTCATCTTTTTCTCTGCGTTAGGTTTTTTATGAGGCTTTATGTTTGATGCTAGGTTTATGCTGACAGTTTTTTTGCTCTATTTTAATAATACATTTTTTCCTTGATGCCAGATTCATGCTGACGAGACTAAAAGTAGTCTTCAATTCGCAAGCCGGGCATTGCGTGTTACAAACTGTGTTCATGTGAATGAGGTTGGATATTTAACTGCATTCTGCACTCAATGATATCTTTTCATTACTTCAAACAATTTTCATATGGAATCCAAAGTGCATGCCTAGTTCTTGCACCAGAAAGCAAGTCGATCACTCAGCTATCTTTATGTCTCTTACTCATGTCTGCTGTTAGTTTGAGTTACTTCTGGTTTGTACTTTCCTTTTACCTTTACACAATCCCACTTATGGTTGCCTCTTAACCTATCTATTTTATTCCAGATACTGACTGATGCTGCATTGCTCAAGCGTCAAAAGAAGGAGATTGAGGATTTGCGAGCTAAATTGCAGGTTGTGCAAACAGTCATGTCGTTTGTTATTTTGAAGTGGTTGCATTGATAAGTTAACCAACCTATACTTTTGAAACCATTGAAGGCGTCACATTCGGAACATCCTGATGAAGAAATATTGAATCTTCGGAATACTTTGCTGAAGGTTTGTGATGATTACTTTATAGTAGCTTTGGAAATTTTGTGAGTCTCAAAGGTGTTAAGTTTTAATAGAGCGAATTGGAGCGGGAACGGATTACATTAGAATTGGAGGAGGAAAAGAAAGCTCAAGCTGAAAGGGAGAAGAGGCTACAAGAGCAAGCGAAAAAAATTCAGAACTTGAGTTCTATGGTGCTATGCTCAAATAGGGTTGAGGGTCGTGATACCTATAAAAAGGTGAGTTAGTCAATTTCTATCTTTTCATGGCTGTGCTTGCTTTTGAATCCCTCCTAGAAGCACTACTATTTGAGAGTGTGATTTCAACATGCTGATAGTTTTTTTACTGCCCTTCTCTGGTGATTAAGTTTTTTTTCCCCTAAGAACTAAAGAAACAAAGAGTGGGAATAGTTCTCTTGTGATTAAGTTGATGTTTTATCTTCTGCATTGTAGGATAAACGGCGATATACATGGTGTCCAGGTAACCTTTCAAGGGAGGCTTTGAAGGAGGTGAGATTTAATTTTTGTTGGTAGTGTTACCATACATCATCTTTTGTTGCGTCAATTTCTTTGAAGACTACATAGGAGCAGTTGGTTCGTGAAGCAATATGAACTTCTTTTTGTTATTTTATGGATATCTGATTATTGACCGTGTGTTCTCAAACCTGCATCATCATCTGCATTATACTAGGCTATGAATCTGCATCAATGGTGTTATTTGGTGTATGATTCGACTGCCTCAGAGTACTTGATAGTTGCTAATTAATGTTTAAGCGCATCAGTTAGATAAATTGTTGGTTTTAATGGTCATTTTGTTGTTAGGACACTGCGCATAAACTCATTAAGGATGGTTAACACTCTTTGCAAAGGGATGTTTTAATACTCTATGTACTGTAGTGTTTATTCCAGAAAGCAAGCTTGAATCTATACTAGTCTCAACTCTCAATTAAAGCTACTTGAGCATACAAGTGATGAATTCAAGAAAATGAAGAAGTTAACCAACTATGATGTATTATACATATATAATAATTGCTAGTCAAGAAAATGAAGAAGTTAACCAACTATGATGTATTATACATATATAATAATTGCTAGTGATAGTTCCTTGAGTCGAGGGTCTTTCGGAAACAACCTCTCTACTCCACGGGGTTGAGGTAAGGTTTGCGTACACTCTACTCTCTGTAGACCCCAGCTATGGAATACACCGAGTATGTAGTTGTTACTGTAATAATTTTAGAGACTTCCCTACAAGTTTTGTTTCGTAATACTAACTTCTCTTGTGGTATACGATATTATGTTTACATCCATTGTTTTTGATTTTCTTTACAACAATTGTTTTAACATACTTATTATTAATGTAAAAGAGTTGCAATATAAGTAATTTTTCTTATTCTAAATAGAATACTCTTCTAATTAATTTATTTTATAAAATATCTTCTTTCTCAAATCTTTTACGATAAAAACGTAATTATTGGCAAAAAGTTAACCAAGCATGAGAAGTAGTTTGTGCCTGGCCATTAAATTTTAAAAACACTTTTGATCAATAATTAGTGCTTGACCAAGCTTTTAGAAGTGCGTCTAAGTGCATTTTCCTCAAAAGTACTTTTCAAAAAAGTACTTTGGGGGAAACAACTTCTGCTACTCCTTAGAAGAACATAGTTTCTCCAAAAGCTTGGTCAAACTTTTTTTTTTTTTTTTTTAAATAAGCACTTTTTGAAAAAAATAAGCACTTTAGGCTTCCCAAAAGCTAGGCCAAACAGGTTAGATGTGTACATCAATAATAATTGATAAGGATAATTTCAGAGACCTCCCTCCAAGTTTTGCTTCATAACACTAACTTCTCTGGTAGTTTACAATATAATGCTTACCAGCCTTGTTTGATTTTTTGTGTGACAATTCTTTGATATATTTATCATTAATGTTCTACAGAAAAGAGGAAAGAATACGCAAGTCAAAATCTTCAGCTTATTTTATTCATTTACGCCATGGAAAATAAATAGATGAAAGATTCCTATTTTATAGTTAACTAAATAAATTCCTATTCTACCTCAACTAAATAACTGAATTTCAGGAATAAAGTACTAAATTAAAAAGAAACAATAACAGTAAATGTCTCAATACTTCAACCAAATAGCTTTATTAGCTACTGTAGATGCTGCTACATACTCTGCCTCTGCAGTAGATTGCACCACTATTTCTTGCTTCTTTGAATTCCATGAAAACACACCAGAACCCAAGGAAAAAGCATAGCCAGTAGTGTTCTTCATATTGCTCATATTTCCATCCCAATCGCTATCAACAAAGCCAAGCAAAACGCCTTCTTCAACCGATTTAAACCATATTCCAAGTTGTACAGTTCCTTTTAAGTACCTAAGCACTCTTTTCGCAGCAGCAAAATGAATGTCATTGGGACTTTGCATAAATCTTGAAAGCAAACTAGCAGTATACATTAAATCAGGTCTTGAAGCCATCAAGTACAAGAGACTTCCAATCAAACTTCTATAAAATGAAGCATCACACTCTTCAGCTCCATCTTCCTTTGAAAATTTGTATTCAAAATCAATGGTGTAGGAACTGGTTTGTAATTTTGCATTCTGATTTTTTTCAGAATATCCAAAGCATACTTTTTCTTATTGAGAAAAATTCCAACCTCTGATTGGTATACTTCCGGCCCTCATCTCTCCCAAATCTGACATTTCAAATTGTTTCTCCATTTTCACTTTAAACCTCTTCAATCCTTGCTCATCACTGCCTATAACAAGCAAATCGTCAACGTATAAAGAAACAATTAATGAGCCATCATTAGAAAATGTCTTCACATAATTGTAGCATCATTGTCACTTTTTTGGAAACCTTGGTTGCACAATTGAGCATCGATTCTGCTGTACCAAGCCTTTGGAACCTGCTTCAACCCATATAGAGCTTTTTGAAGCTTATACACCTTACCTTCACTTCCTTGAACTACAATACCTTCGAGTTGAGGCTACATAAATCTCCTCTTCTAGAAAATCATTCAAGAAGGCAGATTTGACATTTAAATGCCAGATTTTCCACTTCATTTGTGCTGCCAATGCAATCTAAATTCTGATGGTGTCCATCCTTGCAACAGGTGCAAAAGTATTTGAGTAATCAACTCCAGGCTGTTGAGAATAACCTTTAACGACCAGCCTTGCTTTGTGCTTGTTGATAGATCCATCCGCATTCAACTTCACCCTGTACATCCATTTAACTCCAATAACTTGCTTAGTTTCAGGTTTGTCAATGAGTTTCCATGTCTCGTTCTTCCCAATCATGGCTATTTCTTCCTTCAGTGCTCGCTTCCATTCTTCTATCCACTGGTATCTTGAAAAATTGAAGGTTCCAGGACAACAAGATTGCATCTTTCATAAATTTCTACCAAAGGTCACTCCTCTAACAGAAAATTTTTCATCATTTTTTGCTTCCAAGTCTTCATTTGAATCTTGTAAAGGAAGTTCAACATCCATCTTTTTGACTTGAGAGATATTCCAATCTCAATAAGCATCTTCATCCACCTTCACATCTCTACGTATAAAAACTTGCCTATATTCAATATTGTAAATTCTATAGTCCTTAGAGATAGAGCTATAACCAATCAAAATTCCTTTTTCAACTTTTTCATCAAGATTGCTCCATTTAAACAGCTAATACATGAGTCTAAGACAATGAGCAAAACACCTTAAGATGTCTAATTGATGGTTTTATGCAATTCCAAGCTTCAACTGGTGTCATTCCATCCACGATCCTTGTTGGTGGTCTATTTTGCAAATAAATCGATGTGTTTACCACCTTTGCCCAAAAATACTTCGGCAACTTTTTCTAAAAAATAAAAAACTTGGCTATCTCAAGACCAGATCGACTTTTCCTTTCAGAAACTCCATTTTGTTGCGGTGAGAAAGTGTCATGACCCGACACTACTACCTAGTCGTAATACGATGTTTAGAGCCACAAGTGACCCAAGCTAACCCATGGTTTGGCTTAATACTAAGATAAGTAAGCAGTCTGAAATATAAACTTAATACTCAAAGAGGATGAGTTCATCTGAATACAATATAAAAATGATTCTATCGTCTGATTGTCTGTCTTAAAGCTATTAGAATAGAATAGGTATACACAATCCTACACATAATGGGAATAGTTATTGTCTCCTATTTGGTAAGGAATTGTATTATAGTGTCTATAAATAGGGTTCTCTATGTAATAATTAGAACAAAAATTCAATAATATTTTTCTCATATATTTCTCACATGGTGTCAGGGCAATTGTGAGAAAAAATATCCCTTCGAAATCAGCTGTCACCACTGTACAGTTTTTCCGGTAACCTAAGTGGCTGTCCGAGTAATTAATTTTTCCGTCATTGTTTTTTCGAAAATCAACAACACCACTAGGTGCGGAAATCCCCGGCGAGCAAAGCCCAGTCAAACTCATCGGAAACAACTGCACACGCGCCCTCACGCGCCGCCGGAAGAAATTCTCTGGCTTGTCAGGTCCATGCGCCGGCGCGTGCAGTCTGTAACGGCCACTTTTTCAACTTTTTTCTTTTTCCAGTGGGGTCGCCTCTTCATTCCGAGGCTGCCCATATATTTTTTTCCTGATTCCGACCAATATTTGGCAATCAGATCTACTTTTCCGGCAACAACCCTATTTCTTTTCCAGATTCCGACAAAAAAAATAATCTCATTACTATTTTTTATTTATTTATTATTATTATTTATTTATTTTGGTTACATATTCTAATTTCACAACATGTCTTTCGGGATTTGATACTTTTGGCTCCAAGACTATAGGAATTGGAAGTTCAAGATCACTTCAGAACCGTTAATGGGAAGCTCAAACTATTTAGCTTGGGCTTGCTCGGTTGAGTTGTGGTGCAAGGGTCAAGGTGTCCAAGATCACTTAATGAACATTGCTTGTGTGGTAGATGAAAAGGCAAAGGCTAGTGGGGAAGATGCAAAAGCCAAAGCACAATGGGAGAAGGTTGATGCTCAATTATGTAGTCTCCTATGGCGATCTATTGATTCCAAGTTGATGCCTTTGTTCTGTCCATTCCAAAAATGTTATTCAGTTTGGGAAAAGGCTCGTGCTTTTTACACTAATGACATATCTCGATTCTATGATGTGATATCTCGTATGACCAACTTAAAGAAACAATAATCAAATATGTCCACCTACTTGGGACAAGTACAAGCAGTCCTGGAGGAATTTGAAACATTGATGCCAGTCACTACGAACGTGCAAAAACAACAAGAGCACAAACAAACATTGTTTCTAGTTCTTACACTTGTTGGACTTCCTACTGACCATGATTCAGTGTGTGATCAAATTTTAGCTAGTCCTACAATTCCTACAGTTGATGAATTATTCTCTCGTCTACTTCGTCTTGCCGCGCCTCCCAGCCACTAAGTAGTTTCATCACCAACTATTGACTCATCTGCTCTCGCATCTCAAACCATAGAAAAGCGAGCATATCAATCTATGGAGAATCGACGAGGAGGAGGTCGTCTTGGAAAACCTCGATCCAAGTGTAGTTATTGTCATAGGTCTGGAAATACTCGTGACACATGTCATAATTTGCATGGTCCACCACCCAGTTATGATCCTGTTGCTCTAAATGAATATAATGAGTTCCTTTGTAATCGTGCAATTAAGCATACATCTCCACAAGAAGCATTTGTTGCTCCGTCTGATCGACCATCCCATAATGCTCATATTGCTCAATCAGAATATGATGAGTTCCTTCAATATCGAGCAAGTAAGCAAACGTCTCCACAAGTAGCTTCGGTTGTTCAACATGATGTTGCTATTGCAGGTAATTCTTTTGCTTGTGTTTCATAGTCTAATACTCATGGATCATGGGTCATGGACTCAGGCGCTTTTGATCATATTTCTGGTAACAAATCACTTTTGTCAGATATTGTTTATTCACAATCTCTTCCTGCTATTACTTTGGCCAATGGGATCCAAACAAAACCAAAAGGAGTTGGAAAAGCCATACCCGTATCTTCTGTCATTCTAGACTCTGTTCTTTATGTCCCTGGTTCTCCTTTTAATCTGGCATCTGTTAGTCATTTGACACGTGCCCTACATTATAGCATAACCTTTTTTGATGATTTTTTTCACATGCAGGACCGCAGTACGAGACAGATGATTGGCACAGGACATGAATCACAAGGCCTTTACTATCTTACCTCTTCAAATTCCTTCACAACATGCTCCGTTACAGATCCTCCAGACCTCATTAACAAATGTTGGGGATATCCGAGTCTATCTAAACTGCAATAGATGGTGCCTAGTTTATCTAGTTTATCCAAATTAGATTGTGTCGTGTCAACTTGGGAAATACACTCGTGAGTCGTGCCACATTTTCACGTGGTACTGAGGGTCGTTCAGAGTTTATTTTTTCATTAGTTCATTCTGATATTTGGGGTCCTAGTAGAGTCAGTTCCACCTTAGGATTTCGTTATTTTGTTAGTTTCTTTGATGATTATTCGAGATGTACTTGGGTTTTCTTAATGAAAGATTGTTCTGGGTTATTTTCTATATTCAAAAGTTTCTTTGCTGAAATACAAAATCAATTTGGTGTTTCTATTTGTACTTTTCGTAGTGATAATGCCTTAGAATATTTATCATCCCAATTTCAGAAGTTTATCTCACCAGGGAATTATTCATCAAACATCTTGTCCATACACTCCTCAGCAAAACGGTGTAGCAGAAAGAAAGAATAGGCATCTCATTGAAATTGCCCGCACTCTCTTCATTGAATCCCATGTTTCGCTGCGTTTTTGGGGCGATGCAGTCCTTTCATCTTGTTATTTAATTAATAGAATGCCCTCATCTTCTATTCAGAATCAGGTTCCACATTCCATACTGTATCCTCAGTCACTTCTCTATTCTATCCCTCCTCGTGTATTTGGAAGCACATGCTTTGTTCATAACTTAGCCCCTGGAAAAGATAAATTATCCCCTCGTGCTCTTGAATGTGTCTTTCTTGGTTACTCTCGAGTTCCAAAAAGGTTATCGTTGCTATTCACATGATCTCCGTCGATATCTTATATCTGCCGATGTAACATTCTTTGAATCTCAACCTTACTACACATCTTTTGATCATCCTGATGTCTCTGAGGTCTTGCCCATACCTCAGGTCTTGCCTGTACCAACTTTTGAGGGACCTACGGTTACTTCTCCATCTCCAGTTGTAGTGCCACCACTCCTCACTTAGCATCGGCGTCCACGTCCAGCGATAGTCTCAAATGATTCATGTCATGCGCCGGACCCTGCTCTCACTGTGGCCTTGCCTCCTGCTAGCCAATTGATTACACTTCAAAAAGGTATACGATCTACTCGAAATACTAATCCACATTATACTTTCTTGAGTTATCATCGTTTATCTTCACCCCATTATGCCTTTGTATCATCTTTGCCCTCTATTTCCATCCCTAAGACTACAGGAGAAACACTTTCTCATTCTGGATGGAGCCATGCTATGATTGATGAGATGTCTGCTTTACATTCGAGTGGTACTTGGGAACTTGTCCCCCTTCCTACAGGTAAGTCTACTGTTGGTTGTCGTTGGGTTTATGCGGTCAAAATTGGTTCAGATGGTCAAGTCGATCAGCTTAAGGCTCGCCTTGTTGCCAAAGGGTATACTCAGATATTTGGGCTAGATTATAGTGACACTTTCGCTCCTCTGGCCAAAATAGCTTCTGTCAGTCTTTTTCTATCTATGGTTGCCGTTCGTCATTGGCCTCTTCATCAGTTGGACATTAAGAATGCTTTTCCGCATGGTGAACTTGAGGAAGAAGTCTATATGGAGCAACCAGCTGGTTTTGTTGCTCAGGGGGAGTCTAGTAGCCTTGTATGTCGATTGCGTCGGTCACTCTATGGTCTGAAACAGTCTCCTCGAGCTTGGTTTGGAAAGTTCAACACAGTAATTCAGAAGTTTGGCATGACTCGTAGTGGAGCTTATCACTCTGTGTTTTATCGGCATTCAACACCAAATCTGTGTATTTATTTGGTTGGTTACGTTGATGATATCGTTATCACCGGCAATGATCAAGTTGGTATCGCTAATTTGAAGCAGTATCTCTTTCAGCATATCCAAACTAAAGACCTCGGCAAACTGAAGTATTTTCTAGGTATTGAGGTTGCTCAGTCTAGATCAGGTATTGTTATTTCTCAACGCAAGTATGCTTTAGACATTCTTGAGGAGACATGAATGATGAGATGTAAACCCATTGACACTCCTACGAATCCGAATGTTAAACTGTTTCCAGGACAGGGGGAACAACTCAGTAATCCTGAAAGGTATAGACGGTTGGTTGGAAAGTTGAATTATCTCACGGTGACTAGACCGGACATCTTTTTTCATGTGAGTGTTGTAAGTCAGTTTATGACTTCTCCTTGTGATAGTCATTGGGATGCAATTGTTCGTATTCTGAGATATATAAAGTCAGCTCTTGGTAAAGGACTACTCTTCAACGATCAAGGCCATGAGCATATGATCGGATATACAGACGCTGATTGGGCAGGATCATCCTTTGATAGACGTTCTACATCCGGATATTGTGTTTTAGTAGGAGGTAATTTGGTGTCATGGAAGAGTAAGAAACAAAGTGTGGTTGCTCGATCCAGTGCAGAAGCAGAATATCGAGCAATGGCTGTAGCAACTTGTGAGGTAGTTTGGATCAAACAGTTGCTTGGAGAAACCGGTCATATGGAACTTGTGTGTGATAATCAAGCGACCCTTCATATCGCATCAAATCCAGTGTTTCATGAGAGGACTAAGCACATTGAGATTGATTGTCACTATGTCAGTGAAAAGATACTCTCAGGAGATATTGTTACCAAATTTGTGAAGTCAAATGATCAGCTTGCAGATATCTTCACCAAGTCCCTCACCGGTCCTCGTATTAATTACATTTGTAACAAACTAGGTACATATAATTTGTATGCAACAGCTTGAGGGGGAGTGTTAAAATAGAATAGGTATACACAATCCTACGCAGAATGAGAATAGTTTATAGTCTCCTATTTGGTAAGGAATTGTATTATAGTGTCTATAAATAGGGTTCTCTATGTAATAATTAGAACAACAATTCAATAATATTTTTCTCACAAAAGCTTCTAATGAAATGAGTTGTTGGGACAAGCTCCCAACTAACTCTAACTATTTGAAAACTGAAACCGGAATAAATGTAAAGATTGTCCTCGAAAGATGAGGACTCAGCAAACACTGCTGAGCTGACAATAGCATACTAACCGCAAGCTGGATACCGTGCGTCTTGACCTATATATAAAACAATATAGTGCAAAGAGTATGCGGTCAGTAAGACATGCACCACAATTCTAATTATTGGACATGGTAAATCTAAGATGCTGAACTGAACAGGAAACTGAAATACCTGAAATACATGAATTGATGCAATAACCAAATGGTAAAACAAGCAACTGGTACATACTAAAACTGAAATAACTGAATGCAAGGTCAATGCAATAATCTGAAAGATGGACTGTGGGAGATACTAACAACTGACATACTGCATTATCTAGATGGAGTCCAACATGTACCCCAGCTGGGATGACGTTCTATACCTTGCCAAGGGTAGGCACACTATTGATGTGGGTCCTATAAACTAATGTCCAAAAGGACTAAGGAGTCAATCCTGATATGACCGGTGACCTTTAACCTACAGTGGCACGTAGTTTTAGGACTTGGAGAGACCTACTAAAGGCCTCAGTCCTAAACTAACGAGTGAGCCTTCATACCTATGTCTGCTCGGTGCCAAGTAATGCTCCCAACTGAATTTAAACTGATAAACTGAATAGATCATAAATACTACAAACTGATATTGAATTGATAGACACTTTATCTAAAAGTATCTTATATAGGTGGAATTGAAAAACTGAGTATTAAACTGATCATGATGAATTTCTGTATTCTAAATAAAAGATGCCATCTGACTATCATGGGGTCAAAAACATAAAATTCTCTTAAGCTGAGGGCTCATGGAAATAACTATGTATTTATACTGAATTGTAAGTAAGAATATGTAATAAAAGACTACCCATGAAGAAGAACTGGAATAGGATAAAAATCATATATTTCATGGAACCCTAAACTTTGTAGAATCATTAGCTGAGGAAATAATGTTTTCTTTGGGACTTAATGGGTGATAGGGAACCCTACTGATGAAATCTCACATACCAAGAATGAAAACCCTAGCTTGAATCCTTGAACTAAAGCTTGAAGATGAAGAACCCTAGTTTCTTGCTTGAGGGAACTTAGAACGTATCAAATTTGATTGTCTGAGTGTTGGGTGTGAATTGGAAGGTTTAGTCGACTGATTTCCCCTTAATCCCACTTAGGATAGGGGCCAAAATGTCGTGGTTTGGGAGTTGAAAGAATGGCAAAAGACCAAAATAACCTGAACTGAAAAGCTGTCGGAACATTCCACGAGGCCATCTACAGGTTGTGGTTTGATCTACTAACCGTAGATCCCATCCGTGGAATTCAGGCTGAAGTTTTAGAAGTTCATTTTATGAGTCTTATTTACGACCTGTGATTGGATCTGTAAAAAACAGATTGAAAAATCAAGTTTCTGGACTTCGTTTCACGAGCTCAATCTACGGTCCATTGATTGGACCCATAAAACTCAGGTTTTGAAATCTCTGCTAGGAGTGTGTCTGATAAACGATCATAACTTTTTATTCTAAACTCGAATTGATGCAATCTTGGTGGCATTGGAAAGAAGACTCGTAGACTTTTAATTTGATAGGTCATGGGACACCTAACTCTTTATATGCTGAGAGATATGGTCGTTTGAAGTTGACCTTTACATGAACTCATGCAAAAACTTAGATGGTAGGAAAACTATGAACTCAACTTAGTGCTAGAGGTCCCCTATGACCTTAAATCATATCCGATAAACTTCCTACGCTTGGGAATGGACCTTAACACACATGTGCAAGTAAGACATTACCCGGTCCAAGCAAATGGTTTGGTTCTTTAAGGTGGAATTTTGTCTGGTGTTACAGTAAGTGACAGTAAATTGATGCTCGATTCCCATTTCATCACAAAACAAATGAAATTCACCTGAAATATACTCCTTTCCATTGTCTGTTCTTAGAGTTTTCAACAACTTTGATTTCACAAAAAGCTTTGAACTTCTTAAAAACAACAAACACTTCAAGCTTTTGCTTAAGAAAATATACCCCAGTCATTCTTGTGAAATCATCTATAAAAAGAATAAAATACTTGCTGCCATTGAGCAAAGGAGTTCTCATCGATCCACAAATGTCAGAATGGACCAATTGTAACTTCTCACTTGCCCTCCATGTTGATGACTTTGAAAAGGCAATTTGTGTGCTTCCTAGTTGACAGCTTCCTCACACATTTGAACACAACTCAAGTTCAGGCAAGTCTTTCACTAAATCATGCTTTTGAGCACATTGAATTGATTTCAAGTTATAATGGCCAAGTCTTTTGTGCCATAATTTTGAATCCTGCTCACATCTACTACTTCGATAAACTTTCTCAGAATTTGAGTTCCAATTCAAAGGAAAACTGTTTTTTTATCATTTCAACAGTAATCACTTCTTGTCCACTAGGTTCAGAAACAACACATTTTCTATCTTTGAACAATAAAATATTGTCTTGTTCTAGCATTTGACCAACACTTAATAGATTTTGGTCCAGATCAGGCACCAACAAAACATCTTGAATAAATTTAATACCTTTGGGAGATTCAATTGCCACAGTTCCTTTACCAACAATCGCCAACTTGCTTTTATCTTCTAACTTGACAAGGCCTTTGGCAGATTCCAACTTCGTAAAATATTCTTGTTTGCTGGTCATGTGTTGAGTCCAACCACTGTCCAAAAACCAGGTGCTGTCATCATCCTGCCTCGTTGCTACCATTGTTGTAAACACAAACTTCTCCTGGTCCTCAACTTCCAAAATTTTTGCTTTTGGAGTTTGTTGGCAGTTCACCTTCTTCACTTTGCAAGACCTTTCAACATGGCCAGGCTTGTTGCAATATCTACATTGAAAAGGTGGTTTCTTCCCTTTAAACCAACAATCATCCTCTTTATGATTGTTTTTTCTGCTGAACTTACAAAGTGGGAAGTTTTCTTTCTTCTTGGCTCTGTTGCGAGAATCACCTTGGTTTTTTTCCCTAAAATTAGTAGAAGTATCTGATATTCTCCCTTCATTTTGCATTTGCATCTTCCTTTTGAGCTTGGCTTGAAGAGCAGTTTCAGTAGCTTCTTCTAGCCTCAAGGATCTTCTCTGCTCTTGAGCTTGAAAAGCATGTACAAGCTCTGAAGGTGACATTTTTGTGAGATCCTTCGAATCTTTGAGTGAAGAGATCTTTGCTTCAAATCTTTCCAGCAAACTCACAAGAACTTTTTCAATGATTCTTAGGGATGATAATGGGGCAGTGCGGGGCGGGTTGAGCTTAACCTGCAAAAAATTTAATCCGCCCTGCTCCGCCCCACATAACAATTTTTTCATTTTCAACCCGCCCCACATAGACCTGCCCCGCATAAATTTTTTAATATTTTCCTTTTCTAGTCAAGTTTGATGCTAAAAATAAAATTCATTATTCATGAAGTTATATTAGTTTAATATATAATGACTTAAAATTTTATCTTTTAGAGGTCAATTGGGAAGCAGGTAAGAAATTGTATTAATTTTGATTGAACCATTTTCATTTACTATTTTGAATATTTTAGCAACTTAAAAGAAACTATCTTAATAGATAATGCTCTATCACTCTTAAAACATGTAAAAGTTAAAATTAAGTTTGAACCCGCATAAAATTGCAACTACTTCAACCCACCCTGCACAAACTTAAACTCGCCCAACCCAAACCATCATAGCCTTTAACATGCCTCACATCCGCCCGGCCCCGCCCCATTGCCATCCTTAATGATTCTTGTGTCTTGAAGGCTTTTCTCTCAAAAGACTGATTTGGTTTTGTCGCGACTTGAAATCGGGCTATGATGACGCCTACTATAAAACCCCCCAGTAGGCAAGTCAAAATCAAAAGCAGAAGGAAATACAGAACTAGCTGATAAATATGCGGAAACAGAAATAGAGATATAGAATAGGTCCCATAGCATAGATATGTAATACGATACAAGGAATCCAACCTTGGACTTGGTGTCACCGGTACAAGAGCATCTAAGTATAGAAAGGCTATATACATCAAGTATATCTAATAAAAATACAAAATATATAGACAAATACAAAAGGAAAACAACAAATCTTCGGACGCCAAGAGCTCACGATCAAAGTTTGCGACAAGCCGACGACCACGGAAGATCCGAACCTCAGCAAGGGTGGGTCGTACTAGAAGCTGCATCAGAAAAAGATTTAGAAGTGTAGTATGAGTACCAAAACACGGGGTACGTAGTAGGTTTACAACCTTCATCTACTTGTTGGAGAATTCTTCAATGGTTTTTGAATTCTCTTCTTAGATTTATCACTTTTATTTGCCTGGTCTTGTCACTTCCTTGGAATTCTTCTTACAACTTGTCCCAAGCCTCCTTTGCAGTTTCAGTAGTCATAACTCTTGTGAAAATTACTTGTGAAAGTGCTGACTGTATGCAAGAGAGAGCTTTAAATTTTTTTTGAAACCTCTTCTCTGTGAATCTTAATTTGCGCTATAGTTGGGTTATTTGGCAAAGGATTTGTATCTCCTCCAACCTTTACCACTTCCCCCAAATCATATGCTCGCAAATAGGTTATCACTTTTACAGCTCAAATTGGATAATTCTCTTCAGAAAACTAGGGGTGAAGGAATCGAGAAAATGCTTGAAGCCATAACAGTAATAGGTTTTATTCAGGTTTCTTTTTGGTCGACCCTAACTCACAAACCCTTAGAATAAAAAGCTACTGAGACCATTTGTTGTTCTACAGAGAAGAGAAAAGAATACACAAGTCAAAACATTCAGCTTATTTTATTCATTCACTTCATGGAAAATAAATAGATGAAAGACTCCTATTCTATTTCAACTGGGGTACTAAGTAAACTCCTATTCTACCCTCAACTAAATAACTAAATTTCAGAAATAGAATACTAAATTAGGAAGAAACAATAACAATAAATATCTCAATACTTCAACAACTTATGTAAAATAATTAATTGGGACTATTTATCCCTTTCTAATGTTAAACTCTTCTAATAGTAAGTTTTATCAATATATCTTCTTCAACAAATTCTTTAATAATATTTAACGTGATTCATTGGCTCAAAAGTCCTTTGCAAACATTGGTTCCAAATTCTTCTTCGTCTTCCACCTCAATCTTCTCTACAAACATTGGTTACAGATTCCTTGCATGCATTAATGATATGCCCTTTTGAATTGATTATGAGCACCAAATGGGAGAACTGGAACTCCAATCTAGAACCCTGGGTAAGCTGCTTTACCTATGCAAACAGAAATTAAATATTTTATTCTCTGCTGCTTCAGTTGAGCTCCACAGTCAAAGAGAAGGTTTCTGTAGTCAAAGATAAAGGGATTGAACGTGACGTTGGACCCTTACTTCCTTTTGAAGAACTATTAGATGCTGACAGCAATTTAGACTCTGGCAAGCAAGAAGACAATTCAAGGAGTAATCAATTGGAAGACTGTACTCTCCCTGACCCACAGGCTTTGTTGCATGTGACTAGCAGGAGAAAAGGAGCCTCTAGGAAAAAAAGCTCCTCACTGGTTCACACTTTGCTTTGCTATTTCAACTTTCTTTCAAAATAGTATCATACTACTGATTGTCGTGTTATTATTTTTTAATTTCTGGCAGGAAGACAATGATTTACTGGAACTTCAAAGGGAGTATGAGGAGTTGCTTTTGAAATATGAATCACACGTAACATTCTTTTTCTTTGCTTCTGTTATTTCTGATTCAATTTGATTTATTAGTTTAATCCTTGCGTTTTCTAGAAAACTGTGAGTGAGGTAAAGATTGACCATCTGACAAGGAAGCTTTTTGAGGCTGACATTCATCTGGTCGATGGTTCTGAGCAAGATGACAATTCTTTGATGCTGTTGTGTGGGAGCAAAACTTTGAGAGAAGCAGAAGCTATTTTTGTGATTAAGCAGCTCCAAGAGAAGGTGCCCTCACTTCTTTCCTTGCTCATTTTCCCGTCATCTATATAAATAAATTTACCTCGTCACTTTTCCTCTTTTTAAGTGTTTCTCGGAAATGTGGAGTTTTTGTTCAGATCACTGTGTTAGAAATGGAGAGATCCTCAAGCCAACAGAATTTGGACTCTGTTGTTGAGATAGCAACTGAGCAGACCATATCTGCAAGAGAGAAGCATGAGGAGGTAATCAGGCTTTCACATTTTATGCATTGAAAGTCGCAATTATGATGATTTATCTCCTTATATCAAGAGAGCAAACAAAGTGGTGATATATGCTTTGATCATTTCAGAATTTCTCTGCTAGTAGCATAAATGTTGTGGCTGTAAATATCTATACCAATCATTGAATTATCACCGCCAAGCACCAAGAAAATCTGCTATTTCTACCTGATAGAATACTAATAAAAAGTTCTGTTTCTCCCACTTGCATGATGAAGCACCAGTAAATATGAAACATATGGTAATCTTCTATATATCGTAATAAGTGTTGTTTGATTAGTAATTTTCCAGTTTATAAATGAAGTAGGCATGTTGTTACTGAGTACAACAACAACATACCCAGTGAAATTCACAAGTGGGGTTACATGGACCTTACCACTACCTCGGGGAGGTAGAGGAGCTGTTTCCGAAAGACCCTTAGCTCAAGTGCAGCAAATCCGGGTACAAAGGAGACATGAAGAAATATAGCAAGTAACTGGGAAGCAATGTAAAGTCTACTAAAAGGGAGCAAAAACAACAAAATAGTGCGATAATCGAAACACAATAAATAACATACTAGGATAGATTATTGAAAACAATAAGAAATAGTGCTAAATATCAAAAACAAGAACTACAATAATACAATGACAAACACCAACAACTCTAAGCAAGACAACACTAGACTACTTACTAACCTTCTATCCTAATACGTGTCCGCCACACCCTCCTATCAAAGTTCATGTCCTCAGTAACCTGAAGCTGTGTCATATCCTATTTCATTACCTCTCCCCAATACTTCTTCGGCCTACCTCTGCCTCTCCTCGTGCCCTCTATAACCAACCTTTTGCACCTCCTCACTGGTGCGTCTATGCATCTCCTCTTTACATGTCCAAACCATCTCAGTTTCTCTTCCCTCATCTTGTCCACCATGGAGGCCACTCCCACCTTATCCTAAATATCCTCATTTCTAATCTTATCGCTCCTAGTATGGCCACACATCCACCTCAATATCCTCATCTCCGCAACATGCATCTTCTAGACACGAGAGTTTTTGACTGGCCAACACTCTGCTCCATACAACAATTCGGTCTAACCACCACTCTATAGAACTTATCTTTATGTTTTGGTGGTACCATTTTTACCACACAAGACTCCAGAGGCAAGCCTCCACTTCATCCACACCACACCAATACGATGTGCGATATCATTGTAGATGTCCCCACTCCCCTGGATTATAGACCCAAGATACTTGAATCTGTCATTCTTGGGGATATTTCGTGTGTCAAGCCTCACTTCCACACCTACCTCATGCATCACATCATGAATTTGCACTTCACATAATCTGTCTTGGTCCTGCTGAACTGTAATCCTTTAGTCTCCAAAGTTTGTCTCCACACCTCTAACTTAGCATTAACTCCATTATGCATCTCATCAATCATTACTATTTCATCCGCAAATAACATACACCAAGGCAGCTCATGTTGAATGTCTCGTCAATACATCCATCACGAAGGCATATAGAAACAGACTAAGAACTGATCCCTGGTGTAACCCCTCATCTCCACAAGGAAGTGCTCCGAGTCTCCTACCACCATTCTTACTGCATTTCAGCTCCTTTGTACATGTCCTTTATGGCCCTAATGTAGGCCACCAATATACCTCTTACCTCTAGGCATCGCCACAAGACTTCCCTCGTGACTTCGTCGTACCCCTTCTCAAGGTCAATGAACACCATATGTCGCTACTGACTACTGCTTTCAAAATCTAATTAGTAATGAAGACAAGAGGCCACCTTAAGAGCTGAAATGCCAAAACATGCTAATGCTGAATCTGAAGATCCACATTTGTTTTAATTAATCAATTCTGATGCTTCCCTTTTGCCTAGTCACACTTTTTCATAAGTTCAATTTTATTTGTTAGATAGAGGGACAAGGGAAGGGGAAGGGGAAGGGGCTGGAGAAGAGGATAGAGAGATTCGATTCTGCACCTAATGTGTAGGAGATCCCCAGTGGTACCACTAGGCTATAAGTCTCGGTGGTCGAATATCATATTCTTAACTTAGTCCCAAGATACATCCTCAAAAACTTTTGCAGTGACTAAAATCAGAACGATATGGTGATTTTTATCTATTCGATAGTTATTAGTTTAATTTATTAAATGAAGCTTTAAATGGTATTTTGCTTTCCTTCTACAGTTTTGGCACAAATATGTCTCTCACTTCTCTCTTTCTTACCTCACATTTTATCATATCTGTTTCCTCTGCACGTGCCACATCTCAGAGTGGGAATCAGGTTTTGGCCTTTACTTTTGCTTGTTGAGTATGTCTAGAATGTCCTGTTCCTTGCACCATATTTTATACAGTACAAGGCATAATTGCATTAGTGATCGATAAAATACATTATGATGGTAATAACTTTCGAGTTAAGTGGGTACAGCATTTCTCTATTAGATAGACTCAAATGGTCCTGCTATTCAAAGAAGCCAAAGAAATGGTGTTATTCTGCATCGTTATGAACATGTTTTCAGGCCGATTCTTTGTCTACTAGGATCTCATTTTACATATTACCTTTACATTTGATATCGATAATACCTTTCCTTTAAGTTCTACAGTGCAATAACTTCTGTTTTAATGCTTTAGCTTTACCAAGAGCTTTTGAGTGTAAAACTTGAGGCACAAGGGGCACGAGAACAGCTTGCTTCAATGGAATCTGCAGTAGTGCTTGTTGTAAGTTCATTTCCACTCCAATAGTGCTTGATGATATATTGTGACCGACATTCTTAGGGTTCCGCTTTAAGTATATAATACAACCATTTTCATATGCCTCCTGGGGCATTAATGGATACACTTATTTCAGGAGGACAACATGAAGTCTGAAACTGAGCTGATGAGGGAGGTTCAAGACTTGATGTCAGAATTTGAAGATTCACGAACCTTAATTGATTCATTCATTCCAGTGGTAGAGGAACTTGTCTTGTCTTTCTCTGCTATATCCAAACTAGTTCCTGTGAGTATCTCTTGTAGGCCATTGCATAACACCTTTCAGATTTGGCCATTCTTATCATATATTTATGGTATGCATGCAATATGTTCTTTAACAACACACGATTTTATCTCTTATGCTTCTATATATTTCATTCTAGTACGATAATTTATTTTCCATGTGTTTCCACTACCTGATCTGGTTTTTCCCACTTTCAGGATTTAAAGTCTTCAGCACTTGACAATTCCAACCAAATAAGATCTGTCATTAGAAACCATGAGAAATTACAATCTTTCTTGAGGCAAAAGATCAATGTAGTTCAGGATGAAAAGGTATAAATTGATTGCCTTTTCTTTTCGTTCGTCTTTATAATTAGAACTTTGACAACCAAGTATTATCTCACACTTCTGCTATTTGTGTTTCTGTTGAAATTACCTTTTAACGCATGCTAATCAAAATGTAGATTCTACTGGACAATCAGTCTTTTGATCTGCATAATCAGATAGAAGAACTGAAAAGAGCTATTGAAGATTCTGGAAATGCATTAACAGTAAGTTGCTTCACTTTCTCCTATATTGATCCTTTTCTATTTCTCTGCTCTTGCTGATCATGCTCTTTTCCAGGAAATCTCTGAAAAGTATGAAGCAGAAAAATCTGAACACCTTTTTCAAGTTCAAAGTCTTCAAAAGGAACTGTCATGCTTATCTTCTAGTTCTTTAGGCAGAGAGAAGGAAAATATTAGAAAAGATTTGGAGAAAACAAAAGCAAAGCTGAGAGACACAGAATCCAAACTTAGGAATGCCATCCAGGAGAAGACAAAACTTGAGGTTTCATTCGAATTGTTTTGAAGGTTGATTTTCTTGTGCCGTCTAAGGCATTTCTATCTTTTCTGATGGTATCACATTGTTAGGGTGAAAGAGCTTGTGCTGAGAGGGAAATTAAACGCTTAAATGGCCAGAGGGCTATTCTTGAGCGTGACATCAATAAACGAGACTCAAACATTGGAAGAAGGCGTGATTCAGTTGTTGATAGGAGCTCTAATGTGCTTGACTCCAAAAGATCCAAGAATTCCTCTGTTTGTGTCGAACTTGTTGTTCAGGTAGGTATGATGTGCTCAAACTAGTGTAAATAAGTTCAAGAAGTGTGTTTCTATGTAACTTAAATGTAGACCGGAACAGTGAAAAACACTTTTTTATACATTATCTGTTGGTCAAGTTTTGAAATTAGTCTCACACATGTAGATTGAACATAACTTATGGCACTGAAGGAAGTTAAACATCCATAACACAAACTTAGGCCATGACTGGAGTGGTTCAAGACCTTCTATAAGATCCTTTGGAACCCCTTACACAACATATGTGGGACATGTAATAACTTAACACACTCCTGCTCACATAACCCAATTTTGGTGGTTCACACATGAACTTTATGGGTGTGAGATAGGCTTACCGATTGTTGATTCTAATACCTTGTGAAGAATCTGAGTATTTTGTCCAAAACCTTAAGGCAATGGTGCGGTGGCCCTAGACCTTATATACAACTTCCGTAGCCCTTAGCCCCTTACTCAATCCATGGGGGAAAATCAGTAACTCCGTTATGGAAAAACAAGAAGGCGGACCAATATTTGGTGTCTTTGTACTGTAGTTTTGTTCAATAAACCATTAATTTTAGAATATTACCTCGTCGTTAATAGAACTCTTGACAAGTAAAATAGGACAAGCACAATAATTAACAAAAGGCTGTCCAAGTCAGGGCTTGGAGTATGACATTTGTGCTTTCACTTCAATTTCATGTTTGGGCTTTTGGGGTCTGTTAATCTCAATGTAAATTCTCTTATTGTCCCCAAGGATTGTTTCTAACTTACATGCAACGTAATGAAAATTTCAAATAAAAGGAGCAGATCATCATATGATAAAAGTACTTTACCATGGTCTTCTCCCAATCATCTTATGATGACAATCTCAGGATAATATCAAGCATTTTTAAGTGTTCAAATTTTATCACCAAATTAAGCATCACTAAACTCGGTATAAGCAGGCTATATTCACGGCACCCTTAAAGAAAAGAAAAACCTTATTGGCATGCATCATGAAGTCTAATCTTAGAGGATGTTCGTTTCATTCTTAGGATAATGCTGGCCTAAGTTAGGTCTAGGAGTGACTATAACGTTTATTTGTTAGTACTATTTTAGACATCATTTTTGGCATTTAATGCCCTTATGTGTACTTTCTTCATCAATCTTATAAATAGTATTTCATATCCTGATGATATAAAAAGTAGATTAGTAAATTGATTGTTGTCATCAAAAAGTAATTGATTGCCTCTATTCCACTCAAGAGGGAAAGTTAATTATCTTTGTTGCTTAGTCTTAAGCTACTTTTCCTTTTCTGGTGTGAAGGAGGAGTACCGGAAATTGGAAGTGCTGGCATTTGAGATGGAGACAACAATTGCTTCTTTGGAAGAGGAATTAACAATTTCTCATGCAGAAAACGAAGAAGCCAATTCTAGAGCAGAAAATTTGGCATGTGAATTGCAAGCTTTATCTGACGAGTTGAATATGTCAAATACAGAACTAAGTATGCTGAAGGAAGAGGTGTCATGCCTTGTAAGTTTATATTTGTTAATTGTTCCACTGCAGTTCCCTCTTTCTCATATACTTTGATTATCATATTCGTCTGTTGAGCATGAATCGTTTGACTATCATAAGTTAACGTTTTCTACTATTGTGTCTTCTAAAAAATAAAATATTAACTTATTTCTGTTGTCTGACTATTATTTGTTTCTCTGGCATTCCAGAGATTATGTTCGGAAGAATCTGAATCACGATGTCAGAGATTGGAAACTTCTGTCAACATTTTGGTAGAAGAAAAGGAAGATTTAGCTATGGTAATAACTGAAGTTGCTTTGGAAACATGTATTCTGAGGCTCCATTCAACTGTTTCCATTGCGTCATTTATGAGTGACTTTTTTTCTTTGCAGCAACTCACTGATGCCCTTTTGGAAATGGAGGAGGAAAAGGTCATATGGCTTGCAAGGGAGAAAGCTACAGTTGAAGCAATCAATGAAAAAGCAAAATCTTATAGTGCTGAAATTGCCAATGTATCACAGAAAATGACAGAGGTTACCTTCAGATTTACACATGATGTAGTTGAACAATTTAAGCATATTCTAGAAGCGCTGCAGTGGCTCTTTCTGATATTGAGGATCTCTTCAAAGACTCAGTGCTTGCATACTGTTCTAGAGGGAACATAATATTGTGGAAATTGTATTTCCGAGACGCCTAGTTAATTCAAAGCTTGTTCACTTTTAATCTTCCCTTTTTAAACAGATTAAGAGAATTGTTTGTGATGTCTGGTACCATAGAGCTTCCTCACTAGAAAAACACATAGCTAAATTAAAGAAATCAAAGACATCCATTGGGGTGATGAACTTAGCAAAATATGTTGCACATCTATATACATGTCAATTGTCCATGATTTACTTATTGAATCTTGATTTATCATCCTGACTTTAAACTACAGGTGACCAATGAACTTGAGAGTTGTAGAATACAGTGCAAACTCCTTGAGGAGAGTTTGGTCATCTCAGAAAATAATGCGTTGGTGGACAAAAGATTCAGGTTTGACTATCCTTTGCTCCCCTATCACTCTGATGTGTTTCTAATCCATTGGTTCAAATTGGTTGTCAATAGATAAGTAAAGTAGCTAGTGACTAATCTTTTCAAATGTATTCTGTTGTCTTTTTAAAATGTATTCTGATGCAGAAAAGAGCACATGTATTACACTTACGCTTTCTAAAAATCTAAGTTAATTTCAAAATGAGTATAACATATTTAGCTCTAGTAAATTGGTACTCGATAAGCAAAAAGTGACTAGTAAACTGGGACAATGGGGGTGTGTCAGTGTATTTCTATAATGGTGATGTTCGGGCTAGCTTGGGCACCTAGACTATTGCACAGTGTACCTGCTCCTCCAACCAGCACTGATGCAAAGAAATCATTGCTTCTGCTGGGATTTGAACCTGGTCTCCTCGGGGTTTCATCCACTTCACTGAATGCTAATCCCCACCCTTGGGTGCTAGGACGATAGAGTTTATAATAGTTTGTTAATCTATTTCTTAAAATTTACTTGAGGTGCCTAGGTGATCAAGTGATAAACTTTGATTCTACAGCTGCTACTACCCTCATCAAAAGTTGGGTGTATTCAAGGTGCCTTGAGTATTGTATTCCTTTGAACCTTTAAATTGGTCTGCCTGATGATATACAGTTATTGCCTTTTTCATTATTTTACAGTGAAGAGAAATTACTGGAGATTGATCAACTTAGACTTAGCCTGAGAGATGCCGAGGAACAATGTAGAAGATCTCAAGAGGTAATTTGTTTGTACTTTTTCAAGCATTTAGAATTTATTGAGTGCAGCATTAGTGATTCAGCCTAGAAACGTATTCTGGGGGTAGGCTAAGCAGGATATACTTCAGTTGAATAACTATGCCCTGTATAACTCTTATCATACAAACTTTGGTGTTATTGCTTGTTTGACTTAGAAAGTGAGGAAGTGCTTTTGTTCTTCAGTATTGACTTTACCCACTCTTTCAGAAGCACTCCTGTCCAAAGAATTAATAAATGAATAGATTGGAGACGAGATAAATTGGAACAATTTTTTTGCATCGAGCTTGCTTATTTTAGAACCTCGGTGAGTTCCTGGTAAAATAGTTTAAGAAATATTATAGCGTACTCGACAATCAATCAACTTTGTTTCAACCTCAAATGGGTGATCCAACTATACAAGTCCCTATATCCATTCTGCTCTCTCTATCAAAAATAAAAATAAAAATAAAATAAAATCCTTTTGGCTCTTTTTGGTCAATTTTCATTCCAATACTATCAATAGTTCTTCTTTTAAGTAAAATTAGGGTTCTCTTAAGTTAAAGGATTTCTATATCTCATACTTCTACGTACACTGGCATACAAGTCTTTAAAGAGTAGAATGCCTCCCAAAAAGAGTCACACATAATGTATGTGTAACGACATCTGAGTCTTAATCTCAATTATTTGGTATTGCCTAATATGATACATTTTGTTATGTTTTTATCTAAGTCTGAATTAATTTCGAGAGATTGCTGGTCTTATGAGACAACTTCCCTCAATTAATTTAGGTCTACCTAGTAATGTAACACTAGAAGGAAGAAGTAAGGTAAGAGGGGTGAGAGAAAGATACATATAGAGAGAATAATCGAGAGACGAGAGACTAGAAAGGAAGAGAAGAGGAAAGAGAGAGTTTTGGTTAAGAAGAACTCATGAAGTACATGAAGATCTTATTTATAAGAAAGGAAGTTTTGGTTTAAATTATAAATCTTGAAACTTCACCAATACATATGGACTGTGATGAGGTGCCATCCAATTGAAGCAGTCCATAGAATGTCACTGTTGGGGCATTCCTGCAACACTTTGATCTTGATCATATCTACCTAAAAGGATAAAATTAAAAAGAGTTTTATCTCTAAAATAAAATATTGTTATCGTTTTTTAGTTGTAGGTAATAGATCAAGATAATTAATATGAAATAATAGCAATATCCTCATGATCAACTTCTTTCTCTTCCCCGAGGAGAAAACTCAACCGTCGACTCTGACAAGTGAGCCTGTATTATGATGAGGTAGTTGATCGTTCTATTCAAGAAAGTACACGGTGAAACCACCAATCAGTTAGACTAACATCTTTGGCAATGAGTAGTAGCCAGCAACAGCTACACGACGAATCTAAACTTGTGCTTTGATACTAATTTCATGCAGCAATTGTCACATTGCAAAATACCCCCTAGACGTGACTGACACTGGCTAGTACCATTCGTCAGGAGAACCAATTAACCATTCACTTACCAATTTATATAAGCACATAGAGCAATTACGTGCAAGTCGAACACAACAACAAAAACACCATACCTAGTGGAATCTCACAAGTGGGATATGGGAAGGGTAGAGTGTACACAGACCTTACCACTACCCATGGAGGTAGATAGACTGCTTCCGAAAGACACTCATCTCAAGTACAACAAAGTAAGAAAAAGAAAAAGAAAACAGTAAAGCAATCGTAGCAACTTATAAGGAAAGCGTTGCAGAGCCTATAAGAAAGGAACAACAACAATAGCAAAATAATGTGATAATCGAAACACAATAAACAACATAAGATGACAGATCAGTGAAATTAAAAGCACGCCTAAGCTCAAAAGTGAGGCCGAATACACTTTGCCGCTTCGCATGACCCAAGGCGAGGCTCATGTCAGTGGCCCTTTTAATTTTTTTAATGTTTTTTATAAAAACATCAGTTTCAAAAAAGAGGTCCTTTTAAGTTATTATAAAGAGTCTGTCCCTGTTCCCTAGACTGCAATTAAGGAAGTCATAGAGTCTCTAAAAGACAAAAAAAAGGAAGAAGATGAAGAATTATAAGAAGACGAGGAATTGAAGGCTTGAAGCACAAAAAAAAACAATCAAATTCTTCTTCTGCTGGCAGAACAAGCAGCAAGCAAATACATGTATCTTCTTTCTCTTCTTTCTTCTTACTTTTTACTGATTTCATAAATTGTTGATGCTGAACATTCAATATTTCATACTCATTTTCATCTTTGTAGAAAATTAAAAAATAAATGGGAATATGGGACACTTGTCCTTGTTTAATGACTGATGGTGTCTTAACTTTAATAATGATCAATGAAAATTTAACACATGTAAGAGGATAATAACAAAGATAGTTTTCTTAGAAGCCATATAGCCATAGTGGTGGACCCCATATATATGTAGTTGTATTTCATTATTTGGTGAGTAATAATTGCATGCAAAGTTCTTTTATATTTTCTTTTGTTTCAGCTTAAAAATAACAAAAAACTTGTCCAGTGTCCCCTTTTTTTTGTTCTTGTTGTGTATTATTATTTATTATTTAGAAATTATAACTGTTATTTTATAACCTTCTTTTTTATCCAGAAGTAAAAATGGCCGAGGACTTGTCTAAAGTCAATAGAAGGGATCCTGGTTGGAAATATAACTACTTGAAGGACCCTGATGAGAACAAAAAATAGGGGACATTGGACAAGTTCTTTGTTATTTTTAAGCTGAAACAAAAAAAAAATATAAAAGAACTTTGCATGCAATTATAACCCAGCAAATAATGAAATACAACTACATATATATGGGGTCCACCACTATGGCTATATGACTTCTAAGAAAATTATCTTTGTTATTATCCTCTTACTAAGACACCATCGGTCATTAAACAAGGACAAGTGTCCTATATTCCCATTTATTTTTAAATTTTCTAGAAAGATAAAAAGGAGTATGAAATATTAAATGTTTAGCATCAACAATTTATGAAATCAGTAAGAAGAAATAAGAGAAAGAAGATACTTGTATTTGCTTGCTGCTTGTTCAGCCAGCGGAAGAAGAAGCTGATTGATTTTTTTTGTGCTTCAATTTCTCGTCTTCTTATAATTCTTCATCTTCTTTTTTTCTGTCTTTTAGAGACTCTATGACTTTCCTCAATTGCAGTCTATGGAACTGGGACAGACTCTTTATAATAATTTAAAAGGACCCCTTTTTTAAACTGATGTTTTTTTTAAAAATAAATTAGAAGGGCCCACTGATATGAGCCTCGCCTTAGGTCATGCGAAGCGGCAAAGTGTATTTGCGCCTCTCTTTTGTGCTTAGGCGCACTTTTAATTTCACTGGCTGCAGTCAGGACTTTATGTGAAGGTACATAGATCACATGTGGAGACTTCAATACCAATAGAATTATGGGAGAAAGAAGAGGATGTAACATTATGTCATGTCTGACTTCTCAAGGTGGATAGAGGAGATGGAGCTACATAATCCTCATTTAAATGGTGGAAAGTTCTCCTGGTTTAGAGGCATTAATCATCCGAGTACAGCTAGACTAGACAGATTCTTGTACTCTATGGAATGGAAAGAAAAATTCAAAAACATCAGGCAAACGCTACTACCCAGAGTGCTATCCGACCACTGTCCTATCTTGTTAGAAAGTGGTAACTGGGAGCAGAAAAGGTCAAACTTTAAGTTTGAGAATTGGTGGCTAAAGGTGGAGGGTTTCACCAACTTGATTCAAAGCTGGTGGAATGAATTTCTAGTTGAAGGCTGTCCTGATTATAGACTGAATATTAAACTAAGAATGCTAAAGTAGAAACTCAAGGAGTGGAGCAAATCAAATTTTGGGGAGCTTACTAGTAAGAAAAATAGCTTACTGGATGAATTGGCAGAAATTGATTTGATACAAGAAACCAGGGAATTGACTACAGATGAAGTGATAATAAGAGCCATCATAGTAGTGAAGTTGGAAGAGTTGGCAAAAAATGAAGAATTGAAATGGAGACAAAAATCAAGGGTATTATGGTTGATACAAGGTTTTTTCACAGAATGGCAACAATGCACAGGAAGATCATCACTATTGATAGGTTGATAGACAGAGGAGAGGTTGTAGAAGACCATGTAGAGATCAGGAACACCATGATTAATTTCTACAAAAAGCTTTACACTGTGGAATGTCCAACTATTTCTCAGAAAGAAAAGGACTGGATGCAAAGACCATTTACTGAATCAGAAGTCTTGCAGTGCCTAAAACTTTGTGATGGAGATAAAGCTCCAGGTTCAGATGGCTACACAATGAAATTCTTTAAATCTTGTTGGGAATTGTAAAAGAAGATCTGATGCTGACAATTCAAAATTTCCATCAAAATAAAATTTTTGAAAAATCTTTCTATGCCACTTTCCTAGCACTGATTCCTAAAAAACCTGGAGCAGAAGAAGTGAAAGATTCCAAGCCAATTAGCTTGATAGGAGGAGGCTATAGATCATTTCCAAACTGATTACTGAGAGGTTGAAGACAGTAATGGGGAAGCTGGTTGATGTATTCCAAATGACCTTTCTGAAAGGAAGACAAATTATGCATGTTGCACTAATTGCCAGTGAGTTGGTAGACTCCAGAGTTAAGCAAAAAACTCTTGGAATTTTATGTAAGTTAGACAGAGAAGGCCTATGATCATGTCAATTGGTCTTTTTTGCTGAAGATTTTAAAGGACATGGGATTTGGGACGAAATGGCTCAATTGGATAAAGTTCTGCATATCCACTGTTAAATTCTCCTTGACCATAAATGGAAACTTTGAAGGTTTTTTCCAATCACAAAGAGGTTTGAGACAAGGTGACCCTCTCTCACCTTTTCTTTTCTTGCTAGCCATGGAAGGCCTCAATCACATGATCGGAAAAGCAAATGTTAATGGATGGATTAAAGGTTATAAGGCTCAGACTCAGGGGAATATGGACAATGAGGTGGGGGTTACTCATCTACTATATGCAAATGACACTTTAGCTTTCTGTGAGGCTGAGGTGATACAAATTAGACACATCAGAGCAATCCTTACCATCTTTGAAGGTATATCTGGTCTGCATGTAAATTGGCAAAAAAGTTTTCTCTATCGGATAATATGGAGTTGCTAGCTAGAAATCTTGGCTGCGAAATAGCAACCCTACCTACAAGGTATCTGGGCATGCCTTTAGGAGCACAAAATAAGGAGATAGCAGTGTGGAGTAAGGCTGGCAAACGGACAGGACCGGATCAACAGGACCGGTTTTACCGGAACCAGTCCTCGTTACCGGAACCGGGTCATACCGGAACCGGTTTTACCGGAAATTTCCAAAGGTTCCGTTCGGTCCCTTAGTTACCGGTTTGGACCGGACCGGAACCGGTTCTTACCGGATCATTGTGTACCGGTAATTTTTTATTTTTTTTTATTAACTTTAATTATTATATAATATTATATTATTAATTAATAAAATTATATTATTAAAAAACTTCAATTTAAAACTTTAAACTTTAAAGTTACTTTAAAGTTTCAATTGAATTTAAGTTTAAACTTTAAACTTTAAAGTTTAAAATTGACTTTAAATTTTAAAGTTTATAACTTTATATTGAATTTAAAGTTTAAAATTGACTTTAAAGTTTAAAGTCTAAAGTTTATATTGAATTTAAAGTTTAAACCTTAAAATTCAATTTTATATTAAAGTTTAAACTTTAAACTAATATTAATATAGTTGAAAATTAAATTTCTAAAATGACTTGGATTAAATATAAGAGACTATTTTAAAAGAAAATCAAGGCGAATAGCTGTATATTTATTCAAATAAATAAATTGTACAATACAAATATTAGAAAGAGACAAAGAGTACATAATCTAGGTATTGAATATTAATTATTGTACTAACAATTGAAACTCTTTTTAAAATCTTTTCGTAACTTTTGTATCATTTCAAAAGAAACATTTTTTGGAACTTGTATTTGTCGTTCTTCTTCCATTGCTTCCATACCATCATCACTATTATCACCAAATATTTCATCTATTTCGTCTTCTATTTGGCTATTTAATTGTGGTAGTCCGGTATTTCTTCTTTCGGCATTGACCCAATCTCGAAACAACACCGATATTTCCAAACTATCCTTTGCTAATGAATATCGATGATCTCCAATCATAAATCTCGCCGCACTAAAGGCTTGCTCCGAAGCGACCGATGATGCTTGAATCGCTAGCACATCTCGAACAATCCTAGCAAGGGTTGGAAATTGATTTTCACGATTCTTCCACCATACTAATATTGGAGCTTGAAGTTGTCCTTCTTCATGCCTAATCTTTTCCCGTGCCTGATTGAAATATAAATCAAAATCATTATTAGTAGATGATTCAAGCTCAAGATGATTCATCCAATCATTCGTATCATCGCTTCTAGGTTTACAAGATGGAGGTTCAACTATTGGAATATTTTTTTCCATAGATTTATATGTATTATATAACTCTCTAGCTTTTATATATATGCTACTTTTACAATCTTCAACACTAGGAGTTTCATCATCTTTAATTTCTAAATTTGCATAAATCTTTTCAACCATTCTTTCAACACCTTTTAATTTGTAATTTGGGTTGAAAGTAGTAGCAGTCAAATAGATTTGAGGAATAGGAAAAAAATATTTTTTGAATTTTTCAATCATAAAAGCAAGGGAATCTTCAAATCGATCTTTTCCTTTATATTTTGCAAATTCAGATGAAATAGCACAAATATTTACTAAAACAGAAGAAATAGTTGGATAATATTGACCAGAAGCAGCATTTGTTGCTTTATAAAAAACACTTAAAAATTCAATAAGTTCTTTTGTATTTTCCCAATCTTCTTAGCCAATTCTCAAATTCGGGTCCGCATTATGAGCATTAAAAACTAATTGTACCGGCTCTTGATAAATATAAGCAACTTGAAGCATTTCAAATAAAGAATTTCATCTAGTGCATACTTCTTTTGGAACTTTTCTATATTCAAGTCCACATTCTTTACAACGATTTTTAAATTCTGTAATTCTAGCTTTTATTTTAGCTTTAAAAATCCAATTACAAGCAAGTCTAATTTTTTCACAAGAAATTCCAAATTGAGAAATACCATCTTTTACTATCAAATTATACACATGTGCGGCACACTTAATATGAAAAGAATCATTATCAATTGGACAAAGTCTACATTTTAAATAATCAATTGCTTTTAAGTTATTAGAAGCATTATCTAAAGTGACACTCATTATTTTATCACATATTCCATAAAATTGTAAAATAGAGCCTATTTTTGTTGCTATATAAGCACCGGTTTTAGTTTCAACATATTTATATCCTAATATTCGTTTTTGCATGTTCCATTCATGGCCAATCCAATGGACAGTACTTGTAAAATAATCATTACCATTAGGACTACGTCCCATATCAGAAGTAATAGATAATCTACCATCATAATAAACAAATAAACAACGAAGAAAATGACAATATTCTTTTTGATATTTAAAAAGATCACTTTTAATTGTACTTCTTGGAATACCTTCATAATCTGGGTTATACAATTCCTGAATATACTGAATAAAACCAGGATGTGAAGGAAATGAAAAAGGCAAACCACAAACAGCAGCCATTTTAGCTAATTCTCTATGATCTTTTTCTTTACTATATGTGCGGTGTGTGTTTCGGCTAGCCGGGTTAGTCATATTTAATACACTTTGAACCATATTAGAACCTCCAACTCTCATAGAATTTTCAGGTTGAGGTATTCCATTTCTATTAGCCCTTTCTATATCATCTAGGCGAGCAAATTCTTTATTACACTTTCTCAAATGTGTTCTTAGTCGTCCCGTTCCCCTTGTGTACCCGTAGTTACATGTTTCATGATCAATTTACATTTCGTGCAAGTAACAATAGTTTTTTCCTCATTTTGTACCAAAAATTTCCATACTAAAGATCTTTTAACGCGTACAGCGGTCTTTGAAAAAGTAGGTAAAGAGGGGACTTCATCTTGTTTCGGTAATTCGGTAGCCAGACTAGTAGGGGTAGGGGTCTCATCATCTTCCTCATTTATTTCTACTTCCTCATCTAATTCTTCCTCAAAATTAGTAAAACATCTATTTAAAGTTTCATGATCTACTTCATTTTCGGAATTAAATTCAATAGGTCGTGAGTCTCGTGTAAAAGAAGTTTCATCAACATGAGTATAATCATTAGTATTAATTCTAAATCTAGGAGGTGGCAAATTTTTAGAATTAGAACTACTTCCTCCTCCCCTATTATTTTTTCTTTCCGACATTGGTCTTTTACCACTATATTTTTCAAAATTCATGTTCAAGTTTAAAATAATTAATATTATGAAAAACAAGCAAAGATAATATAACAAAAAAATAAAATAACTTAATTAATAAACAAATAAAAAATTAAAGTTGGAACGAATGTACCGAACGTCTACGTAAAAGTAGACGTATAACCAAAGCCGGAATTGAGAGATGCCAATTGAAGCTTCCAATTTACTTCAAATAAATCTCCGAAATTCGAACTCCAAGTCAATATCACAAAATAATAATTATGAATTTATGAGAGATTGAAAATTAAGAGATTTTATAAGATATTAATGAAATAGTTTGTGAATTTGTGATTTAAATGAAAAAGTATGAGTATATTTATAGTGTTAAGGGGTAGAGAGGGGTGGGGGGCTGTTTGGAGCCGTTTTGGGCCCCAGCCCAACGGCTAAAAGGGCCCAACGGCTCTATAACGTTCAATTTTTTTTTTAAAAAAAATTAAATTAAATTAAATTAAATTGACCGTTGAACCGGACCGGAACCGGTTCTTACCGAACCGGATCAACCGGATAAAAATCCGGGTTCCGTTTCGGTACCAGTTCCGGTACCTATAAGACCGGTTCCTTACCGGTACCGGACTTACCGGTATGGGAACCGGACCGGACCGGACAAAAACCGGTCCAATTGCCAGCCTTAGTGTGGAGTGAAGTTTTGGAGAGATGTAACAAGAAACTTGCTAGTTGGAAGAGTCAATACCTCTCCCTGGGAGCTAGGTTGACTCTAGTTAAATCAGTTCTTGATGCCTTGCCTTCATATATGATAGGCCTATTTCCTATACCAAAGAACATTGTGAAAAAGATCAATCAACTCAGAAGGTCTTTCCTATGGAATGGAAATAAAGAGCACAAAAGTTACCATCTAGTTAAGTGGGATACTCTTACTCTTAGCAGAAAGCAAGGGGGGCTGGGAATGAAAAAGCTCAATCTTCAGTAGTTGTCTCCTTCAAAAATGGTTGTGGAGATTCTGCATTGAAGATCTGTCACTCAGGAAAAGAGTCATCACAGAGAAGTATGGACTACAAAGCCATTGGATTACTGAGGAGGCTCTTGAAACTTTTGGGTGCAGTGTGTGGAAGACTATTAGAAGATTATGGCCTCAGTTCAAAGGCAATATCTCACTAAAGGTGGGAAATGGTAGGAAAATTGATTTTTGGAATGAACATTGGATTGAGGATCAAAGCCTGAAATCACTCTTTCCTGGCCTGTTTATGCTTAGCACCCAAGATAAGGCCACAATCTCACAGCTATGGAGCCCTCAGGGTTGGAATCTCAGATTCAGGAGAGCTTTCAATGATTGGGAAATTGAGAGGGTCATTAATCTGTTTCAGGTCCTCAATGCCTTCCCTGGCACCTCAACTAAACCTGACAAACCTATTTGGAGATGGCAAAGCAAAGGTGTGTTTACAGTAAAGTCATGTTACTGGAGATTCAATATTGGCCAAAACACCAGATCAGAAACTGGCCATAAAAGTTAATATGGAAGATAAAATGGCAAAGCAAAGGTGTGTTTACAGTAAAGTCATGTTACTGGAGATTCAATATTGGCCAAAACACCAGATCAGAAACTGGCCATAAAAGTTAATATGGAAGATAAAAATACCCTGGAAGATCTCATGTTTTGCTTGGTTAGTGAGCAAAAGGGCCTGCTTAACACATGAAGTGCTTCAAAAGAAAGGCAGACAAATATGCTCAAGATGCTTTATGTGTGATCAAGATGCAGAAGTTAATAGTCCCTTATTCCTTCCTTGCAAAGTAGCTACAAGCATGTGGAACATGTTTCTTGGTCTTCTTGGTGTTTTATGGGTAGTTCCAAAGTCCACTAAGGATTTGCTCTACTGCTGGAAGGAGATAGGAAGAAGGGAGTCTAATGAAGATTGGTGGGAGTTAATCCCAGCCTGCATTTGGTGGTCCCTTTGGAAAGAAAGGAAGGGAAGATACTTTGTGGATAAGAGAAGCAACATCCAGAAAATTAGAATGAATTGTCTTAGTCTTTTGTACTTTTGGTGTAAACAAGATATGGTGGGGGATATAGAACTTTTTGCTGACTTTATAAGTAATTTGTAATTTCCCATAGGGTAGTTTGATATGCTCTAATGAGATTGTAAGTGACCTATGCTCATCATTTGTTTGATGATGAGCCTTTTGTGAATATACAGTTACCTTTATCTCAAAAAAAAAAAAAAGAATACAAAGAAAACCTCATGTTCAAACTTGTTTTTTTGGAAACTGGTAACTTCATCCTCATTTTCAAACTTAACACTCACAACACTGAATTAGACAAAAATGGGAAATGCCTTCCACATCTGCCAGTGAGAACTCACTAAAGTAAGTTCACATGAATGTCAATCCTATACTATGTAATCTGAACCTAATAGAAAACTTCAATCATTGATAGTAAGTTCACGTGAATGTAGACGTACTCAAAACGAATGTTGCCACTGGAACTGTAATCATGAATTAATAAGCTTATTTACAAGATCCTACATGCTGTTGCGTTGCTGTCAGTTTCTTCACCTCCAGCAGCTGTGCATGACAAACTTATTCAGTCTGGTCCAATAGTATTTGAATTTTGGACCTCTGTTGTAGTTCACACCAGTCAGTTGATCTCCTTTTCTTGTCCATGTTTTCGGCATCATTATATGTTACTGCCATTCTGCATAACTGGTCTTTTTCCAATGAAATGTTAAATCAGATGCTCACACAGGAGAATAAGGATCTGTGCAAGGAAGTAGAAAGACTTCAGATGGAGTTAAGCATGCTTAGCAAAGAAAGAGTTGATCTATTAGCCCGTAGTAGAGAATCAGAGACAGAGCCAATTCATAGAGATGACTTTCAGGTTTGCCACTTGAATGCCATGAACAGCTTATTGACGAATCTTCTCTCAGAACAAGTAAAGGAGATGTGATTCTCATTTATCTGAGACAGATTATTACAGATGTATTTTGTTACTTAGACTTTCTCTACTATGCTCGAGGATAACACTATATTTTGGTTATCAGCTTTCAAATTCAAATCATGAAGTCGAGCAGTTCAGTGAGAAGCTTTCAGCTTTGGAGGCTAAAATGCATAATGTAAGCAATCATACACATGGTCAATCACACACTGTACTTGATTATGATGAGATGACAAGTTACCTTTTTGTTGCTATATTTGTACAAGTTATCCTCTCTTATTTCTTGGTTCTAGTATAATACTATATTGCTATATGTGATTATTGAGGTTAAGAAATGAAATAAGTGTGTACTGTGAATAAAAGCTTCTGCATCTGCTTCTATATGTTGTTCTTGCATTTGCATAATTTCTGCATAGATGAGTAGATAATCTGCTGAACATGTTTGCATGTGTAATTAAGGAATGTTTCCTTGTGTATGCATAATTACGAACACAGCATATTTTCGTGATAAGTTGCACGTATCTAAAAGAGCAATCTGAGTCAAGTGGTTCATTTCAAGCTTACTATTTTCAAAAGAGAGTGATGTGATTATCTGATGTCTGAACAGGGTGAAGTCAACCACAACAGTGATAAAGCTAAGTTGAGAATGAGACTTCGAGGGGCACAAGCAAAATTGGATGCATTTCGAGTAAGGTACCAAGAGGCGATGGATGAGATAGACTTTATGAACAAGAAATTCGAGGCGGCTTCATCAAAGCTGAAAAATCAGTTAGCTTCAAGTGGTCTTGAAATCCTCAGCCTCAAGAAGCAGCTAACTTCTGGAAGGGGTCCTTGATTGGTTAATATATCCTTGCATATGTATAAAGTACATATCTGTTGGATGATATGAATATGAATATCTTAACTAACCAGTAAAATATATACCAGAACTTGACAAGTCGTTATTCACCATTAAACGTGCCTGTAATGCATCAATACACCAAAGACGTAAAGTTTATCTACTGGTATGTCGGATTGGAAAAGCGAACTACAAATGTGAAAAACCTGTAACAACCTAATCTGCTAGTGATAATGTGTGTTTTTGGGTTTAGGTCCGCACGACTTTAAAACACATCAAGTGTGTAAGTCATGCTTATTTACGCAGACTCAGAATTGAGGTTTGCCCAGCCTTCAGAATTTGCCTAAATCCAGTTAACTCTGGCCCATGGTGACAAGACTAACACAAGAGTAACTCTAATATTATTTTTAATGGGTCAAAGCAGAAAACATCACTAGGTGATTGGGCTAATATAGTCATATTTACAAAACATTCATTGATTAATAAATGAAAAAAATTGTATTCTTGTTTTGGAACTTTTAAATGCTAAAAAAACGACTTCGATTCAATAGAAACTACAAATTTCTTTCACTAAATAATTATGGATATTTTTACAAAATTTGGACTTAAAAAGTTTTGGACAAGCATTTACAAAATATTCATGGACTAATGCTCATGAAATATAGAAAAAAAATTGAAGCTATTGAGTTTCAAGATAAATTGAACCCCTTTGGATGCAACGAGGTTTTACCAAACTGGAGGAAAGTGATCCTAATAATGTGCATGCTGTCGTGAGTACTTGAATCTGCATTGTATCGATTGATCAATGCATGAAATGTATAGTATGTAAAATAGCTAAATGAAACAAGTGGCAAAATTGAATATATTGATATGGAACAGTAAATTTGAAGTAGACTGTAAAATAGTTACTGAAAAGTAATGCATGTATGTGTACTTTAACAATCAAGCTTCACAACTGATTATGTATGATATAATTTAATTTTCTTGGAGAGTTTCTCTAATTGACAACCACCACGCGAGTTTTATGATGATACAACGTTTTGTCCATGTTGCTAGAGCTATCAAGTACATTGCCAGGATAAGAACAAACTGAACTATGAATCCAATCTCTAAGCCCTTACTAGGAGCTTTCTTAGCAGTCGCCCGAATCAATGACACAATCCTATCCTATGTTGTTGGCCGCGCAGTTCTAGGGGTTTGGATTATATGAACCTTTACCTAACTCGGTGCTCAATACTACTCCCAAAAACAAGCAATGTGCTCAATAACTATAAAATAATATCCCACTTTAGGGGAAAAACTGATAATTTGATACTCGGAGTCAATTTTCAATAAAGTTTCTTTAAAACTGAAATGAACTTTATTTTAATTTAAAACCTAACTATACTTTTTTGAAAAACATAAGATTATGCTTTCTTTTTGAAAATTTGTCTATGCTTTCTTTGAAACTGAACATGTTTTCTTTAAGAAATTGTCTAAACTTTCTTTATGAAAAATATGCATCTTGAATGCAAAATATATATTTTCTTGAAATAATACACTTGGGAGTAGTTTGGTGTGAGATATTAGGTATAATAATTTCAGGATTAAAATGCAGGACTATTTTATACTGTGTTTGGTTGGAGGTTAAAGGCAATCTTGATATTATTTATCTGCCATTTATACCTTACTGATGTGATAAGTTATCACATATACATGATGTAATAACTTCTTCCAATATAACTTATCTCGAAATAATTAATCTAGGAATAACTTGTTTCCAACCAAATGACCCTTTAATAACAAGGCAATTGAGACATGATTTATTAGAAAGATTTCGAAAAGTAACAATCCAATTATTACAAGCTATAAGTAAACCTTAATTCAACCACAACTAATTAAGGCTTAACATTTAGTGTTAGTAAATAAAGAAAACACAAAACAACAATGAAGATTGTTGCACTTGCAGCCTTGGTAATTAAAAGAACTGAACTTTTCTTTTCAAAGAAGAATTAACAAATTTTGATCTGTAACTAATATTCCATAATTTTGATTAAATAAATAAATTATTTTATTGAAAATTTCTGACCCAAAAAAACAAAGGTCTAACTAATTTGAACCAATGTAAACATATTGGTCTGGATATGCTCGTTTCTATAATTTTTTTTGAAATATACAAGTCAAATTTAATTTATTTTATTTTATTTTGTAGTGATGATACACTTTCTATAGTATAAAACTCATTACAAGTCAACTTGAATTTATTTTATATATTTATCAAATTGAATAATTATGGACATGGTATTGACTATAGTATAAGCATGATTTTGACACTATGATATTCTTTTAAGGTTTAATTCGGTAGGAAGTTGTATTTATCTACTGATTTGTAAAATAATATTTTTATGCGAAGTTGATCATTTATACGTCTGGAATTTTTTTATTTTTTTTATACTTGTTTACTAAGCAAATCATGGTTACCTAACAATGAAGGAAAATATAGAATTAATTGCCTAGCTACTCTGAAGTTATAATTTATTTATTTATTTGCAACTGTGAGATACCTTCTTTTTTGATAAAAAGATTATATATGTATAGTTAAATGTATGGTTGTTACATTATCACTACTAGTACCGATTATAGATAGATTGTCAAAATGGACTAACTTATTACGTATAGAAACTTTGTAGAATTTTTGAAGGAGAAAAGGACGCAGGGACCACACATTGGTGAGATTGACCATGAACTATTTTACTCAGCCTAACTTATAGTTACAAGTTATAATAAGGCTATGGAGACATATGATTTATTAGAAAGATTTCTAAATGCAACAATCCAATTATTACAAGCTATAAGTAAACCTTATTTCAACTACTACAAATTAAGGCTTAACATTTAGCCAAATTACAAGTAATAATTAGTAAATGTTTACATTCATCTTTTAGAGTTTGTTTTTATACCAAAAAACACCTCTATCTTGAGTTTCTTCATTTTTTTCCACATAGATGCACTCATTTACATTCTTCCATATTGCTTTATAAACTGGGGTACTATCAAAATTATAGTATTCTCCAAGTATTGGCTTGATAGCTTTTGTTGCCTCCACTGCATGATAATGTGGTATGGTTGTGAATAAATGATGCAAAACATGAGTATTTGTAACGTTATGACATACGTTATTTAGTATACCAAAGTCTCTATCTATCGTAGCTAGAGCTCCTCTTAGCCAATCCCATTCTGAAGAATCATAATGTGGGACTAATGCATGTGTGTGGTTCAAAAAAGTTAGTACCACTACTAGTATGTTCATCATTTGAAGGGGCGCTACATACATGTATATAACCCAAGCTAGCCCTTTTACCATCGCAATACGATACCACATATAAATAAATGCAATTAGACCTAAGTCTGAGAAGTATATTAGTAGCCTCTCACGATCATTATACATCGGACTATATGGATTATAGTGACTTGCAAAACGATCATAAGGTCTACCGGAGGCATTGATGGCCATGTAAGAAGGCCAACCAATAGTGAGGGTGGTGGTGAACGCGATTATTCGTCCTGGTAGATTGTTGAAATATTTGGAGAACCATCGTAGTTCGGATTTAAGCCTAGGTACGTAGACTTCATCATACTCAAGGGAACCCCCATTGGAGTGATGACGACGATGACTATATTTCCAAGAAAAGTAAGGCACACAAATCGAGGTGTAGAAGATAAAACCAACCGTGTCATCTATCCATTGGTAATTACTAAAGCCATGGTGACCACATTCATGAGCAATGACCCATATTGCTGTGAAAACACTACCTAGAGCAAACCAATAAATAGGCCATGCTAGATAATTATATGGGGATGGAAGGACATAGATGTAATTCGCGGCGATATACCCTAATACAAACACTAGTGTGATATCCCGAACAACGTAGGAGAAGGAGCGAACGAGAGATCGTTGAAAGCAGTGAGGAGGAATAGCCTTCTTGAGTTCACTAAGTATAAACGGGGGCTTTGATAGTGGTACTTTAATCTTTTGATCAATTTTAGTCATATTAGCACCACCTCCCATTTTGGTTTGTGATAAGTTGGAAGAAAAAAAAAAAAGACAAACTTTTGGTAAGAAGGGAAAATACCTTTTAGACTTGCTTCAAAGTTGGATATTACTCTCTTCTTTATAGGAAAAAGAATATAGAGGCTAATGTAGGGAGAAGACAAAAGGTAACAACCACAGTTAAAATTAATTATTCAAAGTGAAAGTGATTTGTGTGTTAAGTATTAGGAGCCTTCGTTTGAAATTTCCACACAAAGACTAAGACTAATTAATTACTTGAAAAGTGAAGGATGTGTTTTGACGTGTAAGTAGGTGCATCATGCATGGAATTAAAAAAAGTTCATTTGCTAGCCAAATTTGACATTTCTCTAGCAAGACTTGTTCAATAGCTTGAAATGATTAATAATTACTACTCCTTTATGTGATGTAGTAGTTTAATTTGTTATAGGATTTAAGAAAGAAAGAAAGAAAAGCTTTAAAAATTTATGGTATAAAATAAGTCATAGATGTTTGTGTGGTTATAAGTTATCTCATTGATTGTAAAATGAATATTTTGAAGTTAAATTGTTAGTAAATATAGAAATATGTCAATTTTTTAGATTGACTAAAACTGAAAATGATTCATATAAATTGGGACATATAAAGTATTACTTTAATTTACTATAGAAGGGAGAGTTGAGTTTAGGGATGACAATGGGGCGGGACAGATGCGGGGCGGGGTGGGTTTAAGGCTATGCGGCACGAAACGGAGCGACTTTAAGGTTGTGCGGAGTGGGAGGGATGCGGGCGGATTGAAGTGGATTGTTTTTTAAACTAATGCGGGGCGGGGCAAGTGTATGTGATTTTAGCTATGACTTTTAGTTTAAAAATCATATTCTTTAGTTATTGCTTTATTATTTTGAATGTCGGTAATATTTATTTATATCTTGTAATTACTTTGAGTAAAAATCAACGATCGATGACGAAAAATACTTTAATTATAGACATCTTAATGGACCTCTTCATAATAAATTTGCGTAAGCAAAAAGTAATTAACCGCTTAAATATCTAAAAATCATATTAAATTTAATTAACATTCTAAATTTTAGTCATATCACGTAAATTAAAATAAAAAAATACTAAATATTGAGCCCGTGCTAGCACGGCAACTCTGTCTAGTAGGGATTATAAGAGGGAGTTTCCTATGCTAAGGTAGGTATCAGGTATAGAAAATTTTGAATGTGTTGACTAAATTATCCTCTGTTTAAGTCATCATATATCACTTTATTCATCCTATCACTTTTGCATGTGTTCTTCGATTATTTAAAAAGAGAAAAAACAATTTGCCAGAAAACAACAAACATACAAATTATAATACAACGTTAGAACTGTTAGTTAGTCAATATTCTTAGAGGAATATATTATAAAAATACAAATTAAATATACATCATTTTTTGACTGTTTTAATACCACCATTCTTAAATTTCATTCTAAGACTAAGAACATTGAAAGTTTAGTTGGCCTGTCATTTTTATGTTGAGTATTCTATCTCGAGATCAAACATAATAGACTTCTTATTTAGGAAATATAGAGAAAAATTAACTAAAATTCTAATTTCCTGCATATTAGAGTATATTTAAAAACAATAACATATTCAGTGTAATTTTATAAGTGAACATAATACATTAATCTTTTGTACCGAAGTAAGGTTACTTTGAGATGAATTCTTGGTTAGTCGATTACCTTGCCTGATTAAGAGAATAATAAGGAACTCTAAATCCAACATTTCACATGAATAAAATATTCCACCTTTACAAAAAATAAATAACAGTTAATATTAATTAAAGACTAAAGACCAAAGTATTACTATCCCAAAAAAAATATTAAAATATTTTTCTCACCCCACTTCACCATCTCCTACCCCCACAATCCCCATCCTATCATTTTTTAAAATTCTTTTATAAAATATCTTTTTTTTATATTATTTAAAATAAAATTCTACCACATCTCATCTAACCCACCGTTCCTATTTTTTTTTCTTACATTTTTCTCATTGTTTTTAGAAAAATATTTTTTCTAATTTCGAACCGAATATAATAGAAATAAAAAAATTATTTTTAAAAAACTCTTGCGGCAAGTAAAAAGATATTTTTCTAAAAACCGTATATATATCTAATACAAAACAACAACAAAAAATTAGAAGCGGAGGATTAGGTGAGTGGGGTAGATTTTTTATTTTTAAAAAAAACAAATTAAAATATTTTCTAAATTATTATTGAAGGGATGGGTGGGGGAAGTACGGTGAGAGCAAGTGGTGGAGTGGGGTAAGAAAAATATTTATATTTATTTTATAATTTATCTTTTTAGCTGGGATGAAATAGTAGTACTTTAATCTTTAACTTTAACTAATATTAATAATTTATTTAATTTTTGTCAAGGTGAAATATTTTGTCCATGTGGAGTGTGATGTGACAATTTTTTAAATAAAATAAAAGAGAAAGTGTTACACACACCATGATGAGAGTGTAGTAAAAGAGAGATGTGTGTTTCTTAAACTAATAAGTGATAGTTTAGGTATGAAACTTATACTCTCAATAGTTTAGGTATGAAATTAAAAAGAAAGAATAATTTAGGTGTGTTTTTTATTTTTGGACTCTTATATCAAAAGAAAATAAGAAGTTAAAGAAGAAAAGGAAGGATGAACATTAATCTAGATTACACATTTTCTATGATCCATTTTTTTTTTTATATTTAGTTTAAAATAGATAGCTGTTCTGGAATCAAGGAGATATTAATTTATTACAAGTTAATTAGTTAAAGTTCATAAATTTTATTTTACTGTTCAAAATTTTACCATATGTTATTGTTATTAAGTAAGTAATATATATATATATATTTAATTACCCATTTAATTATTATTATTATCCTTATTTTATCTGTAGATGCTTGATTACTTATGTTAAGTATATTAAATATTAAAATAATAAACATGTCACAATTGAAATTATTATTATTTTACGGATTTCATTTCTAGCCATAAATAAATGATAATGCGTACAATCTGATTTAACTCATAAAAGAACCTCAAAGTTAGCTATTTCATTTGTTGTATAGTTAAGAATTTTGGGTCTATCACGAAAGAAAATGATGTAATGAATAAAGTTATTCCTTTTTTATTTAAGTTTTAAATATATAAAAAAATTAACGTAAAGTGTTTTCTCTTGAATATAGTTTAATACAGCTAAATCTAAATTAATTAAGCTCTGATATGAATACTAATAAAAAGCCAACCAAATATATAGAGAGAGATGTTTGAAGTTTAGTATTGCTGAGGCCTTTAGGGACCCACTCAAACTTTGTAGTCCACATCTATGGCATACTCCAAATCTATGAATAAATAAATAAATGATAATGCTTACAACATGATTTAATTCATAAAAGCACCTCAAAAAGTTACTCCTTCCGTTTCAAAAAGATTGGTCTGGTTTGACTTGGCACGAAGTTTAAGAAATTAAAGAAGACTTTTGAATCTTGTGGTCCTAAATTAAAGTTATGTCAAATGTACAAAATTGCCCTTAATCTTGTGGTCTTAAACATGCCACGTGGAAAGCAAAAAGTAAAATGTTATCAAAAAAAGAAAGAGGTCATTTTTTTGAAATTGACTAAAAAGGAAAGGAGGTCATTCTTTGTGAAACGGAGGGAGTATTAATTATTTCATTTTGTTAAATAGTTAGAATTCTATGCTTATCATTAAAGAATACAGTGTAATAAATGAAATTGTTCACTTTTTTATTTGAAATTTGAGTTTTTAATATAATTTTTTTAAAAAAATATAAAGTGTTTTCTCTCAAATAAAGTCAAACACAATATAAATTTAAATCAATTAAGCTCAATATGAATATCTAGGCACATATCATTTATATTGATGTATCGTTAGGTTGTGCCGAGTTAAAGTTACTCTTTTTTTCCGTTGTAGAAAAGAGATTTCTTCCCTTTGCTTTCGAAAATGATGAATATGAAGTCCGAAGGGTTACAAGTACTAAAAATCTTTGACACCCAATCGAGTTGCTTTCCCAGGTCTTGCCGGTGTTGATATTCATTATCAAATAGAAATCAAATGTATATACACTAGTAAATAAATAAATCTTCTGAGACAACCCACTCAAACTTTGTAGTCCACATCCACTGCAAATTTCAAATCTAATTCATTTGCAGTCGTCTTTACACATATATTATAGGAATATAACTTTGTTTTTTTTTGTGTCAATTTTCAAAGCATGTGGATTAGCTCGGATAGAGTGTATCAACCTATATTGACCACTCTAATTATTAATAACAAAACTGTAATTGGCGTTGCTCTTAAAAGTCATTTACTTTCTCCGTCAAATATTACTTGTTTCTCTATATTTTACATATCTTTCAAAAAATCATAAAAAAAAAAAAACTTTACTAATTTATTCTTTTATTTTTTTCAATACACTTCATTTATATACCATATTAATTAATATCAGATTTATAATAGAAAAAAATTCTAATTTTTCTAATATTATGATTTCAAAAGAAATTAATTTAAGGATAATATTAAAAAATAATTAATTATATAACTATATATATTGTAAACTATTACTTGATTATACATATTTAAAACTAGTAGCAAAAAAATTAGTAACACGATCATCATTCATCTGCATATTAAAAGTGAAAATAAAAAAAAATTAAAAAAGGAGTTTCTAGAAAATAAAGAGTATGGAAAATACAATAAATAAATTCATCAATAAAGCTAATGATCAGTAAAAAAAAAAAAAAAGGGAAGTAAGTTTAACAATTTATATTATTGAAAGAGTGTATACAAGAAAGGTTAAGAAGCTAGAACTCTATTCCAACACAATCTTCATTTAAATTCGAATTCAAATATTGCATTTTAAAAAAAAGAACTTTTATATTATTTTTATCATCCTTACTTTTTTTTAAACACAAAATATTTTTCTAATAAGATATATATCTAAATTGAAAGAAATATTTGAAATCAATGAGATTTTTCCCCCCTACATTGCCATTTGCCTCCCTCCCCCTCCCCTCTTTTTCTCGTTTATTTCTTCTTTTGTTCATTTGTAATTATTTATTATTATTATTATTATTATTAATACTACTACTACTGTTATTTTTTAAAATTATTATTACTATTATTATTATTATTATTATTATTATTGTTGTTGTTGTTGTTGATATCATTATTATTAATAGTAGTGTTTTATATTTTTATCTTTTAATTTAATATTTAAATCAAATATATTTAAATTTATTTTACAAATCTAAAATGATAAGTTTATAAAATAGTAAAAGTTTATTTAGAACTCTTTTACTTATGAGTTTCTATTTGCAAGCCCCACGTTTTCCCTTCTTTTTTTTCCCTTTTGTTTATTTGTTATTTTTTTAAAATTATTATTATGAAAATTAGATTACCCCACCCACCCCCACACGTTTTTCTCATTTATCTTCTTTCCTTTTCCTTTTTTTTTTTGGTTTGTTTTTATTTTTTTATAATTTTATTAGTAGTAGTATTATTGCTACTGCTACGGTTACTATCATTACTATTGTTATTATTATTATATTTATTAATATTATTCATACTATTATTATTATTTCTATTATTTTATTATTATTGATATTTATTTATTTTGGTAAAATAGATCAACTTATATTAATATCAAACAAAATTGTACAGGGAAGCTAGAGTTTCCATCAGTGAGATACAAAGAGTGAGTTCTAGTATCTATTCTATTCTTAGAACTAGTAAGATGTCGTTATTATTAGTAAAAGTGTTCCTATATTTGTATCTTTTAATTTAATATTTAAATTAAATATATTTAAATTTATTTTATTATATCTGAAAATGATCAATAGTAGAGTTCATTTAGAATTATACAGCCACATGTTTCTATTTTTAATTTAACCAAATTTTTTTTTGAAAAACAAATATTTTTTTTCCTTTTTGAAAGACTAATTATTTTAAATTTAATAATTGCCAAGTGACTTTTAATTAACTTGTCACTTGATTTAAACACATTGAAAACTGCTTTTCTTTATTATATATATAAATTATAGTAAAAACAGCCGTCTTTTCTTGAAATTCAAAGAAGTTGTGTATTTACTTGAAATGATTAATAATAATTTGATAAAAAGCAGCAGTCTTTTCTTGACTTTCCCTCTAATCCCTATCCTCTTTCTTTGATTATAGTGAATATTTGTTTTTGTTAAAAATAGCTTTCATTCGAATTCAACACTCGTGCGAAGACTTGAAAATTCAACGAATTGTTTTTACAATTATTGATGCAAGACAAAAAAAATAAATAAAATTAGTAGTTCAGTTTATTAATTATCTGAATTTTTATTTTATTGATAAGAATTTAATTTGTCATTTTATAATTGTCTTCCTTATTTCTCCTTTCCGTACTCCTATATATATTTTTTTTTAAAAATGTAAGAAAAAAAGAAGATAAATTGGACGCAATTTCTAAGCACTTTATAATTTATGTGTTTCCGTTCATAACTTTGTAGAGTTATTAGAAAAGAAATAGCACAAATTAAAGAGCTTAAAATTTGTAAAATCCTTTTAACTTAATGAAAAATTGGCTTAAATTCGACTATTATTACATAATTAAAAGAGTAACATTAGTCATCAAATAAATGAATTTGTCTATTGTAGCTTTGATTTGGAATTTCCAATGCAAGACTTGTGCATTGACCTGAGAAGTAGTGACATTTCAATTCATCATTCATAGTCTTTGTAATCGACTTTTAAATAGGGATAGCAATGGGGCGGTGGGATGGGACGGGTTGAGCTTAACCCGTAAAACTTTAAATCGCCTCGCTAATTTTTTTTCACTTTCAACCCGCTCCACCCCGTCATGCATAGATCCATACCGTATGAACCTGCACCGCATAATTATTTTAATATTTTATTTTTCTGGTTAAGTTTGATACTAACAATAAAATTCATAAAATAAATTTATTTTTTTATTAAGTTGTATTAATTTAATTAATAAAATAAAATTCATAAAAATAAATTTATTTTTTCATTAAGTTGTATTAATTTAATTAATAAAATAAAATTCATAAAAATAAATTTATTTTTTCATTAAGTTGTATTAATTTAATATATAATGACTTAAAAAATTATTTTTAGAGGTCAATTGGAAAACATGTAAGAAATTTATTATTTTTTATTGAACCAAATTTTCATTTACTATCTTACATACTTTAGTAAGTTTAAAGAAATCATCTTAATAAATAATGCTCTATCACTCTTATAACATGTAAAAAGTTAAAATTAAGTTTGAATCCACATAAAATCACATATACCCGCAATCCACCCCGCATTAATTTTTTTAAAATCCACTTCAATCCGCCCCGCACAACTTTACACCGGCCCCACCCCACATAGCCTCAAACCCTCCCCGTCCGCATTCGCCCTGCCCCATTGCCATCCCTACTTCTATATTTCTTCGAAGAAAGGAAGGGTCAAGTGTAAAGAACTCTCAGAATGGACCAGTAAAACTTATTCTGAACTTTTGAACACAAATTAATAATACAAATCGTTCAATAAAATACATTTCAAATCTATTGAAATCGTCTAATTACTAATCCGGAGTTGTGTCTTAATTGGATGTCGACTTTTTTTTTTTTTCCATCCGGTATCCGGAGCCTACGTTGGAGCTTTGACTAAATTCGAATCGCGCTCTGCAGGGCCCATTCGGGGGTGGCGCTCCCAACAAGATTTTCTCCATACCCAGAACTCGAACTCGAGATCTCTAATTAAGGTTGAAACACTTTAACTGGTGCACCACAACCAGGGGAGGACCCACGTGGTATCCAGGGGCAAAAAATTACACGATATATATAAGATAAATTTTCTGTATTTCTGTAGATATATACATTTTGAACCCCTTAATAACAAAGAGAAATTGATGGCGCAGTGGCTAATACGCCTGCAATTAAGTTGTATGTCACCGGTTCAAATCCCAGTGAAAGCATTTTATTTTTTTCTTATTCAGTTTCAGTTTTTTTAGGTTTTTTTTTTTAATTTTCAGTTCTGTTTTTCAAGTTTTTTTTTTTACTTTAAAGAATGTGCTAAAAGTTTAGTTTTAAACCCAAAAGAATTCAAGGTTTCCATTTCTAAAGGCTTATTTACACGTTTATACTTTTATTTTCGAACCCCTGAACAAAAATCCTGGGTCCGCCACTGAACACAACCAGTGGTAGAGCTAGAATTTTTAATAAGAGAGTTCAAAATCAAAAGAACTAAACACACGAGGGAGTTCGACATCTACTATATATACATAAAAAATAATTTTAATTATGTATAAATAGTAATATTTTCCGCCGAAGGGAGTTCGAATGAACCCCTGCCAGAAGGTTGGCTCCGCCCCTGACCACAACCCATGTTAGTTGGATGTTGACTTTATGATAAGTATCACATAAACCTCCCTCCTTTTATATTTATGGTAATAAAACTATCATTTAACTTAAAATGGACATATGTTGCCCCTTATGTGTTGAGTTTATCTCTTATTTTATTTTGTATAAAAAAAATAACTAAACATATTTTAATTCTCAAATCATTAAATTTGATTGATATATACAATTTATGAATGCCACTTAATTTCTTTAGATTATGGTAAATTAGTTGTTACTGTTATCGTTTTTTTTTAACTCGATGAAAATAATATTTTTACAAAGAAAAATCATAGTTCATGTTGAAATTACTAGCAAAACTTAATAGTGACTTGAAGTCCCGTCCGTTGTTTTGTTATGTTTTGTTTTTGTTTTTATGGATTTGGGCCTCTGTTGGGCCTCCAAACTTGCAAGTATACAAATAAGCATGAGCAAATACATATTCTTTTCTAGTGATATACTGTATTGTTTAATGAATACTTGCTTAATTTGCAATTTTGCATAGTCCTCGATTGGGATTTGGTGTAGTATTTGTTATGGAATCGAAATAACCAAATTTAAAAGAGAGAATTTGATGTTGGATTATGAAAAATATCGTGTATTTGAATGTGATTTAGAAAAAGTTGAATATTAAGAAAGAGAAAAAGTTACTGCACCCCATATTTTAATGGGTAAATCACATAAATATGCTATATTAAAGAAATATTTACCATCTATGACAATATAAATTTTCTAACTAAATATAACAATTTTTTGGAATTAAGAAATTGTACAGTCGCTTGCCTCTTTTTCTACCCTTTTTCATCTTCCTTCGTTTTTTTTTTGTTATTCTTCTTCTTCTTCATCTCTTTTTCTATCATTATTATCTTCCTCCTCTTTTTTCTTTCTTTTTTTAAATTTTTTTTATTCTTCTTCTTCTTTGAAATTTTCATATAAATAACTATCTTCAAATCAATTTTTGCCCATATTTCATTATTTTTACCCAAAAATACGAATGAAAAAGAAATGGAAAGATGAAAATTTGTACAAAATCATATTTTCAAGCAAAAATTTCAAATCTGTAAAATTATAGCAACAAGAGTTCAACATTAATGGTCATTATAAAGCTTCAAATTTTGAATTCATTATTTGAAATTTTACGAATTTGTGATTAGCTTGGATAGATTGTTCCTACAAATAATTGAAAATGTCGTTTGAATATCTCAATTTTAAGAGGGTTTGGTTAAGTTTATAATTGATTTTAGGAGAAATATTAGATTGAAACTCGAAAAAGGTGAAGTTTATGGAACTGTATGACAATTGTTTTAAAGTTGTATTAGATATGTTTCATAATTGTATTAAAATTATATTAAAATCATGAACAATACATTTATAATACATATTACAAACTTCACTCTTTTTTAGTGGTATCAACCAAAATAATTTAAGTAACACACTCGTAATACATTTATAATATAGGAACAATCATTTGTAATACATATTGCAAACGCCGCTTTTTTCTCAGTGATACAAATCAAAATAATTTATAAGATATATATAATACATGTTTTCTTCATGAATAGTACATTTATAATACATATTACACACTTCACTCCTTTCTTAGTGATACCAACAAGAATAATTTAGGTAACACACTGATAATACCTTTATAAGACACCCACATTACATTTTAATACATATTGCAACTGTCACTCATTTTCTTAGTGATAAATTAAAATAATTTATAAGACACATATAATATAAGTTTTATTCATAAGCAATCCATTAATAATACATATTGCAACCATCACTTATTTTCTTAGTGATACAAATCCAATAATTTATAAGACACATATAATATAAGTTTTATTCATGAACAATACATTTCTAATACATATTGCAAACTTTACTCTCTTCTTAATGATACCAACCAAATGATTTACGTAACACAGTTATAATACATGCACACTACATTTTTAATACATATTGCAAACATCACTCATGTTTTTAGTGATACAAACCAAAATAATTTATAAGATACTATAATACATGTTTTATTCATGAATAACACAAGTTTTATTCAGTCTATAGATTATTATCTTGTTTTTCATTAGTAGTGTTTTTTTTTTATTCTTAATTTTCTCTTCTAATTCAACTTTAATATTGTGTAATACACTTTTAATGCAAATTTAATTCATTTTGTAGTTTATTATTTGTTACTATTAGATTACTTGTTTAATTCATTATTGATATAAGTTTAATTCACTCTATAGGTCATTGTCGGGTGTTTTATTAGTTACATTTTTTATCCATGCTTAATTCTCTCTTCTAATTCAACTTTAATATTTGTGTAATACACTTTTAATACAAATTAATTCATTTTACAGTTTATTGGTTGATTTGTTATGATTAAATTACTTGTTTAATTTATTATTGATACAAGTTTATTCAGTTTACAAATCTCAGAATACTCTTTCGTTTGCTACATTTTTCATGCATGTTTAATTCACTTCTAATTCAACTTTAATATGTGTGTAACACATTTTTAATTCAAGGTTAATTCATTTGGCAGTTTATTATGTTTCTTCATTTGGTACAATTAGATTACTTTCTGCTCTTTTGTTTGCGATTAGTTTCGATAGGTTGTTCCTACGAATAATTGAAAATATTGTCTGAAGTTTATATCTCAATTTCAAGAGGGTTTGGTTAAGTTTAGAATTGATTTTAGGAGAAATATTAGATTGAAACTCGAAAAGGATGAAGTTTACGGAACTATATCGCGTTTGTATTAAAGTTGTATTAGATATGTTGCATAATTGTATTAAAATTGTATTAAAATCATGAATAATACATCCTACATTTATAATACATATTGCAAACTTCACTCCCTTTTTAATGATATCAACTAAAGTAATTTAGGAACACACTCATAATACATGCACAATACATTTTAATACATATTGCAAACATCACTCACGTTCTTAGTGATACAAACCAAAAATAATTTATAAGACACATATAATACATGTTTTATTCATGAATAATATAAGTTTAATTCAGTTTATAGATCATTTTCTTGTCTTTCATTAATTATGTTTATCATTCATTCTTGATTCTCTCTTCTAATTCAACTTTAATATTGTGTAATGCAATTTTAATGCAAATTTATTTTGCAGTTTTTTGGTTGATTTGTTACTGTTTGATTACTTGTTTAATTCATTATTGATACAAGTTTAATTTACTCTACAGACCGTTGTCTGGTCTTTCATTAGTTACATTTTTTATGCATGCTTAATTCTCTTTTCTAATTCAACTTTAATACTAGTGTAATACACTTTTAATACAAGTTTAATTCATTTTGCATTTTATTGGTTGATTTGTTACAATTTGATTGCTTGTTTAATTCATTATTGATACAAGTTTTATTTAGTTTACAGATCATAGAATACTCTTTCGTTTGTTATATTTTGCATTCATGTTTAATTCTCATCTAATTCAACTTTAATATATGTGTAATACATTTTTAATTCAAGTTTAATTCATTTTACAGTTTATTATATCTCTTCATTTGTTACGATTAGATTACTTGTCCAACCAATTATTGATACAAATTTTATTTTGTCTACAAATTATTGACTACTATACGAAAGAAAGCAGAGAGAGAAAGAAAGGGAGAAAGAACAATAGAAAGAGAGGGAGAAAGAGCAGCATAAAGAAAGAAAGGAGAAAGAACAATGTATAGAAAGAAAGAAATGGAGAAAGAATAACGTACAGAAAGAAAGAAAGAAATGGAGAAAGAATAACAGAAAGAAAGAAGGAAAGGAATAAAGAGCGAGAAAGAGAGACAAATTTGAAAAGGCTAGAGACAAAAAAAAAAGAAAATGATAAGGGTAAATTATGAACTAAGTGAAATTATTAATTGATTTTATAAAGTGGACAAGTATTGTTGGACATTCCAAAATAGTATAGTGGACAACTATTGTTGGACGGAGTGAGTATTTATGATTTTACAAAAAGCAATAGTGGAGAGTAAAGTTTAGATTATGTCTTTAAATATTTTTCTTAATAAATGTGCATTATCGCACAAATTCAATTAATATAAAATAGAAAGTATTAATTAACACTTGTTCATCTACTTTATTTGTTAATAAACGCATTTTCCAAAATTTGCAGGTGCAATAAAAAGGATCTGAAAGTAGTAGATATTGGTCACTTTCGTGTAATAATTTAGGTCATACTTATTAGGTGACGTAGTTTGTACCTGATTGAAACTTAGTTGCATTTTATTTTAAGACATAAAACAATAGTTTTAGTATAATTTTTTTTGTATAACTAAGGTTAAGTTAATAAATACATACTCCTTTGTTTTAATTTATGTGACACATTTTATATTTTGAGAGTCAAGTAATTTAACTTTGATCGAGAATTTGTGAATGAAATTTTCAATTTTTTTGAAATAAAATTTATATAGTTGTAAATTACGTAAAAGTACTATAAGTCACAATAACGAACAATCCAAAATATTTAGAAGAAATATGAAAAATTTACGATCAAAAGTAAATTTATTTAAATCTCAAAATTCAAAATATATCACATAAATTGAGATCGAAGAGCGCATTAAAGGAAAAATATAAATGTCATCACTCATCACCAATGGACAATGGTTGCCGGCAGATTTGCCAAAATGCTGGTCGGATTGCCACGTGGTTCGATGTTAAGATTTTGGACGGGCATTCTCGGCTGGATCCATGGGGCCAAGCTTTGAACTTTCTAGTGAGATGATAAATAAGTACAAATATGGTGATGTTGGTGATGAAAGACCCATTCCCCTCCCCCTCCCCCCAATTTTTGAAAATAAAAAAGTAAAAATAAAACAAAATGTTGAAAGACCCAATTATAGTTGCTTTTTAGGGCGGCGTATCAATCAGTTCAGTTCAATTTTGAAGTTTATCGAGTTGACTTATTCGTTATTAATTTGTCGACATGCTAAACCATTAAGATATTGACTTATCGATTATTGATCCTTATTAGTTTAACCGTTAAGATTTGACACAAGAAAATCATTGAAAATTACTTAGAAATAAGGTGATAGAGCACATGATCAATTGACAGATTGCATCTTGTTCAAAATCAAATATTGTCACATTAGAGAATAACCGAGAGTTTGAGACAACCAGAAACAAAAGTATGAAACTGAACTCTAAGTCAAGGATTTTATATACCAAATGTATGAATAATATTATTTAATTTACTATCGAGTTATCGGTTAACCCATTAAGAAAAAACATCAAACCATTAAGAACCGATAACTCGATAATACAAAAACTTAAAATTGTTACTGAAATCGCTAAACCAATAATCCGTTATCGATAAACCATTAACTTTTTTTTTCCGATTAGGACTATCGGTCTTGATTCAATTTTCAACAGTTGTGGTTGCTTTTTTAATGTATGACAAAAGTTTTTATTTTTTTTATTTTTTTATGAATGTATATTAATGTTTGATATACACTTATATATACTATACCTTAAAAGCATGAACTCCTTAACTTGAATGTTAAATTACTATAATATTCCATCTTAAAACACCCAATTTAGTATATATTCTATATTTTATATTATATGTAACGACCTGATTCCGTCGTTAGGGAAAATCCAATGGAGGAATTTGGGGTCAGAAAACTTTTGAGTAGTAACTTGGAAATTTCTAGCCTAGTCCAGATTTGGACGAAATTGGAATCATGTGAGGTCTAGGGAAATATGGTAATGAATAAGAGGTATTATAATGAATTTGATTACATGAGTGGATAGCCAAGATGTTAAGGAGCCTGTACGGCTTTACAGAATCGAATTCGGGCGAGTAAAACTCTCGAAACTGATCTTAGCATGAACATGTAGTTTTTGAATGTCATGGGTTGAAGGTGTGTTGTGAAATGGGGGTTTGAAACTCTAATTCCGACGTTCTGTCTCCGCGCAAGCCGCCAAGGCAGGGCCGCTATGGCGGGATGGGGTCCGCTGTAGCGGTCCAATCGCAACTTAAGTCGGGATTAAATCCCAAAAATGTTATTTTTCTGCAAGTTTTGTTCTTGAGAGCTAAGAGACGACCAGGGCTATTTCTTGAAGGTTTTCCACCTCTTCTAGCACTAAAGATAACGATTTCACTCCCCTAATTCGTTTTACGATCCGTAGAACTTAGATTTTTGGGTAATTATTATTGGGGGAAGGTTTTGATATGAAGTTAATGGTGGAAAAAGACCTAATTTGGGCATTGGGATCATGGGTTTGGTCTTGGGTTATTGGGTTTGTAATAATCCGGTAATTAAACTTTAATTTATTGATCCTTGCGTTATATTACTTGTTTGTAGACCTAGAACACGCGGAAAGAATCCGAAAAGGGAAGAATCAAATGTCTTAGGAGGATTCAAGCTTTATTTGAGGTAGGTGATGGTTTGATTTCCTGCTTGTGTGATGTATGTGGATTAATTACTATATTGTATGCATGCGTGTATGCGAATCCGATACGATGTGGAAACAAACCTAATGAAATGATTGTGAACGATGCATGTCATGAATTTGTGTACTTGACTATATGACTTGAGTATTGTACATTATGATGTGATTGTGATTGTGGTTGTGCTAATGAGATCGGGTGTCACGTTCCGACACATACATTTGATCGGGTGTCACATTTCGACACATATTTTGGATCGGGTGTCACGTTTCGACACATATTTGGACCGTGTGTCATGTTTCGACACATATTTTGGACCGAGTGTCACGTTCCTACACATATTTTGGACCAAGTGTCACGTTCCGACACATTAATTGGGATCGGGTGTCACGTTCCGGCACACTAACAATTTGAGTATAGGTTCCATGAGAGGACCATTGTGTTGCTATATCTATTGCTAATGAGAATGTCGAATTGTACATTGCTCCTGAAATGATAACTGAATTGTATTCCATATATGTGTGCTTATTATATTGTGATTGTCTTCGTATATTGTGCTTATGGGAGTAGCCATGTGATCCTACCAGTACACTGTGGTTGTGTACTGATACTGCATTTGCTCTTTCTTTGTTGAGTACATGGCATCTTCAGTCGGCTACTGACATACCTTATTTAGGAGATCGCTGATCGAGACCGAATTCAAGGGTGAGCCAGTTCTTCCAGGCTGCCATGAGTTCTCATTCTGTTTAGTCCATTCTCTGTCTGGACTTAGACTAGTACTTTAGATATTAACTTGTTTAGTTTCGGGGTTGTACCCCTTGTTCTTAGACTTGTCGTTAGTAGAGTTTTGGTACATTGACTTTCAGGTTCTAGGCGTTGTTTTCCGCAAATGTTTTGGTAATGGTTTGTCAAACTTTCGGAGTTTATGGGAACTCTAATTTATTTCTGCATTTAAAATTGCTTCCGTATCTTTAAATGTTTATCTTTGGGGTTATTTGATTAGTAGTAATGGTTCTCCTACCGGAGGATTAGTGTGGGTGCCAATCACGACGGTCTGGGTCGTGACATTATATTTATTTATTTATTCTATAATATATTAAAAACTGACACCTTTTCACATTGATGGGTAGTGACTTTTCTGAAAGGTTGTGACTTTTTTTATAGAGTTGTGACTTTTCTGAAGGGTTGTGACTTATCTGATAAGGCACGATAAGCACATTTTCATACTATACTTTGTTGTCTATAAGTAGAGGGGTTTTCTCACACTTCTAAACTATGATTTTTGTAAGTTTTCTATTCTTCTTAAAATAAGGAAGATTGTGCGAGTTGTTCAATTATGAAAGTACAATATTTTTTGTGGGTAAATTAGATAGATCAACAAAAGGTGATGCAACAAGGAGAATGAAATAACTCATCTTCAAATGAGAAGACTATCTAGATAATTAATATGTACTAATTTTCACAGCCATAACACCTTCGTGTTCAAGCTCTGAAAAGTCTTAAACGGTTGGAGAAAAAAGATTTGACCAAAAACTTGTTAAAAGAGTCCAAACTAGATTAATAAGTTCTCCGTCGTTTCCAATTTATTTGTTGTACTTTTATTTTTATTCAGTTTAATAGAGAATGTTATTTTCTCTTGGGGGGTGGGGGCACGCACATCTTTAAGACCACAAAGTTAAAAGAGATTCTTTATTAAGTTATTATAATACCCCCAACTTAAAACACCAAATATATCTTCTATATTTTATATTGCAATATATTTATATTATATTATATTAAAGAAGAAACCTTTTCAGATTGAAGCGTTGTGACATTTTCAAATAGTTATAACTTTTTCGATGAGTTGTTACATTTTCGAATGGTTGTGAAGGCTTGCGACTTTTTCAAAGAATTGTGACTTTTTTGAAGAGTCGTCACTTTTTCAAAGAATTGTGACTTTTTCGATGAGTTGTGACCTTTTGAAGGGTTGTGACTTTTCTAAAGGGTTGTGATTTTTTTTTTTGATAAGGCACAATAAACATTTTTTCATACACTACCTTTTGTTGCTATAAAAAGAAGGGTTTCCTCATATTTTTAAACTACAATTTTTAAAAAGTTTTTGATTGTTCTTCTTCTTCTTAAAACACTCAATTTAGTATATTTTCTATATTATATTATATTACATTATATTATATTATATTTAAAGAAGACACCATTTCACATTGAATGGTTACGACTTTTTCAAGGAGTTACGACTTTTACGATGAGCTGTGACCTTTCTAAAGGATTGTGACTTTTATGATAAGAAACAATATGCACATGCTCATACTACCCTTTGTTAACTATAAATGGAGGGGTTTCCTTACATTTTTAAACTACGATATTTTTATATTTTCTGTTCTTCTCTTCTTAAAAACTAAAGTTTGATTTACAAATGTTCACAATCTCAAAGTTCAGTGAAATCTGAACACTCCCTAACATGAATATTAAATTAATATAATACTCCAACTAAAAACATCCAATTTAGTATATCTTCTATATTTTATATCAATATTTATTTATCTATACTACCTTAAAAGCATGAACTCCCTAACTTGAATGTTAAATTACTATAATACCCCCAACATAAAACATCAAATTTAGTATATATTTTATATTTTATATTGTATTTATTTATTTGTTCTATATTATATTAAAAGCTGACACCTTTTCACAATGATGAGTAGTGCATTTTCCGAGGGGTTGTGACCTTTTATAGAGTTGTGACTTTTTCGGAAAATTATGACATTTTTGAAAAGTTGTGATTTTCCTAAAGGGTTGTGACTTATCTGATAAGACATGATAAACATCTTTTAATATTATCCTTTGTTGTCTATAAATAGAGAGGTTTTCTCATACTTTTAAACTACAAATTTTGTAAGTTTTTATTCTTCTTCTTAAAACAAGGAAGATTATGAGAGTTGTTCAATTATCCAATTACAATATTTTTTTGAGTAAACTACACAAATCAACAAAAATAGATGCAACAATTAGAATGGAATAACTCAACTTCAAATGAGAAGACCATCTAGATAATTAATATGTACTCATTTTCATAGCCATAATAACATTTATGCAGCAAAGTCTACTTGACAAGAAGTTCAATGATTTTCTGTTGCACAAACTACAACTTGGTGTTCAAGTTGTGTAAGTCTCAAACTGTTGGACAAAAAATATATGATTAAAAAGTTGTTTGAAGAGTCCAAACTAGATTTAATAGGTACTCCTCCTTTTCAAATTTATTTGTTGTACTTTTATTTTTATTTAGTTTAATATAAAATATTTTTTTCTTGGAGGGCCGGGGTGCATCTTTAAAACCACAAAGTTAAAAACATTTTTATATATTCTACATATCCTTAAATTAAAAGTCTTCTTTATTTTTTGAAATTTCATGTCAAATTATAATTAGACAAATCTATATCCCTTTGTTGTCAATATATAGATAGTTTTTTCACACTTTTAAACTACAATTTTTCTAAGTTTTCTATTCATCTTCTTAAAACAAGAAAGATTGTGAGAGTTGTTCAATTATGCAATTACAATATTTTTGTGGGTAAACTAGATAGATCAACAAAAAATGATCCAACAAGGAGAATGAAATAATCAACTTTAAAAGAGAAGACTATCTAGATAATTAATATGTACTCATTTACATGGCCATAAATATACTTTTGCAGCAATTTTTACTTGATAAGAAGTTCAATGATTTTTGTTGCACAAACTATAACTTGGTGTTTAAGCTGTGGAAGTCTCAAACTATTGGAGAAAAAAGATTCGATCAAAAACCTGTTTGAAGAGTCTAAACTAGATTTAATAGGTACTCCTCCATTTTCAATTTATTTGTTGTACTTTTATTGTTATTCAATTTAATATAAAACGTTCTTTTTTCTTTGGGGGGGAGTGATGGGCGCTTGTTTATCACCACAAAGTTAAAAGACATTTCTATCTATCTATCTATCTATCTATCTATCTACGTTAAAGAATGAAAATGAACTACCTAACTTAAATATATTATATTATATTATATTATATTATACTAAGCAGACACCTGTTCACATTGAAGGGTTGTGAAATTTCCAAAGAGTTATAACTTTTTTCGATGAGTTGTGACCTTTTCAAAGGGTTGTGACTTTTCCAAAGAGTTATGACTTATTCGATGAGTTGCGATCTTTTTGAAGGATTGTGACTTTTCTAAAGGGTTGTGATTTTGTTTTTATAAGGCACAAAAACCATTTTTTCATACTCTACCCTTTGTTGGCTATAAAAAGAGGGGTTTCCTCAAAAATTTTAACTAATTTTTTTAATGTTTTTCATTGTTGTTGTTGTTGTTCTTCTTCTTCTTAAAACACCATATTTAGTATATCTTCTATATTTTATATTTTATTCATTTTGTATATTATATGATATGATATTAAAAGAAGACACCATTTCACATTGAATGGTTATGACTTTTTGAATCATTTGTGATTTTATGATACGAAACAATATACACATGCTCATACTATACTTTGTTAACTATAAACGGAGGGGTTTCCTTACATTTTAAAACTAAGATTTTTTTTTGTGTTTTCTATTCTTCTCTTAAGTTTTGTGAAATTTGAATACTCCCTAACATGAATGTTAAATTAATATAATAATCTAATTTAGTATATCTTATATCTTATATATTTTATATCAATATTTATATTATAATATATTAAAAGTAAGAACTCCAACAATACAATAATAACTAAGTACCACACCATGGGGCAGTAAGGAGATAGTATATTTAAGAGGTGTAATTAAGTGATTTTAATAGAAGATAAGGTATAAGAATCTCCCTAGATTATGACCAAAATCTAAGACACACACTTTAACAAATTTAAGGTCTTATTACCCCCTGAACCATTTTTTTTGTAATTTGGTGCACCTTTTTGGCTTATGTGACATCTAAATATCTCTCACACACCTCAATTGTGTGGAGTTGCTGAATGTGCCACATAAGCCAAAAGGTGGACAAAATTAAAAAAAAATGAGTGTGGGGGGGGGGGGGGGGTAAAAGGGGGGGGGGTAATGTGACCTGTTTATTTAAGGTGTTTTCTGAGATTTCAGTCATATTCTATGGGGGTACTTGTGTCTTATCGCATTTTAAGAGTGACTAACTTTCTGTAGTAATCATAAGAAAATTTACATCCACTATTTATAGGAACTTATACTTTATCATAATGTCTTACTTAATTTTCTCATTAAATAATATGCACATTATTTTAAAAAATAGTGTAGTACATGGTTTGATATTCACGTGCAACGCACGTGCGTCAAAACTAGTATTATATTAAAAGTATGAACTCCAACAATACAATAATAAATAAGTAATGCACTATGGGAGAAGGAGGAGAAAGTATATTTAAGATGTCACAACCCAGCCTACACCCTGGACGTGGCCGGCACTCGAGAACCATTGATGGTCCCCAAGCAAACCCTCATCTTGACTGACTACAAGCGGAAGACTAACTCGAGCAATATGGAAACTACAAATGCATAAATAAACTTTAAAAACTCAATTTGAACTCAAGTTCAATAAATATCGGAAAAATAATTAACAAGTTATAATTAACTGTCTCATGGCCTCAAAATATCTCAACAACAAAAGAAATAATGAGAGACTCCTCGACTTTTAAACTATCTATGAAGCCTCTACTATTACAGAAGGATATCGGCACAAGACCCACAACATCTCAAAACTACTAACGGTAAGGTAAAGGTGAATTCCTCCGAAATATAAGAAGGCTCACCAAAGCTGACTGGAGTGTCAAATAATCTCAACTATTGATGATCCTGAACACCTGTATCTGCATCATAAGACGATGCAGGTCGAATGACATCAGTACATTGAATGTACAAGTATGTGATAAGGTTAAAGTAAGCAATTAACTTGCTTGAATGACTCAAAGCAATAACTAACTGAACTGACAAGGCCGGAAGAAATACTTGTCAATACTAATATATATATATATTAATAATGACAAAATTATTAGATTACTTCGATGAACTTTATTAATACTAAAAGTTAATGTGATATTTAAGTATTAGTTGGAGTAAGTAAAATTAACTTAAAAGGTTTCAGAATTATACTCTATTCGTTCACTTTTACTTGTCTGCTATTTTAAAATAGATTTTTTATTTTTAGTTGTCATGTTTAATAAGGGAAAAAGCTCAAAATGTCATCAAACTTTGAGAAAATGATCATCGTTATCCTTTAAAAGTTTGTCTCATCTATGCTGTAGGCTTATCCACGCCATTATTTTTTTAATTGAAATGATAGAAATGAGCCAAATTTTTAATGGATGACATAAATGAGCCTTTTTTCAAAGTTCGATGACATATTTAAGTGTTCACCTTTTTTTAAAAAAATATGCATCATTTGAAAATGCAGTGCCAAATAGTGTCAATACATTAAATGTACCATATGTAAAATAGCAGAATGAAAAATTACATAAACTAAATAAGCTGAGTTGAATTAATAACTCTGTATACAAACTAATATAAAGTCAACTGAATTGTAAAGTATGCAAGTGCACGATAACAACAAAGCTTTACAATTGAGATACATGTAACATATCAAATACTAAAAATAATATAACTTTACTTTTCTTGGGGAGCTTCTCTAATAGACAACCATCATGTGAGTTCATGATGATACAATGTTTTTCCCATGTTGCCAGATTCATCTTATACTTTTCAGGATAAAGGATGAACTTAACTAATGAACCTAATCTCTAAGACCTTACTAGGGGATTTTTGAGGAGTCGCCCAAATGAACAACATGATCCTATCCTATGCTGCTGTGCAGTTCTAGGGTTTGGATTGCCTGAATCCTTACCCAACTTAGTGCACAATACTATTGAAATAATGCAATAATGCTCAATAACGATATTTTGTTCCACTTTAGGAGAAAAAACTGAAACTTTGATACTTTGAGCCTATGCTCAATAATACTTCTTTAAAACTTAACTAAATTTCAAAAACTTAACTATGCTTTTCTAAAATTTTTACTATAGTTTCTCAAATATGAGATACACTTTCTTTAAAGTCGAATATCCTTTCTTTAAGAAACTAATGCACCTGAAGCAATTCATGCTTTCTTGAAACTCTTTCTGAACTACTTCTTTAAGAATTGTAATTTACTTTACTCATGAAAACAATGCATATGAAATAGTATGCCAAGGTTTTCAAATAACTCCTATCTAAAAGAAGGTTCATGTGGTATATTAAGCATGGACAAGAATCAAATGTCATTAATATTAAGAAGTACTGAAATCTCTATAAAGAAATCAAGATTTAATAATAGGAATATAGAGAGAATTTTAAACATATTGAACTTTAGGGGTAAAATACCTAGTTTTGATTTTGCTAAATTAACTCGTAGATGTAGGGTGTAAGGAAACCTTGATGGAGAAGTTTGAAATCCTAGATTTGATCTTCTTGATCCTTGCTCTAAGCTTTGGAGGATAAAATAAGAGAGTATTTTGAGGTAATACTATAATATAATCCTCAAGTAGGTACTAAAACGTTGAGGTTTACACTTAGGAAGAATGGAAAAAGACTGAAAATATCCTCTGTTAAAAACTGTTGAGATCAATTCACAAGGCCTAATTATGGCTCGTGGTTGGATCTACAGCTCGTAGATTTCATCAATGAAATCCATGCCACAAATCAAGGTCTTAGAACATCATTTCATGAGCTCAAACCATGACCCATGGTTTGATCCATAACTAGCGTTTTGGGTCCATGAAAATACACTAAAAATGAGTTTCAGACTTCATTTTACAAGCTAAATCTACGGTCCGTGAATTGATCTACGATCAGTAGATTGAAACCGTACAAATCAGGTTGAAAAATCACTTCAGAAGTCGATTTCATGGGCTCCATATATGACCCACACTTCAATTTATTACCATAAATTGGACTCATGAAAATCAGGTTCTAAAAACTCTACTGAAAGTGTCTCTAGAAAAACATTCACAACATTTTACTTCGGACTCAGATTGATGCAATATTTGTGGCATTGGAAAGATGAATCATATAACTTTGATTCTATATGTTATGGGCTACCTAAAACTTTTTTAGCTGAGATATATGGTCATTTAATATTGATCATTGCATGAACTAATGTGAACATTTTAATTGATAAGAAGACTTCAAACTTGACTTAGTGCTAGCAGTCCCTTATGACCCTAAACCACATTCAATACAATTCATACACTAAAGAATGAACCTTAAAAAACTCGTACAAGTAGGACATCAACTGGTCTAAGTTTATATGCTTACGATGAATGGCTCAAATCCTTAGCGTATATCTTGGGATAAATTCTTGTATTATTTCTGTTGATCCACCTCTCTTATCTTTATTATTAGCTTTTGCTTCTTCTTGGTTATCTTTTGCGTGGTAGACTGTTGCTTATGACTTCGAGCTAAGGGTTAGACTTACTTATGATTGGGTTGTTAGTTTCTCTCCTACTCTTTTTGTGCTAGTTTGAGTTCCATTCGAGGATGAATGTTCCCAAGGGGAAGATATTGTTACACCTCGAATTCGAGAAAGCCTAGGAAGGGGTCTAACAGACTTGTCAAGACCCAAAACTAGACCATGAAACCCTCCACGGAGCCCTAGACGGGCCGTGAAGGGGACCACAATCCATTGTGGTGCTCGTGACAAGAAGACAAAACCTGCCCCAAGCAAGCTCGTTCCCACGGACCCTTAGACGGGCCGTGAAGAGGGAGAAGTGTCGTGAAAGTGGTCGTGAATGGGTCACGTCGGAAGGGGGTTATCCCCTAGACACTAGTCAAGGACCACGAGCATCAAAATGGCCAGTGAAGCTTCACAGGGACCGTGAGGTCGTCCGTGAAGGTTTTTTTTTTTTATCAAACTTAAAGTTTAGTGTCAGCTTCAAACGATCATATCTTCTAGCACAAAATGAATTAGGTGGCCCATGACCTATGAAATTAAATATCTCTAAGTTCTCTTTCCAACGCCACCAAGTTTGCTTAATTCCAAGCTTAGAGTAAAATGTTATGCCCGAAGTAGTGAAGCCTTGTCCGACAGAAATTCTTCACGACTCGTTTGACACGCCGTGGTAGTGCATGACGACCCGTTTTGGGTTCCAGTGACCTAATTCGACAGATTTTAGTCAGGGACTTTTGGGTCTTTGCTCCAATTATTTTAACTCAATACTATGTCATTTTTCCTTCTACTCAAAGCCCCATATAATGATTTTCACCCAAACCAAATTCATTCTCTCCAATTCTCAAAAGAAGATCAAGCTCCTCCTCTCAAATATTTCTCTCTCTAGAAGTTGAAGAAGAAAGCTAGGGTTTCAACATAAAGCCTCCAAATCCTTCATTGCTTCCAAGCTTTTGGCATCAAGGTATGATAGGTTTCATCCATGGAACCCTTTTCTCCATGGAGTCCCCAAATTCTCCAATTTGTAAAGCTAGAATTCCCCAATTGAGTTAGGGTTTTCTTCCATGTCATCAGTTCCTTTCTAATGTTGAATTAATTGATTATTTTATTACTTTTTATGCATGAATTGATATAATCTCATGATTTTAAGTTGATTTCTCATGAACCCATGCCTAACCCATGTTTTGTTCATGAACAATGAAAGATGAATTTATAAAGATATGCATATCCTTTTATGAGATTGATTTAATGAAGTTGGGGATGCATTGACTTTTAAAGCATGATGAAACTTATGAATTATTGAAAAGAATGCATGTTTATGAAAGTATGTTTATGACTCAAGAAAAGATTATAGATGAGATTGTCTATATGTTATATGAAGCTTGGCCACATGAGACTATGAGCCTTAAAAGCTATTATGAAAAAGATCATGGACGGTGAAATATTTTCTCACGCATGGACTAAGGAGCTATCCTATCATAAGGCACGTGATGACTACCCATGTCTCTTAATGATAAGATAAGTCAAAACTTAATAACTATTCCGTGAGATTTATGCTTAGCACCGAGAAGATATTGAAATGAAAGCTCCATCATGTTAAGGCCGGTTTCTAGTAGCAATATCCTTACCCCATACCTATGTGCCCCCATTGGATGAGTGTCGAGATAGACATTAGATAGTGGATCCACTTTAGCTCAATCATGGTCCTACCTTGGCAAGTAGTTTAACACCCCATAAAAAAATTTTGAGGTAAGACTCGAACCATGTTTCATTGTGAGTAAGATTTTACCGAGGAATTTAAAATTTCTTAAGTATTAAGGCCAAGTCAGTAGATATAGCACCTTGAGTTCAAAAAAAAAATGAATTAAAGAGAATTCATTCAACTCATTCCTTAGTTCTTTTAAGTTTTGGGTCAAATTCAAATAACCATAATTTTTAGTACATGATGAGTTAGGAGACCTATAAGATATAAAATGAAATATCTCTGAGTCCTCTTTCCAATGCCACTGAGTTTGCTAATTTTTTAGCTCATATGAGGGAGATATGCCTTTTTGAAGTCAGACTGTCAATTTAAGAAAAGTTACCCGAAAATAGGAAGGTTATTTTAGTCTTTTCCTTACCTCACATATTCTAACGTGAATTACATCCAATTAAGGGTCTAAACTGATTAGAATCAGTTTCATTCATCCCCAAAACATTTAGGATTTTAGAGAGAAGATTCAAGAGGTGAAAAAGTTCAAAGTTTCAAGCGTTCGTTCAAGAAATTCAAGATTTCGCCAAGAACCTAGTTCTTTGAGGTATATAAGCTTTTATAGTGTTGGGTTTGTTCACCCACACGCCAATCATGAGTTTCTTTTGTGAATCTATCCATAAATATTTAGTAATTTAATTTCTTGATGAGTTCTTGATAAGTGTTCTTGAAGTTTCCTTATCGATTAAGTTTTGATGTAAGATTCTACTTGGGTCAAATTCAAACGGCCATATCTCTTAGAATAGAAAGAGTTACATGGCCTGTAACCTATCAAATTAAAGGTATTTGAATCTACTTTCTAACCCCATCAATTTTGCGTCAATCCAATTTCTGAGTAAAAAGTTATGACTATTTTAGTAACCTGATACAGTGCTGTTACGAATTAGCTGACTGGAAAACATTAAAAAACATCGTTTTTGTCTTTTTACCTCCAAGAAAACCCTAAACAAATTTCTTGACTAATAAAGGCTCAAAACAATCAGATTTTCATCTTTTAATCCATCATTCTCTTCTCTCTCAAACCCTAAGGAAAAATCAAAGTAGAAGACTCCATTCAAGATTCTTTCAATCTTTTTCAATATTCTTCTTCAAGGTAAGTCTTTCTCCAAGAATTCTATTCTTTTCAACTCAAATTCCTCCATACAATTATGAATCACTAATGAAAATCATAATTCTTGGCCATAGAGATTTTAAGAAACTAATTAAAAAATCTCAAGAAATGTTTTCTTGATCCTTCAATCTAGGGTTTCAAGGCTTCTAATCAAGTTCTTCTTCAAGATTCTTCAAGAACCTTGTTCTTCCAGGTGTGTAAGGCTATCATAGTGTTGGACTAGTTCGTCCTCATGCCCTACATCTACTTTCAAATCAGTAAAAGAGAAATCTAGGATTCTACCTCTAGATTTGAGTATTCTTGAGATAAGTTGATTTGAGTTCTTGAGTTCATGGTTCTTTTAAAAATTCTATTCCTAATTATTGGGTTTCTATATTGTTATTGAGATCCTTAAGTTGATTTTTTCATGTCTATAATTCAACATGAACCCTATTTTGAGTTATAAATCTTGAGAAGTTTTTCAAAGCCAACGCTTGAGTCTTAAACTGAGTTTTGAGGAAGTAAGTATGAGAATGATAAGAGTAGTATACATGAGTTTCATATTGTTATTTAGACCTTTGAGTCGAGTCATTGATGCCCATAAATTCCACATGAACTCCATCAGTTGAGTATCTTTGAGAGGAGTAGTATCTTCAAGTTCTAAGTTTTGACTATTGAGTTCCTAATCCTTTTGAGATTATATTTCTAATCATGGGACTACTACATGTTACTCATGAAGGTCCTTGAGTTGAGTAGTTCATGCCTATAATTTCGCATGAACCCTATGAGTCAAGCAGTCTCGAGATGAGAGGTATCATTGAGTCCTTGAGTTGAGTAGTTCATGCCCATTATTTCGCATGAGCACTCTGAGTTGAGCATTCTTGTGATGAGTAGTATCATTGACTCCTTAAGTTCTGGAGTTGTTGAGTTTCAAAGTATTGAATTCTATGCATGGTTATTGAAAACCTTGAATTGAGTCGTTCACGTCCATAATTCGGCATGAACCCTATTTTAAGAAGTCTTTTTACAAATTGTTTTAAAACTTATTTTAAAGACTTGAGCACTGAGTTGAGGAAAAGTAGAGTTGAGTTCATTTTCTTTAAAATCATATACCGGAACTAAGTATTCTCAAGAGTAAATGATTTTACAGTTAAGATGAGAGGAAACTGAGATTTCCAAAAGAATTTTCAGCAGTTTGAGTACCATCTCTTTTAAGAGAAAATTTTTGAGTAATAATCTCAAACCATAGAAAGAGTTATGTTTTTAAACATATGAGCTGAGTATATTTTGGGAGTAGTATTGAGTACCGATATGGGGACGAGTTCAGATAACTCAAGTCTCCATAAACCATGTAGCCAACGTGGGTAGAAAGGGTCATACTTTTTAGATGATTCTTTAATGCTTTTTAGAATAGACTAGTGGATCCACTTAGTTGAGAGGTTCTATACCCCGGCAAAGTATAGGACAATTCGGGCAGCGTGGGCGAGACGCTGTATCATCATATAGCTCATAGTGATGGTTGTCGGTTAGAGAAACCCCCACAGAGTTATATTGTATTTTTATATATACAAACTGAGTTATTATTGTATTCTTCAATACATTGAGTTGCTATCTACTGTTTTAAAAGCTTTCCATATATATTGCATCTTTTATTGTTGTTTTATCCTTGAATATCATGAGTTGAGTATCTTGAGTTGAGTACCTTTGAGTTGAGTTGAGTATTTTTGAGTTCAGTATCTTATTCTTGAGTTGAGAAGAGGTAAGTATGCTTCCTTTTTATCAAGTTCAAGCCTGTGTTTATGCTTTAGAATTCCTCTTATATGCTCGTACATTCCACATCCTGAGCCATTTGGCCTGCATCATTTCATGATGCAGATACAAGTATTCAGGATCATCAATAGGTGTTTCGTTGAGGTCATCTGATATTCAGTCAACTTTGGTGAGCCTTCATATATTCCGGAGGACTTCACCTTTATATTACAGTTAGTAGTTTTGAGATGTCGTGGGTCTTGTCCCGATATCCTTCTATAATAGTAGAGGCTTCATAGATAAACATTAGAGTTTGAGAAGTCTGTTCATTTATTTTGTTAAATGTTTTAAAGACTTGAGTTACCTATTTTGTCTAGTTGAATATTCTATTATATTCAGAGTTAATAATTTGAGTTAAAACTTTGTATCTAAATTCTATGAATTTTTATTCAGTTTTTAAGCTTTTGTATGCTTGAGTTAGTCTTCCGCTTGTAGTCAGCCAGGATGAGGGTTTGCTTTGGGACCAATAATTGTTCTCGAGTGCCGTCCACGTCCAGGGTGTAGGCTCGGGTCGTGACAAGTAGGACAACCTTTTTCGGTGTGGGAGACACCGAGGATCATGTTTAGCTCACATGGTCTTTATGTTGGTTAAGGCTAATTCCCACAATAATGAACTAAGGTTGCTTTAAGAAGTATTTCACAAGTGTTCAAAGATGATTTTACTTGCATTAACCATGGTTTACGACTCATGTTTTCTAACCCTTTTATCTTATGTTTTAACTTGGTCTTCGCATATCACGCAAATGTCCTTTTTAGCATGATTTCATATTTTTATGCATGACTATCGTACTTGGTACATTTTGTACTAACACATACTTTTGCCTATATTTCTTATCCTAAAATGTAGGGTCCGACGATTCCGATTCACACCTTTGTGGCTAGGATCTCTTAGTAGTTGAAGATTGAAGATTGGTGAGGCCTCATGTTTCGAGGACCAAGACTTTATTTCATTATGTCTTTTCATTTTAGTTTTGAACTTGATGTATGGGTTACGTCCTGAGTTCTCTTTTGTACTAGATGGCTTGAGACATTGTTAGACATCCGCTTCGTTTTATAAAACTCTATGTTTGCAATGCTCTTTTAAATCTCTTGATTTCTATTATCTTGACTATGTATGCTAAGTGGCTTGTATGGGGCCTCTTGAGGTCTTGTACGCCATGTCACGTCTAGAGTGTACCCTTGGATCGTAACATTATTTTGATCACATCTATACATCTATACAGTTCATTGGTTCAAGACAAATATACTCTGTTTTCCAGAGAATTTGTGTTTTCATTTTTGATGTGATACCTATAGAAACTACAGAGGAACATAAGAAGTAGATCCTCCACATGGCCGGGCTAAATAACTTGGTCACATAGGAAATGTGTACAAAAAAAGGTACAGGTAAATAAGTTCAAGTTTTTCTTCTCTGAAGCTGCCTTGCATATTTGTGGAACTCAATCTCATTTAGAAACACTATAACAAAAACAACTTTTAGCGGCAATAAATATACATATTAATAGAGTGTTAAAGTCTTTATCGACATTATTTAATTGCCATTGAATTCAATGTTACTAAAGGCTTTAGGGACATATACAAAGAGTAATAATTGCCGCTGAAAATACATATTTAGGAGCAATTAAGCTATTGCCGCTAAAGATCATTTTAATGTAGTGAAAACATGATCTCTATCTTTTAGCAACTGAATGGAAAGTGGTTTAAGAATAGAAAATAACTTTAGAATCGGAAGTGCTCGCCCAATAATTGTTTACCCAAACTTGCAGTACCATGACGACCTTCTGTCATTTGTTCCATGTCCTTCACAAGCCAAATCTTGGAATCAAATAACATTGCATATGGAGTTCTTTCACTCCCTTAATACAGATGGAAGCAGGTTATGGGTTTGTTCAAGTTGGCAATTAATCCCTTTGAAAATCATAACTTTCTTGAGGCTGGGAAATACAAGAGATCTTGAGTTTGAGTCTTGAAAATGGAGAAATTAATGACAGGGACCTCTTCATAATTAAATTGGGCCCATGCGGACTCAAAACAGATTTTGTCACCTCAATGGATACCAAAAATAATAAAAATAGATTCATCATTTGTTATTAAGCAAACCTTTTCAATTTGAATTTTCCATTTGTTATAGAGGGATTATTTTTGAACATATGTTGCTTGACTCTTCAAAAAAAAAAGTCGTTGCATCCTCCAAAAGTAGTGCAATTTTTAAAACACCCAACACGAGCGTGACAATATATTTAGAGAGGGCAAGCAAAATAGTTTTGAATCACTGATTGGTGAGGAAAATTGATAAGAAAGTTAAATTAGCAATGATGAAATAGGAAATATTGTCTTTATTCTCTTTATATGATTTGGCAAAAATGATGTACATTCCCTAATTTTAAAATGAAAAAGAAAGACCATTACTGAAGTTTATTACCTAACTGTTTGAATTTGTAGCAAAGTTGATAGCTTAATTTGCAATTAAATATTTGTAGCACTAATCACTTTTCGTTTGGATCACTTCAAAATATTACTCATGAAATGGTACAAGTTATTGAAATATCCAGGTCCTTTTTGAACTTTGTAGTTGATCCCATTTCTAAAAAAAAAACCACAATACACTTCAGATTTGGCCATTAAAAAGCAAATATTTCAACTTATTTTGGGAAAAAAGTTTGATATATATCTGAACTTTGACCGAAATTGCTGTAACAATCTCAAACTTTGGACAAGACCTATATATATATATATTTAAAATACACTATTAAATAGTGCAGGGGTAATAGATCCTGCCAAAAATTTGGGATTGTTACAACAATTTCTGTCAAAGTTCGGATATATTTCGAACCCTTTTCCACTTATTTTAGTAGATTCACACTAAACAAAGATAATATTTTAGATTTGTAGTGTTGCATTTAACATGTAGCAGTTGCCTCATTCTCTATAAAATACTCATGTTTCATATTTTATTCTTTGATACATAAACTTTAGTTTGTGATTCATCAATATAGTCAGCATGTTAGATGAACCACTACATGCTAAGGGGTTATTATAAGATCAATTGGACAAATATTCTATCTATATTGCTTGTGCTTGTAAAATAGAATCACCTCAGCCAAATTTAATGGCAGCTCTCACTAGATGTTTCTTTCTTTTCTACAAAGTGTATCCCATTTTGTTCTGTTCATGGATTCTTCAAGTGTTAAGGTTCATGATATTGACTACTATTGTTTTTTGGAACTTTTGTAGATACGCAATCGCGTACTACAAGTACAAAGAAATGTTCAACAAGAAGAGCTCTAAATTCGTGTTTAGAAGAAAGAAGCATGTTGATTCACTTGATTGTGCAATATGCTTATCAAAATTCGAGCACGGAGAAAAGGGGAGAAAACTTGAAACTTGCAAGCATATATTCCATGAAAATTGCTTGGAGAAATGGCTAATGCAAAAGGATATAAAAGCAAGTTGTCCACTTTGTAGGAGTGTGATTATAACAGAGGAGATAGAAGAAGAGTATCGAAAACTAGAAGATGAAGGAAAAAGAGATCATAGCTATGAGAAAGAACTATCTCTTCTCTTGTTATCTATCTTGGACACAGGATATTGCCATTGTAGTTTTTCTAATTGATCAAGCTCAAATATTATGAGGCCGATTTTTTGAGTATACAACTTAACAAATGTATTTACACCAACATAGCAATACTTTTTGTTTTCAATTATATAACAATATTTCTTTTTCAAAAGTAGAATTTAAATTTAAAAAAAAAAGATTTTCCAAATCAACCACGCTTATCCCGATTCCTGTAAATTTCTCCAATAATTTTACCTTCCCTGATTTATTCAAATATGTTATATATCATGTCCCATAAATAGAGGTTTCCTACCAAAACAAAACTCCCTTTCTCTAAGAAGAACAACTATCGAAAAAATGCATACCAATAATTTCTCAATTCTAATTCAACACAACGGGCGATGGGACTCATCAGATAATTATATAAAAAATAGTTCTCATGATGTTTTATTACGTGGTTGAATTTGATTTTTCACAAATATCTATTTTGTACTTTTTGATAGTTATTCGTTTTGTTTAGTTTGTCAATTTTGGTGTAAATTAATTCATACAATTTGGTTGATGTTCCGGATCGTCGAAATTTTGGTGTAATTACACCAACTTCATATGATTTTGTTGTACCCTGATGTGTCAAATTTGTTTTTTTGTTAAAGTTTAGGTTTAATTGGTATGATGTGTGCCGTATGGTAGCATTTTATATTAATAGGTTTGTGATATGTATTTCTGTATTTGTTTGGTATGTGATCTAGTATAATTGTTGCTAATAACTGACACCAAAAAATAGCCTGATGTATGATTTGGTGTATTGTTTGGTCAAATTTATATTATCTTACATATGAACATACGTATATTAAAATGATTGGAGTAATAACTTATTTGGTGTAATTGGTGGTGTAAAAAATTACAAGTTTGACGATCTATGGTATATAATTATAACCTCATAAATAAAAATATGGTACATATTTTAGTGTATTTTAAGTATGTGAATTGGTGTAAATAAAAATATGAAGAATTGTTCCTACATTTATTGATGGTAACCTGATAAAATCATAAATTTTAAAAATTGGTTTAAGGGTATGTAATCTTTGACTGTTTTTTTTTAAGTTCATTAAATGGTTAAAATTTTGGTAAAATACTTTGGTATTTCAATAACTGTCTTTGACTGTTTTTTTTTAAAGTTCATTAAATGGTTAAAATTTTGATAAAATACTTTGGTATTTTAATAACTGTCTTATATACCAACGAAAATCAACGTAAAAACAAAGCTAAATAAGTTGATGATTGTAATAAGTATTTCTGAAAGTTCCTTTTAAAATTAATGAAGAATTTGTTATTTTAAACATGCAATTATGTGGATTACAATATTGAAGGAGTGATGTATGATCCAACCACCAAATACGAAGGCTTGATTACAGCTATATCTTCACAATTGAGAGTGGAAAGCACTTGGGATGTTCCATCACATGTCTTGGAAGATGTAATATTACCACCAATTACAAGAAAGCAACCAGGCAGACCTCCAAAAAATGATCGCAAAAAGGGATTTACCAAAGGAAAGAGGAAGAAGAGAAAAGTAACCTGTAGTGAATGTGGTGTAGTTGGGCATAACAAGAAGACTTGCCCAAAAAAATCTCATGATAATTAGCTTTGTGGTATTTTTGTTGTTATTTTTACTTTGCAGTTATACAGTTGAACTATATTACTTTTTATTAGATGTACTGTTTTTAAATTTCATTAGCTTATTTCAAAGTTGATTACTTTTTGTTATCTTATTCATATTTTTGAAGTCATAGTTGTTATAAATGGTTGTATATAATAGATATCATAAACTCTTCTGGATTACGTGGTGTCACATATTTAGAAACATTGATAAAAAATAAACTTATTGGATGATATTCTGTTGTTGATTTGATATGGTAAATAAGTCAAATTCTTGGTGAAATTATGGTAAATAGGCACAAATTTATGGTAAAAATAAAGGATCATAATAATGGTTGTATATAGTAAAACAAATGATTGCAGTATACACCAACCTAAAACAATAAATAGAAAAGTATTAAATGTTAATATATAAGTTTGGACGCTATAATAATTAACACTCAATTACTGTAAAATTGGTTTACTCTTGTTAAAACTGGCACAAAACTTGGTATAAATGATGTAATATATAACAACCAAAGGTCATAATAATGATGGTATATATAAGTTGAATGCTTACATTATATACAAACCTAAAACTTTGCATTGGAAAAAACAGGTTATGACAACAATCTTGATTAACACTGAAATCATAAAAAACACACTTTGTTAAAGAAAAAAAATTGATTTACATATGAAAGAAAAAAACACAAAAATGGGTTAACACATTGGTATGTATACCAACCTGCAACTTTGAATGAAATCCAATCGATCAGATACAAGCATTTAGTATAGTTTTTCAATAATGATAAAACTCAAATTTATACCTAAATTTATACCAAACTCATACATTTACAAACCAAACTCACACTATAAATTTATCACAAAATTTAACCAAAAATCAACCAAATAAATGCATAATCTCAGAATAAAGACAATATCCAACAACGAAATCAAAACCATAAACACAACTAAAGTACTATCCAAAATAACAAAAGAGATTCGAAACCATAAAACATTCATGAAATTTTGTCTTAAGAAATAACATTTTTACTCCTTGACCCTACGATTTGACTGACAACCTTGCTTAGAAGCTTCATCTTCACTAACAAATTCAATATCATTTTTCATCTTTCCATATTCCCACAGTAATGCTTCAAATCTCAACCAAAGATTTTCATCATTTAAACCCAACATAGATATGTTCCTATCTCCACGTCACACATATTCAGTAAAGCACAAGTATACAGACCACAATTCCTACAAATATTAAACAATCAACATAATTAGTACAATACATAGTATAATCAACCACAAAAAAGACACATTATACTTATGTTGAATTGTCGCGTTGTTGTGGGATGTTTTCACGATTACCATATACCAACGAATCACCAACTGGTCTTCCATCATAATGCACATCTGTATTCCAATCAATGTCTTTCCTTAAAGCATAATAATCAGTAGCAACTAGGAACTAAGGTATCATTCTAGATATTTTTTGAACCAAACTTGTTACTGCATTGGTATGTTTAACCCCATAACTATTTAAGAATCATAAATGTATAAACACCTTTTCCTTATGGAAAAAGCAACCAGAAACCAGTGGAATGCAACACTACTATTGACTGGAATGCATACATGATCAACATCCATCCATGGAGTATTAGCAAGAATCCTATCACCTCTTATATATTGTGCAACCTCATGATGTATACTAATCTGACTTTCATCTTTATCATTGGCCTCCGACACATCATGGATTTGAACAACCCAACTGATGAAAAACATGTCATCCCGATTGTTAGATAAATGATGAACAAGACTTCTAATAATCTGAGGTTGGACTTTCAATTGGGATAAGTCTAATAGATAATCAAAAGGAGACTCTTTAAACAAATGAACACTGCCAATTTTTACAAGTAGCTTTGTTATATCAACAAAAACGTTGACATTAACGTAAGAACACCAACACGATTGTTTCTTCTTGATCTAAAAAATAATATATTAAAAATCAATAAATTATAATAGTCATAAAATGCAAAATTTATAATATAAACAAAGAAATATTTGCATCAAACAGTACATTACTAGAAAACGACCGTAAAAACTTACCTTTGGTGGTACTTGTGTTGCCTTTTTCCTTTTATTATTAATCAACCTAGCCCATTTTTGACTTAAACCCTTCATACCTTTGCTCACCAAACCCCCGTCAACTTTCTAGGGCAAAAAAAAATTAATTAATGTTACAAATCTTTTTAATAAGAACAAGATTCAACACTTGCATGTCACAAAAAACAGAAATTTAATCAAATAAATAAATACCTTTAAATCCTGATCGTTATTTACTCTTAATCTTTTAGAGAGGGGGATTTCATCCGCAAAATCACTGTCATGTGGATAATGATATTCTACCAATTTTTCTTTTCCCTTCGATTTTGTATCAGCCCATAATCATCTTTTTATTGAACTGTGTAGGATGATGAAGAATTGATAACAATACACTCATTAGTTCTATCAGATGATCTTGAACAACTAATCGGCGGGTAATCAACGACTACCATGGATTTGTTAAGTCTAGGACTTTTATGTGGAGTCTTTTCCATCGAACTATGGTAAAATTTTTAGTTAGTTGGATTGTGAATCGTTTCTGTGAACAAGATTAAAGGTTTAAGAAAAATAGAAGAAGAATATGGAAGAGAAAACCCTTTTGACTGCCCAAAATATTTTCAAGATTTCTTGAAACTATAACTCCACATTGATAAGTACACCGCCTTTCTTGGTAAAAAAACAGCTTTATCAAAAAAGGAATAAACTAGTTATGATTCCAAAAAGGTCTACTAAGCCTAAAAAGGAAAAAAAAGAAGAAGTAATGAAACGTGTGTATTTGAAACTGTATTAGGAGAGAGAATATTTGATAAGTATTAATATCCTAATTCAACTCCATATAAAAGGCACGGAATATTAATAGTATGAGAGAGAAAAATCTGTAAAACAAAATTAAATTAAATACAAAAATTAAATGTTTTGTTATGTATGTAATTTAAAAACTTAGTTTGTAATTAAATATAAGTATATTGATATTTTGTTAATAAAAGTCTAAAGTAGTATATTTTTGTAATTTTTACTATTGAATTAACACAAGAAAATGTTTTAATTTATTTCGAAGAAAAGAAAGCAAAGGTATTGTTGTCACATCCCATTTTCGAACAGGTCGAAATAGTTCGTAACATAAAATGACTATTTCTCTGATTTTGAAAATTATTTAGAGGGATCACCTTCGAGGAAAATCATTTTTTGAGAAAAATGCAAATGTAAATTATGTATTTGCTTAAAATTTGGGATAAGTAAATTTTTCATTAATTTGAGAGAAAGAGTGAAATACAAGTTATGCTATATATTTGTGTATAATAAGTATGAAAAAAAATTAATAACCATATATTTATTGTACATTAAAAATAAACAAAACATAAATAAACTTGAAAGGTATGGAAATTTTATATATTAGAAAATGAAGATGTATATTTAAGGTAATATGAAGTGAATGAGCTTATATAATTATTGCAAGTAAATACATAAATTGTTTAAAGAGTATGAGAATTTGTTACTTTATTTATATATATAATAGAGAAGGGTCTAAAATGCTCCTCAAGTATTTGAATTGGTGCAAAATTACCCTTCATTCATCTTTCGTCTTTAAAATACCCTCTGACTTTTTTTTCCTGTGAATAGCTCGATTTATGTGCATCTTAATCATGACCACTAATCAACCAGTCACACTGGTTAGCGGCATTCATTTAGTTGTCCTGTTTAGATGGATGAGACAGTTCCACTTGAAGCATGCTTCAAGTCTAGCTTTGAGACATTTACTGCAACCGGAATCTTTAAGGACGTCCACCTTTTGGCTCAAAATTACCCTCGATGTTAATCCTTTGGCTCATATTTGTCCTTATTTTTAATAGCTTCCTTAAAGTGAAATTATTAAATATTTATTTATTATATTGTTTAATGTGACTGGTCCAAATTTAAACCCTTCTCAAATAAATCATAAAAATGATATTTTTAAAATTTGTTTTTTTATAAAACCACATATGATTCATATTTTGACCCGATACACTTGAAAATAATATTGAAAAAATAATTAATTTCATGATATCTTCCTATTGAACTATTTTACATCAACCCCCAATTTATTATAACGTTGCCCAACTCATAAATGAAGATCTAACTAAAATCCATACTCACCCCGACTGATTGTCCATCTAAATAAATATATTATTTTTTATTAATATAAAATTTTCTATCAATTATCCAAATGCCTTGTTCATTTTGTCTTTTATTCATTTTTTAATCTCTTATTCTTAATTATGATATTCGGGAGTCAAATTTGAAATGAACTCACATGTTTATATTCTTTTAATTTGTATTATTTTTATGGTGGGATGAAGGTGGGGATAAGAGAAATGATTATTTTTATTCTTTTATTTTGAATTTTGGGTACACCCAAAAGAAAAATGTAATATTTGTACATATCTGCTTAATCAAGTCATCTTTTATTGAACTAATTATTTCTATATGAATGAATCATTATTTTCCTCCTTTTTTCTCTCTTGTTTTTTATTTTTTTTTAAATGGTGGACAAGATTCAAATAGAAAAAAGTGGAAGAGATAAGAAGTGGGGGGGGGGGGGGGGGCAGTGTTGAGACTAGATGTCTAACCTTTTATATATATATATTTAATTTACTGTCAAATTTAAAATCAAGTCAATCATGTGAGCTTATATATTAAGTAATTTCAAATTATTTTAATGGAAAAGAGACTAAAATACCTTTAAACTAGGAGATTTGGTACAATATTTCCCTCCATCCACCTAATGAGTATGATCCGTTAGACATAAAGAGTCGATGCTATCCTATCCTACGTTGGCTACGTAGTTCTATGGGACTTCTGAATCATAAAAGACTATAACTCAATTCGGTGCTCGATACTACTCCCAAAATAAGTGATATAACTTTATTCTCAATGTTTAAAAACATATTCTTTCTCTGATTTGAGATAATTACTCAAACTATCCTCTTAAAAGAGGTAACTGCTCTTGGAATATCTTTGAACTCATAACTCATTTAGCAATCAAAGTTTCTCTTTTATCAATGTAAGAACTGATACCTTTGGTAATACTTAGTTCCCTTATACTCTTACTCAATTCATACTTGAAAACTCTTTCTCAAAAATATATCAAAATCATATTGTGACATGATCATTGATGAATCGGGAAGTCATACTGCATAAACATTGATGATATATCTAGATACCATACTGCTTAAACATTGATGGCATACTCAACTGTCATACTAATCATGTTTTAAAAATTCTTTCTCAAAACTCATCTTTACTTTCTCAAAAACTCAGTTTAAAACTCAAATATTGGCTTTAAAAAGCTTCTCAAATTTTTTAACTCAATTCATGGGGTTCATGCGGAATTATGGACATGAACGACTCAACTCAGGGGTCTTATTAGCAATATGGACACTCATTACTCAGAACTCAACGATACTACTCATCTCAAGAATACTCAATTCATATGGTTCATATTGTAATATAGACTTGAACGAATCAACTCAAGAATCTTAATGCATAAAATATAGCTGTCACAACCCAGACCGTTGTGATTGGCACCCACACTAACTCTTCGGTGGGAGAACCACTACTACAACTCAAACCAAGCAACTAAACCAAAACTAAGACATTTAAGTTACGGAAGCAAGTTAAATACTAAGGAAATAAATAGAGTTCCCATAAACTCTAACAAAAGTCTAACAATAATAAACTAACATTGCGGAAGTAATGCCTAGAACCTGAAAGTCAATGTACCAAAACATCTAAAGTTTCACAAGTCTAAACAAGAAGGGATGCAACCCCAATCTAATGAAGTAATCAACTAACTAGAACATAATCTAAGTCCAGAAACGGTGGACATAGATGAAAGAGAACCCATGGCAACCCAGAAGAATTGACTCATCTTTGAATTCGAACGATCACTGATCTCCTAAGCGAGGTCTGTCAGTAGCCGCTTGAAGATGCCCTGTACTCAACAAAAATAAGAGCGAGTGCAGTATTAGTACACAACCACAGTGTACTGGTAGGATCACACGGCTATCCCACTAAGTGTAACATAAGCAAGTTAATACAACAATATAATCACATGCATATTTCGAACATATAAAATATCATCAACATTTATGAACAACGAACAACTTCACATGTCTCAAAATACACAATTATGGCAAGTCATTGGTCCTCTCATGGAACCCAAACCCAAACAGTTAGCATACTGGAACGTGGTACCCGATCCAATGATTATGTCGAAACGTGGCAACCGATCCCATAATTATGCCGGAACGTTACAACCGATCCAAGTTAGTTATGCCAGAACGTGGCAACTGATCCAAGTTAGTTATGCCAAAACGTGAAAACCAATCCATTCAATACACCACAATTACAATCACAAGTATATCCTCAAGATCATACAATTAAGTCATGATTTCATGGTAACCAACATTCATCTATCTCATTTACAACAAGTGTGATCAATAATGCAACATTCACATACATACATGTATTATAATGAAGCAAGAACAAACACACATCACACAATCATAGAATCACAACCATCACCTACCTCAAACAAAGCTCGAATCCCCTAAGAAACTTGATTCTTCCCTTTCCAGATTCGTTCCGCTTGTTCTTAGTCTACAAACAATTCAATAAATAATAACTAATTACCCGAATTACCAACAATCCTATCAACCCTAGATAAAACCCATGATCCCAAGTACCCAAATTAGGGTTGTTTCTACCATAAACTGTAGATCAAAACCCTCCCCCCATTGATAATTACTCGTTAGATTATGTTCTACGGATCAAAAAATGGATTCGGGAAGTGAAAAGCTTACCTTTAGTTTCAAGAATGGTGGAAAACCGTCAAGAAAAGACCTGGGTTCGTTCCTTAGCTCTCAAATTCAAAAATTGTAGAATAAAATATTTTTAGGGTTTATTTACGACTTTAAGTCGGGTCTGGCCCGCCACAGCGGTCTTCACCCCGCTACAGCGGCCCCTCCCTGGCGACAGATATCACCGTCAAAGAAGCTTGCACGAAACAGAGAGCTATTTAAAGAATTCCAAAATCTCTATTTTACAACACACCTCTAATCCATGACGCTCAGAAAATATCCTTCACGCTAAGATCTATTCCAGGAGTTCTACTCACCCGAATTCAATTCCGTAAAGTCGTACGGATTCCTTAACGATTTATCTATATACTCATGTAATCAAAATCGTAATTAAATCATTCGATTGTTACCAAAATTTCCCTACACCTCAAACACTCCGATTTTATCCAAATCTGGACTAGGTTGGGAAATTTCAAGTTACTATGAAAAAGTTTTTCCGCCCAAAAATTTTCCCCGTTGGCTTTTCTACAACGACGGAACTCGGTCGTTACAATAGATACCAATTTACCCATCACTCGTCCCCGAGTGACAAACTTCGGAAAAATAGGCTAAAGAAGGAATGAAGTAGTACCTAAATTGACGAACAATTAGGGATACTTGTCTCGCATGTCCCTTTCGGTCTCCAGAGTAGTTGAACCTTCATAGACTTAATCTTTTTGATTCTCAACTTGCTCACGTCACAATCAAGAATTGCAATCGGTTCCTCCTCATATTGGAGGTCTTTGTCTAACACAATTGAGTCTCATTTAATGATGTAATCCCCGTCATTATGATATCTCTTCAACATGGACACATGAAATACCGGATGAACTCCCGATAAATTAGGAGATAAAGACAATCTATACGCTACCGGTCCCACACACTCGAGAACCTCAAAGGGACCAATGTATCGTGGACTTAACTTACCTTTCTTGCCGAATCTCATCACCCCTTTCATGGGTGATACCTTAAGAAGAACATTTTCACCGGTTTGAAACGCTTTGTCTCTTACCTTATGATCCACATACTTCTTCTGTTTACTCTGGGTTGCTAGAAGCTTAGCTTGAATACTCCTCACCTTATCTTGAACATCCTTCACTAAATTAACCCCCAAAGGTTTCACATCCCCAACCTCGAACCATCCTATGGGTGATCTACATCCCCTCCCATAGAGTGCCTCAAATGGTGTCATATCTATGCTGGAGTGATAACTATTATTATAGGAGAATTCACACAAAGTTAGGAACTTATCCCAGTGCCCTCCAAAGTCAATCACACATGCCCTCAACATGTCTTCTAACACTTGAATAATCCTCTCTGACTGCCCGTCCATCTGTGGATGGAAGGCTGTACTAAAAGTGAGTTGTGTGCCCAATTCATCATGTAATTTCCTCCAAAACTTTGATGTGAATTGGGTACCACTGTCTCAGATGATAGAGAGGGAAACCCCATACAACCTCACTATCTCTTTCACATACACCTTAGCCAATTGTTCAACATTATAATCTATTCTTATCGGAATAAAATGGGATGACTTAGTCAATCTATTAACCACTACCCAAATAGAATTAAATTTCCCCAAAGTCTTGGGAAGACCAACCACAAAATCTATGGCTATCCTTTCCCACTTCCATTCCGGAATTGGCATTCTTTGAAGCAAATATGCAGGCCTTTGATGTTCATATTGCACTTGTTGGCAATTTTGACTCTTAGCCACAAACTCCGATATATCCTTCTTCATGCCCGACCACCAATAAATTCGCTTCAAATCTCGGTACATCTTGGTCACACCCGGATGAATATAATATCGTGAACCATGGGACTCTATCAACAACTTTTGAATCAAATCATCAACTCGAGGAATACAAATCCTCCTTTTAAAATTGAGAATACCTTCCGCATCAAGAGTGGTCTCTTGTGCCTTACCAATCACAGTCTTCTTTCTAAGCTCCTCCAAATTCTCATCCTCAAATTGTTTGGTCTTGATCTCCTCAATGAATGTGGCCCTTACTTCAATGCTAGCTAACACCCCACCTCTTTCTGTGATGACCAATTGCATGAACTTAAAATCTAAGGTCTGAATTTCCTTAGCCAAAAGTCGTTTGGCTACACTCAAGCAAGCTAAACTCCCATACTCACCAGTTTTTTACTCAAAGCGTCTGCCACCACATTAGCCTTACCCGGATGGTATTGAATGGTCACATCATAATCCTTGAGTAACTCCATCCACCTTCTCTGTCTCAAATTCAGATCCTTTTTAGTGAACACATGCTGCAAACTATGATGATCAGTAAACATTTCACACTTAACACCATAAAGGTAATGCCGCCAGATCTTAAGAGCAAACACTACCGATGCCAACTCCAAATCATGTGTTGGATAATTCTTCTCATGCACCTTCAATTGATGTGAGACAGAAACTATAACATTCTTATCCTGCATCAACACATCACCCAAACCAGAATGTGAAGCATCACAATAAACAATAAAATCTTTACCTTCAACCGGTAATGCTAGAATAGGCGCGGTGGTCACGAGAGTCTTTAGCTTTGGGAAGCTCTTCTCACATTTTTCAGTCCATTCAAATGGTATCTCTCCTTTTTGGTCAAATTTGTCAAGTGAGTGGCAATAGAAGCAAAGTTCTTCACAAATTGACGATAGTAGCTAGTGAGCCCAACAAAACTCCTAACTTTAGTCACTGAGCTAGGCCGAAACCAATTCTTAACCGCCTTAATATTTTGAGGATCTACCATTACCCTTTCCTTTGACATGACATGTCCCAAAAATGCAACAGAAGCCAGACCTTAGATCAATCTTAGAGCCTGTTTGGATGGGCTTTTAAGCTGGTCAAACTGGCTTGAAAGCCAGTTTTTGACTTATTAGAATGTTTGACAATTATCAAAGTGACTTATTTTAAGTCAAAAATGACTTATTTTAAGCCAAAAGCTAAAAGCTAGGGGAGGGGAGCTTTTTTTTTTTTTTTTAAACTTAAAAGCCCTTTTTTGTTGACCAAGTATATTACCTTTTTGCCCTTAATTCTTTTATACAATTTCCAAATTGCCCATATTATATTATTATCATTATTATAATTATAATTATAATTATAATAATAATAATAATAATAATAATAATAATAATTATTATTATTATTATTATTATTATTACTATTACTATTATTATTATTAATATTATTATTACTATTACTATTATTAATATTTTTATTATTATTATTATTATTATTATTATTACTATTACTATTATTATTATTATTATTATTACTATTACTATTATTATTTTTATTATTATTATTATTAAATTATTATTATTATTATTGTTATATTATTATTATTATGTGTATTATTATTATATTATTATTATTACTATTACTATTATTATTATTATTATTATTATTATTATTATTATTACTATTACTATTATTATTATTATTATTATTACTATTACTATTATTATTTTTATTATTATTATTATTAAATTATTATTATTATTATTTTATTATTATTATATTATTACTATTACTATTACTATTACTATTATTATTTTATTATTTTATTATTTTATTATTATTATTATTATTTTATTATTTTATTATTATTACTATTACTATTATTATTATTATTATTATTATTATTTTATTATTATTATTATAATTATTATTTCTGAAATATGAATTTATATTCCTCTTATAAGGTGGTAAAGAAATATGTGAATGATAGAAAAATATTATTACTTATGAATGTAAAACATAAATTAATTTTGTTTTAATTTTTTTTTTAGTATAAAAACCTTAAATTAATCAACTTTTTATCATGTTAACAGCTTAAAGGATATTTCAGACATTTTGATAAAAAAAAGTGTTTACCAGCACTTATTTGCCAAACACATCAACAACTTTTTTTTCAACTGCAGCACTTTTATCCAAACACATAACTACTTATTTTAAAAATAAATCCAGCACTTTAAAAAGTTACTTTTTTTAAGTCAATCCAAATGGGCTCTTAGATTAAACTGATGCACCTTGCAATTAGTCAGAAAGATCATTTATTCGAGGCAAAAGATACTTGTTTTTAATAGTGACCATATTCAATTGCCGATAATCTATACGCATTCTCATACTACTATCCTTTTTCTTAACAATTAAAACTGGAGCACCCCAGGGGGAAGCACTAGGATGAATAAATACCTTATCAAGAAGCTTGGATTTGAGCCTTAAACTCTCTTAACTCTGTCGGAACCATACGATATGGAGGGATAGAAATGGAACGAGTATCAGGTTCTAAATCAATGCAGAAGTCTATATCCCTAACCGGAGGCATACTAGGCAAGTCATTAGGAAACACTTCTCTAAATTCTGACACCACATGAATGGATTCACTGGATGGAGCCTCAATCTCAATATCCCTAATATGAGCCAAATAAATCAAAAAACCCTACCCTATCAATTTTCTTGCCCGAATGGAGGATATGATCTTAGCTTGCTTAGGTTTGTACACCCCTTCCCACTCTAATTTTTCCCTTCCCGGAAATTCTAGAGTTACAGACTTAGTATTACAATTAATCTCTTGTCATATATCACCGTAAAATTTTACCACATTTGTGTTTATCAAACAATTTAATCACACTACTATTGGGGTTGATGTAACACTTAGCATGGTTAATGATAAATGTGTTACATATAGATCTCTTGCATTAGTGGGGTTGATGCAAACCTCAAGTGTGGGTAAGTCTTTAACGACATATCTCCAAATATCTTGCTGAATATGACCACATTAGCTTAGCTGATATGAAAACTCATAAGGTACTTATACAATTCATACATTGTTGCACTTCAGGCTACGACAGAGTGTCAAAGGATGCAGTTACAAATTAATCCTGAAGTAAAGTGTAACATCTCAGAAATTTGAACTTGGAATGGAAAAGAGAAAAGGGCAGTCCACGGAGGGGTTCACGGGCCTTAAAAAGGTCTACAACCCATCACCCCTCCTCCCCCCTCCCTGTGAAGTTGCACCCAGTGACCATGAAGGATCACATACACTTAGACGGTCCGTGTGTGAAGTTTCCCATGAAAGGGAATCATCAACTTTAAAGTTTTGAGTTAACTTCAAACAATCATATCTCTAAATAAAATATGAATTAGGTGGCCCGTGACCTATCAAGTTAAAGGTCTTTGAGTCCTCTTTCCAACGCCACCAAGTTTACCTAATTTCAAGCCTGGAGTAAAAAGTTATGCTCGTTTTAGTGAAGCATGTTGGGCAGGGCAACATGATGACCCAGCAGACAACCATGATGCTTTAAATGGCCTGTGAAGCAGTAGACGGCTCGTGAGACTATCCGTTTTGGGTACGTTTTCAGCTTTAAGAGTTTGGGTCATTTTGGTCTTTCCCCCTATGCATTTGGTACTTACACTATGTCATTTTACTTCGTCTAAGCCTAATTAATTAGTCAAAAACTACCTAAAACATTGATTCTCCGAAAAATCATCAGACTTAGAAAGAAAGAAAAAAGAAAAAGGCGACAATTTTCTCTCCAGAACAAGGAGAGCTCTCCTTCAAGTTTATCCCCGAAATCCAAAGGATTACTCCATAGTTTTCTTCACTAGGTATGTGGAATTTCACTAGTAGGTTCCTTTCACCCATTAGGTCCCTCGAATTCAGTCAGTTCTTGAGCTTCTCCATAAATTTTTCAGACCTAGGGTTCCTAAATCTCAGGGATTTGTTGTAATTTAGCTGCTATAGTTTCTATGATATTTATTACATGTTTCTTGGAGAAGTAGTATAGTCCCATGTATAACACTAAGAAACCCTAGCTTGCATTAATCATCCATATTTCATGAATTATACTTGCTAGGAAGATTAGTTAGACAATCATGCTTCAGAATTCGAATGCCATATCTTTCAGTATATGTATAATGCATTCTCAAATATATTTGTTTTACAGTTCATGAAAATAAAATGTATTTTTAAATGTTAAAAATATGTTGCTCCATTTACAAGTTTGAACTGTTATAACTTTCTCTTCTTTAACACAGTGATATATTTTATCTATTTTTTTTAAGTTTAACTACACGTTTTTATTCTTTCTAGGGAGCCCTTCCAGAAATTCTCAATGTCCAACGATGAAAAGGAGGCTGAAGAGGAAAGCTTTGAAATAGTTTTCAAAAAGCAACCTCACAAAATAATGTAATCAACAAAAACATAATTTTAGCTAAGACATTTTTATGCCTCTAAATGAAGTAATTAATATAAAAGATTGATTATTTAGACAGTATTCAAGTCGATTTACACCTTCTAAACTTATCCATATTTTGAATAATAAAACAAATCTATTTTCATATTCTACCATTTTATCGAACTTCATCTTTATCATTTTAAAATTTTCATTCTACCATAAAATATCTCTTCACGTGTACATAAGTACTATTGTTTTCAAAATTTTGAATTAGAATTGACTTGAAATGAATTGTCAGGTATATTTTCATGTTTCACTCATAATAACATATTTTGTTTGTGGTGTTTATAACTTCTCAACTTCATCCTATTAATATTTAAAATAATATATTAATTATTTATATAAAATTAGCTTAAAGCTTTTAAAATTAAATTCTACTATTATCTATCACAGTTAAGTTATATGTATTACTAAAGAATAAAATCTACTCTATATTATTGTTTTTAAAAGAGGCTAAACAAATCAAAAAATCCATAAACTAAAGAAGAGACTTCTTGTAAATCAAAGGAAAACCGTTCATTTCATCTCTCAATTTTTTCTTTGCATTGAAAATGATGTTTTTTAATCGGCCTCTAAATTTTTTGTTTTTTGCACATTCTTATAATATGAAATTATATTTAAATTAAATAAAAAATTTCGTATTTGCAGGATTGAACTAGAGAGGAGTGTGCTAAAGAGCTTGCAATATGCTTTATAAATATATTTTGCTTTTAGTCATACGTAGAGTCATTATTCTTAATACTAGGTTCAAATTTGATTTGTAAATTTAAAATTTAATTAATGTAACGACCCAACCCACCGGGCGGTGCGGGCACATACATACTACCACCTAAGTAGGAAAACCCTCTTATCCCAACGTTACATCATGCAGAAATTAAATAAAACGGAAAATAAAAAAAAATAGTAGGATTTTATAAATAAGAACTCTTAAAACAATTTGGATTTAAAAACTCTTAAGTGATTAACACTCCTAAGGGCCTAGTCTAAACGGGTACAAGAGCTACTCAGAGTACAAACTGGACAATATAATGGAAGACACAACTTCCACCACGTGGGAGGAAAAAATAGAAGCTGCTGGAGATTTTCTTCGTCCTCACCTAATGAAACATCACTGATCCTGCAACCAGACTATGTCAAAAGACATAGCAAGAGTAGTATCAGTACAAAACACACGTACTGGTAGGCATCATTGGTCAACCCGACGCCCACCGCATAATATAAGAAACCAACTAGTTAGAAACATGTCATAACACCCATCACTTCTCCACTTTTACCCTCTCTCCAATAACTCAGAATTTCCCTAGCACTCTTGCCACCACTACTTCCCAAGACAACCTACTCACTAGATTCTTGATCACAGCTTAACCGTTCTAACTCGTAAAAGAATCCACCACAAGCACTACCACCATTCCGACAAACCACCCACTACGTACCACTTACTTTCTCTTCCCAATTGCCTTGTCCTTACCACATAGCACATTACGCAAGCCTTCAACTACCAACCAAGAATTCATTCCTCCATGGTAGAATTCTCCTAAGCAATTCCATCACATACGCTACCCCTACTTGGACGTTAACCACTCTTGAAACGTCGACTCCCCACCTCTGTATCACCTTTCATCAATATAAATACCAAGTCTACTCAACACAGAAGAACAATCAAGCATAAGACCTCATAACCATAGCACAACTCCGAAAAATACAACATCAATTAGCAATATGAACCATGTTCAAATTCACATTATCAAGGTACACATTTATATCACATCATTGGTCCTCTCATGGAACCCAAACCCAAAATGTTAGCATACCAGAAGTGGTACCTGATCCAAAGATTATGTCGGAATGTGGCAACCGATCCACTAATTATTCTGGAACGTGGCAACCGATCCAAGTTAGTTATGCCGGAATGTGGCAACTGATCCATTCAACACACCACAATCACAATCACAAGTATCTTCTCAAATTCATACAATTAAGTCATGATTCATGGCATTCCTCATTCTTCTACCTTATTTACAACAAGTGTGATCCATAACGCAATATTCACATACATACATGTATCATAATGAAGCAAGAAAAACATACATCACACAATTATAGAATTACAACCATCACCTACGAACTACTCACCCACGTATATCAGGTAAGAATTAATCCAACCATACCTAACCCTAGATCATCATCTAAGGCTTATTCCTAGGATTTAACCATATTTCATTCGGTGCACGAGGGCCTACGCATAATTCTACCATTGATTTACGTATATTACACAGTGAACATCGATTTATAACTACTCAATTCATTAAACCTGGCCTAGCTGGGTGCCAAGAAGTTGCATGGAGTCTTTGGCTTCGAATCTTGTTTTAAGAACTCATGACAGTGATCTTGACTAAGAATCTGCAAGATATCGCCGTCCTCACGCTAGAAATCTCCTTCTCCTTCTTTTCCAAGCTTAGAGCAGCTTTTGGGGGGGGGGGGGTTTCTTAGGTGTTTTACGACTAAATTATGTATGTTAGGAAGAAGGAGAAAATAGGATTTCGCGTTATTTATGTTCTGCCTTGCCTATCCTGCCCTGGCGCCAGCTTACCCCGCTGTGGCGCCACCGCCTAGCGACATCTGGCTCGCCCGGGATTTAATAGGGCTGAGCTAAAAATTTGGAGCCCATTTAAAAAAAGGGCTTTTTTGCCCGGCCTGAATAAGCCTGCTGATTTGTGGGGCTTCAGAAATATAGGTAGGGCCGGCCCGTGGACTAATACAAATTAATTAAAAAATATAATATAATATTAAAATTTAAAATTAAAGAGATCCAAACCCAAAATCTATTTAAAGTTTTTTAGGAAATCACTAAGTATAGAAGTTGCATCCACCATGAAATGTCCAAACACTTGTTGCTACTCGAAACTGGTTACATGGTTTTTCTCAAACTGGTAATATATTTTTGTGTACATTTAAATATTATAATTCTCAATTTAGTTATTTTTTAATATTTAACTAATTGAAACCGCATATAAATTGCATATGAAAATGAAGATGTTAAGACAACCTTCCCACAAGTTGATTCAGATATGCTTGATGAAGATGATCATGAAGTGTTAGATACGCCATAGGTTTCATGAAGTGTTAGATACGTCATAGGTTTCATGAAGTGTTAGATACGCATAAGTTTCATGATTTTTTAAGGAGTTTATTTTTTACATTTTTATGGTTGAAATATTGTCATATTTTTTGTGTTTTATTGTGATCATTGCAAAACAGTTAAGTTAATATTTTTATTTAGATATTTATACTTTTACTTGGAAAAAACTTAATAAATATTATAAAGATAATTTTATTTGTGGATTTGATTAACAAGTAGTAACATTAACACCATGTAATATTGTTATATCGATATTTATGATAATATTTTTAAATTATAATTTATAATTTAATTTAATAATTATAAAACAATATATAACTTTTTAAAAAGTGGGCTGGCCCGGCAAGTTTGTAGCCCACGTACTTGTGGGTTGGGCCGACCGTTTTCTGGCCCACACCAAAAATGGGCTAGCCTAGCCTGGCCCGAAAAATGTCAAAGCCTGTATGGGTTAGCCCGGATGGGGTGGGCTAGCCCATATTGACAGCTCTAGTAATAACACTATTTACTAATTTTATGAATATATTTTTCTTTAATGTATGTGCTTACATTTATCAATTTTGTGATTTACTACTATTTTAAGGTTCGTTCTTGTGTGAGAATTGTAAATATTAGAGAAAAGGACCAAAATTGTCCCTTATCTTTGCCTTAAGACTCAAAATGATCCTCATCCTTTTATAGGGAGCACTAATAGTCCTCCTCCTTTATAAAATGGTGCAGTTTTAATCTTCCAAACATTTTCCGTCAAGTTACACGTTTAGCTCCATTTGTCCATTCATTAAGATGGTAAAGATTAATCATTGAGGTCACCAAATTAATAAATTTTAAGTAGTAGGAATTCTACCGTAGGATTCATGGTATTCACAATTAATATTCACCTCATATATTAGTTCGATTTATTAGTTAATAAAAATATTAAATCATTATAGAAAAAATAGGATATGGGTTATTTATGTTTTTTTTTTTTTCTTTTTTTACCCTCCCCTAGGAGCTCCCACCCCTTTTGCTCCCTTGGTGACTCGAACTCGCAACTTTCGGGTTATTTATGTATTGATTGTTAATTAACTGTTATTTTTTTAATTGAAATAAACATCGAAACATAATTAAGTTAAGTGACAATTCAACAGTATGCAACATCCAAAATATTATATACTATAAAGTTAAATATATCATCAATATCTAAATTAAATATGCATATCCAGAAGTACAAATGAAAAGATTACGAAAAACCTAAATAATATATATTATTAATATGTAACTATTGATCTAATCAAGCAAAACTTGTAAGTTATCCATAATTTCAGAAAAAATACGTATAAAATAAGAGCTTTCTATTACCGAATAGGCATAAAATTGTAATTTAATAATTATTATCAAATTATCCGTTATTCGTCATGAAAAATCATAAATATATCATTATAAAATCAATAATTCACAAAAATAATTATAATCTAAACCATTACCGAATTGTAAATTCTTTTGAGCCGTGGATCTTCGAAAAAATATTTTTATCTGAAAAGGTAGATGTAAGATAAAAAATTATCTTTCGATAATAATATTTTTATCTGAGAAGATAGAGGTAAGATGTGTGCACACTCTACCCTTTCATTATTCATTTCGAAAGCTATTATTTTTACGGAATCATAAATTTAATAAACCATTATCAATAAGTCAATAATATTTTGTCAGTTTGAGTTATTACTTTTGATTGTGTTTAATTTTAAATAACACTACCAAAAGATTGGAGACAACACCAAGATAATTACTATATAAATAAATCTGCTCACCATAATAATATAGAGATAATGAATAATGAATAAATCTGCTCACAATATAATCACTTCTTCCTCTAGAAATGAGAAATTTGGTCATATCAATTTAATGCAGTCACTCATATGAGCGACTTCCGTTAGTGATAGACGGAAAATATTTGACAAATTAAAACTGCACTATTTTTATAAAGAAGAAGGATCATTAGTGCTCCATATGAAAAGATAAGGATCATTTTAAGTCTTAAGACAAAGATAAGGGACAATTTTGATCCTTTTCTCTAAATATTACTAGAGGATGGCAAGCCCGTGCAAGCACGGGGCTTACGGAAAATGATTTAGTAATAAAAATAATTATAATTAGATTAATTTTAAATAAAATTTTTTGAATTATAATTCAATTAATTTAAATAATATTTGTTAAATTATAATTCAATTGATTCAAATAGAAATTGTTATAGTTCTATAATTTCGAGTTCAGGCCAACGACTTGATGAGTGCTCGATCTTTCATATATAATATGAAGGGTTCAAATTTTGGTAGTTAATGTCAAGAAATTTTTTTTCCTGTTTTACACTTAATATTAATTACTTATTCCTCAAATTATTTTTTAAGACTTAATAATAAACATTAATTATCAGGGATAGTGTGGTAAAATAGTCATGTCAATCATTATTTTCTTAGACCATCTCCAACCCAATACCAAATTTTACAATAAATCCTAAATTTGATGTAAAATTTGGTGTTTTGAGCTCCAACCCACACCAATTTTTACACCAAATTTGGTGTAACACTATTCATCACACCAATTCACTTTTTAAATATTTTAATATTATTTCATTATACAAATTTTTAATTAAACATTTTATAAATTGTATGTTTTAATTAAATCTCTTGTATATTTAATTATTTTTTATGTAATATGTTTATAATATTAGTTTTAGATATAAAATTTAGGTTTTTTATATATTAATTTTTCTATATATGACTTTTTAAAAAAATTAAATTTATGTTAATTCTACTATAAATTATAATTGGATATAATTACAATTAACTTTCACAAAAATTAAAATGCAAACATTGCTCATTTTGAACTACGTAATGCATTAATAGAGCATTTATAGGAGCACCGTAGTGATATTGAAAGTTGAATATTTATGTAGAATTCAAAATATTTTTTTCAATTATGTTATGTTTATTTAATTTTATTTCATTAATGATTTCACTTTTATTTGTATTATCCATTATTATGTATAATGTATAATATTTGCTAGCAATTTATATTATTTAAAAAACTATGGTACAAAAATAATTTTATATTAAACGATTATAAAAGGAAATAGTATGAATTATATATGGTGAATGTTTTAGAAAGAATTTGTTTTATGAAATAAGAAAATATAAATGAAATAAGAAATAATAATATAATAATGAGGAGAGAGAAATATTCCTTTTTGGTGTAAAATTTGGTACAGTGGGTTGAAGTTGATTACACCAAATATAGTGTTGACACCAAATTTGGTGTTTGGATTGGAGATGCCCTTAATAAAATTTTCAAATTCAAATATGATAAGTAAAAGTAAACAAAGAAAGTATTAAAAAGAGTTAAAAAATAAATTAGTACAAATATTCTTCTTATTTATGAACTTTTAAAGAGTGTAATAAAATAAAAACAAATATTATGAAAGAATAGAACCATTAGTAATTGTGCATAATTAATAATTTTGTGGATCTCCTAATATTATGCATGTGGAATGAAGGAAAAAATATACACACGCACAACTAATCATGAAATGACAAAATATCACCTAAAAATAAAAAAATAACACCAAGCACACATGTTGATACCACAAAGTTAACTCACTCTTCTATAATAGTAGAAAAGAAAAATAAAGAAAAAAGAAACGAAAAGAAAAAGAAAAGGAGAGAAAAGGTTGAGTTTTATAGTATGATGCAAAATTATCCCATTAAACTTCAACTTATTGCATATGTATGCCATTAGCATATAGATAGAATATCAATTATTTTATATATTTTTTCTACCTGTTAGGATGTGATGTACAATAGAAATAATTTTATCTTCTTTTGCATAGAGATTAAATAATAATATTTAAATAATGACATAAAAAGTATACATTTTAAAAAAAACGTAAATCAGAAATATTTGAATTCAATTCCAAAAATATTGGAAAATTTTATTTTAATATTAAAGTTTTAATATTAAAAATTAATTAAAATGTTAAGTTAAACTTTCACCAACTAGCCACACATTAAGGAACCCTACTAAACGTAAAAATCAAGACTTTTAAATTAAAAACCTATCTATTAAATCTGTGTGTGTCTTTTTATAAAAAAGAAGAAGAAAAGAAATAAAAAGAAAAGAAGCAATTCCAAGTAGCTATAACTATATTTCCAACAAATTTAATTATGGCTCCACACACAATTTCAAATAACATTAACTTAAAATAAAAATATCAATTCAACAAATATTATTGTTCAAAATTTCAGTTCAACAAAAACATATAGATTACACACATAAGAATTTCAAATGTCAAAATATAACAATGTTAAATTCAAATTCTAATTAAAGATTCTGATACTAACTAAAATTCTTATTAAAATTAGATTTAATTCAAGTATAATAGTACTGTTTATCTTCAAAATCGCCTTTTCAGAATTTAGATTTTTTTTATATCTACTAAAATTTTAAATTATTACCAACAATTTGTATTTATTACCTTTTTAATTCTATTTAAGTAATTCAAGTAAGATTTGATGCATTTTGTAACTTAAAATTTTATGATTAATTTGTGTTATATTTGATATTTGTTCATAATTTTTTAGCAACATAACAATATGGTCATCAATGAAAATTTTGCTTTTGTTGTATGAACATAAAAATTATAAATGTTCTATTCGAGTATTCAAGATATATCAAGAAGTGCTAAGATACTTGCTTTGTTAATCACCATCACAAATGCGCAACAAAAACGCACAAACTAAAAAATCCCGCTCATTGATATATATATATATATATTAATTTAAATTAAAAAAATATAATAAGTGTATAATATATATTCAAGCACAATAATTACTTTTGTTAATATGATCCGCGCATCGCGCGGGTACGTATACTAGTAAGATTAAAATTGAAACAACGCATTAATTCTCTATTAATTTCTTAAAGTTAACAAGAAAACAATAATCAACAATCAACATAATCAAGTGTAAGATGCAAAATGAATTAATTAAGAGCCTATTTGGATTGACTTAAAAGTTGGTCAAACCTACTTTTCAAGTCATTTTTAGTTTGTGGTAGTGTTTGGAAAGGTTAAAAATGACTTAAAATAAGTTAAAAATGACTTGTAAATGGTATCAGAGCTATGGATAATAAGAAACATGGTAAGAAACATACTAGTAGAAAGTTAAGAAAGATAAGAAGAAAATTAAATAAATTATATCCGGAATATAAACAACTCAATATCACAAAAAATGATAACGAAAAATTAGATCAATTAATAGATAATATATCTAAAATGGAATATAAATATATTTAATATTAAAGATACAATGAATAGCGAGAGTAATGAATATAAAGAAAAACTTACTGAAATAATTATAGCGAAAAGGCAAGAATTAGAACATAGGCAAAATAGATTTAATAATAACATATTCGCAGAAATTTGTAAAAAATCTATAATAGCACAGAGAAAAACTTTTTTTTTTATCTAGAAATACAAATAGAAAGTTTAGAATATAAACTTCAACACAATCTATAAATGAATAAAGAAGAATACGCAATAGATGAAAAAACATTTGAAAACTATGACAGATTAAAAATAAAGATAATATTTTCTAATCTAGGAAGAAGATATAAGAAAATAGGTGACAATATAAGTTTAATGTTAGAAAAAGAAACGGTAAAACTAGAAGATAGTTTAATTGCTATGACAAGAATAACAAAGAAAATGAAGAAATAGATAGAAAAACGGAAATTGAAAAATAAAACAACAAGCAAAAAAGGAAGTACAACAATTAGAAGAAGTAAAAAATACTAAAATAATAGAACTAGAAAAAGAGTTGGCAATGCTAAAAGAGATGTATGAAATGAAACAAAGAGAAAAGAACAAAAAATAAAATTAGCAAATGAGATAAATAAATTAAAGAAAAATTGCAATTAGAAGATGAATTAGAAGAAAATAAGAAAATAACCCAAGATAATCTACCCGAAATAAGAGTTGATGAAATAAATGATGATGATCTAGATGAACAACATTCGAAAACGAGCGAAATATACAGACTTTAGCAAACATGGACAATACAAGGATTTAGAAGTAAATATAGGAGACGTAAACATGGATAAAAACCTAGTACATCAGGAGTAAAAACCCCAAAAAATTTAAATTCAAAATATTATAATGAAAATATGGATAATATATAGAGAAAAACTATATGGGATAAAAGATTAAATAAAAAATGACACCTAAACCAATAACTGAACGACATGATTTTCTAGATTTAGACTGTGTAGCAGATGTAAATAAAACAATCCAATTATGGATAGGATATATATCAAAACAGTTAATAGATAACGCAATAGTAATAACAGAAACACCAGGATATATAGAAAGAACACTTATAGGAACAGTAAAATTATGGCTACAAAATTTATCAGATGA